>NW_011888840.1:876654-893834 GCF_000151845.1 Pteropus vampyrus | reverse complement strand
TACCTGCTATTTTGAAACAATGAAACTGAGAAGCTCATTCTTGTCCAAAGTTGCCAACCCCCTTTTCCCTCCACAAAGCAGTATGACGAGCACAAGCAATTAAAAAGGAAAGCAATTACCAACTCTTTTGTGAGCAAGCTGGGGAGGGAGTGGGTGAAGGGAGATGACAGACCATGATTTTTCACACGGGCCCTGTCTTTAGCGGATGGTTCCTTCGATCATGAGAAATTCTTTGGGGAAGCAAGGCTACCAGTATCAGGAGGTAACCTTTAATGACTCCCCCCGCAAAAAAAAAAAAAAGAGAGAGAGAACTAGGGAACTGCTTAGAAACATATGTTCTTCAGGGAGTCCTGCAAGGCTTGCTCTAAACTCTGAGCCAACACAGCTGTAAGAAGTAGAGGTCAGGACTTCACAGAAAGCCAGATGCTGCAGTGAGCACATATTGTTTCACAGACATGTGTGTATGGACATGTGTGGTGTATAAATATATACATCGACGTGTGTGTATACACTGGCAAAACCCCCTCCCTGCTTCCCATCCTTTTAGGTAAACTGAAGGAGGAAGGGAGGATTTCCTGTGAAAACAATGTGTAACCCTGCCCATCTGATTAATGTGTTTGGCTGGATTCAATGTAACCAAATGAAAAGAAGGAGCAGGAATAAAATGCAGTGATAACACAATTTCGCTCAGGGTAGTCATTCAAATTCAATTCAGTTCCTAATGTTTTTTGCATTATCCAATCTCACTCAATTTAATTCTTAAGTGCTATGTTTTGCACTGGTAGGTACTATGCCCACATAGTAGAAATAATTACAAGACCAGTCATTCTTATCCATTTATCAGCACTGTGACCTTGGGGTAACTCTGAGTGGGAGCATACCTCTGTTCTACCTTCCAATACACTAGATTCTTAACAGAGCTCCCCACAGTATGATATGGTAGACAGGAATGGGCTGGGGTTCCAGTCTCAACTCTGCCACTAGTTTGCTGTGCTCCTCTGGCCAATTCATCTCACACTGCTTCTCCTCCCCCAAAACTATGCCCAGAAAGAGCTGGTTTCTTTATTGTCAAACGAGATGATTGGATTAAAAAGAGGGTCACAAAATAACTGCCTATAAAAGAACTGAGTGGGTTCCAAGTATTCTAACAGGGAGTGAGATGCCCATGAAAGGGAAGCAGCTATATGCTCCACTGTGGTCCCACGGCTGCCTTGTGACAATGTCGCCTGATTTAATTTTTCAAGAAAGAATAGCTATTTGCATTCTTATTTTTCCTATTGTTATTTGTATTCTTATTTTTCTTATTATTCTTATTGTCCAAGATGAACCAAACACACCTGGAAGCCTTATCTTTGCCCACAAGCTGCCAATTTGCAACCTGAAGATTAGATGACTTAGAATATTTTAGTTCAAAAACTAAATTAGGTGAATGCATGGCACAGCTGTCCCAACAGTGTCTAGCATGTGTCCTGCTGCTGGCACATACTGTGTCTGTGAGTTCTTGGTCCCTGGACTGGGGCCTCCCAAAGGTCACTCACTCCTTGCTCTAAAGCTTTTCAGAAGCTAGGCTACCTAATTCCAAGCCCAGAGGAACCTCCAGTCTCACGCACGCACACCTCCGCAGGACACAGCGACTCTCTCTAGCATTTATAAGAGGGCAACTCCTGACCTGGCCAGCGAGTCTGCTCTCAGAGCCTCTAACTTGCCACTCACTTGCAAGAATTAAAGGCTGTAGCTCCGGAAGCTACACTTGCCTCTTCGGACAAAGCCCAGGCACCTAGAAATGACTCAGCAGCACTCAGATCCCAGAAGATCTAAACACTCTGTGTATCAGTATTAAAAAATGAAGAAATAGATTCTGTCATTATAGAGGGCATCCACCACATGCCCAATCTAATTCAAGGAGCTTTCGTATAACACAACGTAAGGAAGAAACACCTGAAATAAGTAGAATATTGTCACACAAGAGAATGGTTGAATAGGGCTACAATTAGATATTATAATTAGGAGAGAGTGATAAATATCTCCAAGAGACGGTGGTCACATTTTTCTTTGCTTTTAATCAATGTAAATTTCATTTAGTTCCTACCTATTACATGCCATGCACACCTGCCTTTATATACTTAAAGGGTAGAGAGAGAGGCATTGAAAATTAATTATAAAATTTTTTTAAGTAATAGAATACTGGATTGCAGAGGAAAAGTATAGTTTTATGAGACCATGTAACTTAGCTTGGGAGTCGGGGTTTAGTTTAGAACATTCTTTCCCTTCTTTTTGTTGACTAACTCCTACTGATTACCTAACAGAGAAACTATCCAGACAAGGAACCAAGGCAGATTCCAGTTACTGAGATAATGGAGTGACATACAGTGGACTAAGGAAGAGAGAAAGTGGATGAGCCAAAAATAGACAGGCAAACGTGAATGAGATGGAGTGGGGTCTTCTTCTAGGGCGTGTCAAGACTATTTGTAAGTGAACAGGAAGCCACTAAAGTTTTAAGCAGTTTTTCGCTTGTGATTTGTTCCTTGCACTTTGAGGAGACTTTCTTCAGAGTCCCAGTGGGAGAAGATAGTGGTTGGGTTTAGGATGATTCCAGTGAAAATGGAAAGAAGTGGGTGAATTCGAGAAATATTTAAATTTGCAGTTTTTGTATTAGCATAGACCAACCTAAACCATAGCATGTCTCACAACTTCGGTTGCTTAATTTCGTAAACTATTATATTCCACATCCTTCCACATGTCCAATATACAACTTTTCTGCTATAGAATATTAGACAACTTGGTGCATTCTACGGTTATGGATATTAATATCTGATGGCATGTTCGAACTATTCTTCTATATTTAAGGACAATTTCTTCCCTTCATTTTTCACCTCCCCAGCTGCTAAGTCACTGGAACCCTTGATGAGAAAAATTAAAGGGTGGGAGAATATCATTTTCCTTTTTGTGTTATTACTTGGTTCAACATCAATAACTTGGGTCCCATATCTCACAGAGTTTTATAATGATTTCTTTATCTTAATTTACTTATGACACTACCATTATGGCCATAAGTGAATGTAATTTTGGAAAAAGCCAGGAGACAAACTGGAGAAACAGACTTTTTTTTTCTTCCATAATCAGATTCACCCCTTCACTTCAATGCCGATCTCCCTGCTGCTGTCATGCGAGCCTACTGTTTCCTTGCGATGTTAATTCCCAAGAGAGCCCTCAGTTGCTCATGAAGATAAGATTTTCGGTAAGACTGCCTCCAACCTATTTACTTCTGATCTTTACTAGGGTTCACAAGGTAGACTCACGCTAAGCACCCCCTACTCACGTGTGCAATAATCAGAAGTCTTACCTACTTTCATCACATATGTCTAAAGACAGACATCATATTTACATAATTATGCCATGTCGCATTTTATATTAACTTTTATGTCATAAGGTTAAAATTGGGAAAAACTTTTAAGTGAATCAAAAAGATTACTGAGTGTACTGTCGGGCTCAGCTGTCAGATTGTCTCAAGCTCTCGTTGTCTTCAAGCTATTTTACAATCGTACAGATTATAAAGAAATGATGATAAGTCCTGTCTGCTGAAATGGAAATTGTGTCCAGTGGAATGCAATTGATTATTGCCTTATGAATACTGGACAATTTTGCTTCTATTTGTAAATTTTTATGTGATATTCCCGATGTTCACACATCCTATTGTGAAAGGCCTGCTATGTTACTGACTTGCATAACATGGCTCTACAGTCTCTGTGTATGTCTTTACCATGTCAAAATAGACGACTCCTACTATTTATTCACCTACTCATGCACAGCCCAATGTAGCGGATGAGGGCAGAATCAGCTTTCCCATCCTACACCCAAACTGTAACACGTTAAACCATATCACAGGCCCAAAACATTGAACCGTGTGATATATTTATCTATGAGCCTTGTTCATGGTGGATGTGCAGTAAATGTTCTCTTTGATTATTGTATCCTTCCCTATAAATTCTTTACAGTGAGAGGATGAGCTTCAGCAGCTTCTCTATATGACTTTTTTAGTTGATGTAAGAAATTCTTACCCCGACTTAGTAGCATAACACAAACATGATGAAAGTCCATTTCCTAATTATGTAATAGTATGCAAGGATCTCGGTGGGCAGGTGGGCTTCCACAAGATCCAGAGACCTACACTTGTTCCATCTTGAGACTAATCTGTCAGGTAGGGGCTCAGAATCTTCTGCATCCTTCTGGTAGATGGAGAAGGGCGGATGGAGAAGGGATGCCCACTTCTCAGTTAACCTGGCCAGAGTGATGGCATATCTCTTCTGTTCCCATTTCACTGGCAAGGACTAGGCACCTGACATCACCTACATGCAAGGAAGACTGGAAAATCTAGCTCCTGGGTGTGTATCCAATTTCTAGTAACAATTCTAAGTATGAAAGTGGAAGCGCGGATCTTTGGTGATCATTTTAATCTCAGCCATAGAATTCAACTTACATTCAATATAAGCATGTTTGTGTACATGCACATGAATACACGTCTCGCGCAGAACCTTTTATATATTTTTCGACCACATATCACTATAGCAAAAAGCAATGTGTTTTATTTCACAGGCAATATATAAAACCTTGAAGCTCATCCAAATCTTTAATTATCTGATAAACCCTTCCCTTCCATGCAGGATATAAAATATGTTCACATCTGTTGTAGATTCAGTTATTGGCCTTGATTCTTCATGCCTTTGCCCTATTGCTCTTTGTTCCTTTCCTGGAAGAATATGCTTTCCTGTCCTTTCACTTCGACTTGCAACTTCTTTGGCGAATAGGATGTTAAAAACATGACACAAGCAAGGACATAAAATATACTTGTGCTTTTGAATATCCCCTCTGGCACCTTTACCACCACCATCCAAAGAGCATGCCACAGCTAGCCTGATGGTCTGGGAAGGATGAGAGATCTATAGAACGGAGCTGCTGCACTGACCCGGAGATTTGCAGTGAGAAACAGAGTGGCCTAGCTGAGCTCGGCCTAGATCAGCTGCACTCTAGTGAACGCAGAAATCTGTGAGAATACTTGTTAAACGCACTTAAGGACCATGTTTATTTGTTACACAACATTATTCTGGCAACGACTAACTGATGCAATGTATTTCCGTTTTAAAACTTTTGCTCAAAAGCCAACATTCCCGTATTATCAAAAAATCACTTTTTTCCCCCCTCTTGGAGTCATTCTCTACTCTGAATTTTCCAAGAACGTCTGCATTTATGTGGTTTAGATGGTGGTTGAGTCGTTGTCCTTCCAAACGCAAGGTAATGAGAGAATTGGAGAGTGAGATCAGTCTGTTATTGCTACTGTTGCTTGCTGCTGTTAGATGTTACTATGGAAGACTGTCCAATACAATCATATAAATAACTGTGATAGCATTGTTGGTGTAGATTCCTGTGCTGATTATATCATTTTTGAAGTTTGGGTTTTAAGAGTATTAATTTTTATTCATGCTTACTGCCTTAGCTACTGTTCCCAAACATAACTCATGTCACTGTGGCTATGACCACAGTACATTGTGCTATAACTGGCATGCTTCCCAAACCTTGGGCCTATGTTTGGGACCGGTCTAACCCAAGCACTCTTTATGCTCTTTGGGGGCCTTTTCTGCCAGCCAAGTCTATTCCAGACCCTCAGAGAGCTTCTAGTAATGGGGAAGATCGAAGTGAAGGAGAAGCTGATCTTCACCTTCCTTGAAGTCGTTGTAAGCTCTGCATCTGCACATTTCATCCAGACTTTTCCATATTCCAGCTCTGATAAGCAAACAGCATTTTAAGAATTTGTATTTTTTCAGGCCACAAAACTTTTGTTACATCTTCTCTGCAATACATTCATATATCTGCTTCGATTCAAGTGATTGCTACCTACTATTAAATAAGCCGTATGCTACTGTGCTATCTCTATCCATGAGCAAAGGGCTGGCTAGTGTGACTGATAAAATTATATCCCATCTTTCATCACAGTATATGTAATATTCTGCCTTAAATATTATTTGAGGGGATATTATTCAGAGGAAAGAGCTGTAACCTGAAGGGACTTGGGTTTTACAGAATGTCAGGGCTTAAGGTATCATAGAGCTCACAAACTGTCATCCAGAGTCAGTCTTTAGCCAAAGAGCTTGCAGATAGATTTAACTGAGCCAGCAAATGTCTTTAGGTAGAGCATGCCTTCTTGGTTTTAAATCCCTCATGCCCAGTTACTTGATGGCTGACAACTTCTCTATTTAGTAGTTTCTCCTTTCTTTGATTTTTAGGTACGTAACGACCTTTGAATCCAGGATTTCTGTTACAGATAAGTATCCTCATTTCACAAATGGGGGAAGTGAGGTCCAACTTGATGATGTGGTTTATTTAATGACTGGTGGCATCAAAGGTAGAACCCCAGACTCCGGACTTTGAGCCTGGGACTATATGTTGAGATTCCAAACTCATACACATTGAAAAATGAATTGACAAGAGTTGAGCTCAGGAGCTATTATTCTCATTCCAAAGCAAGAATCAGTGCATCCAGGTGTCAGGCAGGCTAGAGTGCAAGGATGATGGAATCGTGGGCCAGTGGGGGAGGAACAAGACTCTTCACTTCCTCCGTCAGGACTGAACAGCTGCTGAGGGATGGTAAATGTTTCCTTTCTGGAGCTAAGTCTGAATTATCTAAAGGTGCCAAAAATACAGATGAAAGAAAAAACATGTAGATGTTAAAACTGACTTTTTTGCCCAAGTAAAACAGATGGCTGGAAAAAAGTCAAAGAAACTGGGTTGAAGACTAAATGGGTGGTCCCAGGGGAGGCTGAGATAGCTTATAGACTAGTCCAAGCTTTGGAAAATAATCTACAATTAAACCAAATTAATTCAGATCGCCCTTTCCTGGGGGCTGCTATCAGACAGGCTGAATGAGGATCTGGAAAGAGAAAGAGATTGTCAGTGGAGCCAGTAACTTAAAAGAAAATGAGAAGAATAAAGAATGCACCAACCGAATGAGAAAAAACTAAAATACCTTGCATTAGTGATTCCTGCTTGATAAGAGAAAAGGGGGAGGCGGGGGCGGGGGCGGGGATCCCATGAGTGGCCATGTGCCAAATGGGAAGGGAAGAGAAAAAAAGCAATAGAATTTACCCAAATTTATAATGTGCATGTTGATATCATCCATTTTGGGATCTCAAAGGGAGAAAGAGTGGAAGGGAGGAATAATCTGGGATAGAGAGAAATCTGAGTTAACTTGGCCTTTTCTTCCAACAGGACAGGAGTTGTGATAGCCGGCTATGTAAATCTTTATGATGAAGGGGGCTCATGAGGTGTGGACATTGGTCGAAGAGCTCAGAGCTGGTAGATGAAGCAAGATCACAGAGATCTCCAAAAAGAAGTAATTCTGGAGGCTGGGGTGGTGTGGCCCGATTGAAGAAGAGCTGTGGTTTGTAGTTGAGAAGAAAAGGAGGGTGAGGACAATAGAGTCTAGCCTCCTGTTGAGGGATACGTTCTCCATCTCACCACGGTAGTGGAGACATCAGGAATCCGGACTAGTCATCTGGGGTAAAGGTCAGGCTCCAACTCCAAACGAGAACTGGATTAATCAGAAGCTACAGAAACCTATATACTTATGTGGACTCCAAACCCTAGGGTTTAGAGCATAATTACAAACTGGTAGCTGCTTGTGAAAAGTGGCCTATAAGTACATTTTATTTGAAACCTAAGATTTTTAAGATATATGAATCTTTGCCAGCCATTTCATAATCATGAGTTTTCCTATTAACAAATCTAAAATATTTTATATGAAAATCTTTTCACATAGAAAAAAACCCGGGTTCTCTTTAGAAATTAGAAAATCAAGCAACATCAGCCATGTGATTTGTGGAAGATCAATAAATCATACCCACCCGTTTTTTTTTTTCACTTGAGTTTATGAATAAATTGAAAAATGAAGAAAAATAGATAGGCAAATGAGATCAAATTATCTCATTTACTGCTGATAAAGTCTAAGATGAAAGATGTGGCTTAGGTAAGCGGAAACAATTGGCTTCTTAACAACGAATCCCAGCTCCAACCTCTCATTAGTGAGGCCTAAGAAGCAGAGAACAGAGCCCACAGGTTTGTGGTCTTCAGTAGAGGCAGCTGAAGTAAACTGAGCCAGCAGAGATGTCTGGTGTATCTACATTTAAAACTCAAAGTCCACCCATATAAGACTTTGCTGAAAATGGGAGCTGCAAGTATATTGAAGAAACGTGAAACTTTAAGGAGAAAGCAGAATGCTGATGAGGAGAAGGAGAGAAATAAAATAGAAGACTTGAAGACACTGGTGCTGTTTATCCGCCTTCTCATGGTCTCATCTATGATTATTCTTTATGGCCAATACACAGAGGGCATTCAATAAACTTTTATTAAATATGGGAACAAAAAGAGAAAGACGTCTTAAGGAAGAGGCTGTTTAGGATAAGTGATGAGGAAATTTTTTATCTTTTAGGAGGTTATTGTCGATCTCGCATGGAGAGGGTAGAGGTAGAAGCCAGATAACATCTTAAAAAGCTTCAATACCTTTGCAAAAACTTCCCTGGTCTTCCCACCGTCTGAACCCAAAGAAAAGTCATCAAACCCTCATCTATGACACTACTGTTGTTTACCACATAAATATTTATCATACTATATAAATTTACTATACAGAATAAACTAAATGATGATTTGCATATTAAAAACAGACCCACTCCCCTTTCTTAAAAAAATTTATACTTGAGAGACAATACACAAATAAACAGACGAACATATAAAACACAGCAGGTTGTTATAAATGCTTTGAGAAAGACTTAAGGAAGATTTTGAATAGAGAATAATATCCTATGACCACTCTATATTCCCTACTGAGAACAGACATTAAGGAAAAAAATTAGAACCTGATAGACCAGTTAGGACACTAGTATAAAAGACAGCAGTGGCTTGGGCCATGTTGACAGTAGTGGCTGTAAATGAGAAGTGGCTAGATATTTTAAAAAATATATTTTGTTGGAAGAACGATGAGATTTACTGATGGTTTTGATGTCGATTATAAGAAAAAGCGAGTGAACAAGGACTCTAAGATATTTAGTCTGGGCAGGTGATTGAATGGAGTCCCCGCTACTTAGCAGGGGAAGAACGAATGGCTGGAACAGGCTTGGGTGAACGGAAGCGCCATTTAGTTATTAACTTTTTTGTTTTCTTGTCTCGCCTCGCCCTATATCATGGACTTCGTGGCAACAGTTTTGTCTTCTTTCTCTTCATATTAACAACCTAGCCCAGTGTTTGACACAAAAGAGATGCTGTTCATTTTCTTAATTTTTAATGAACGAATGAATTACTTGAAAACATAAAATAATTTTATTTCTGGAACTCCTGTAAGCTCATTGAAAGCAGAGATTTTATTTTATCACTACTGCACCCCCAGCATCTAAAACAAAGCCAGCATAAAATGTCGTTGAATAAACAGATTCTTGTCCTATTCTTCCTGAATATTTCTGATCTCTGTCTCTGGTTCTGGTTAGTATGAAGGAAATGAAAAAGCAAATTAATATGTGTTTTGGGCTTTTTTAAATCACTTAGTTGATGAAAAGTTGCTTTGGAAAACAAAATTCATATTTCTTATTACCAATTGATAGCTATTAATACTGGCAAATCTAACGGTTTCAAAATCTCTCCCCGAACTTTTGGTCATTACATGTCCTTTTCCCATTTTGCTAGAATTTCATTTAGGAAGTCACTAGAATGTCAAGGAATACTTCCAAGCATTCAGACATGTTTTTGTGGTTTAAAAGAACAGATATCTGGCTTTGTGTTTAAATCTTAAGATGCTAAACAAATTATTTGTTGAACTGATTTTAATTTTCTATAGTTTAAAAATCACTTTCAAATGCCCATCTTGGTCCTAGACAGTTGCCAGACCTAGCAAATGCATCTCAGCTGCCACTTCTTCTTCCAGATCCTCTTTTAACACTGGAGATTGGCTCACACTTGACGAGGAGTTAAAAGTCAGACCTGTTCCTGAATCTTCCTTTTGTTGTAGGGCAGAATGTCGTAAATTGCTTTTTTAAGAACACCACAATCTGTGAAAATAAGTTTTGGAAATTGCAGTCTACTCCCTCTGAGAGATTAATAATGCATTTAAATGCCCTCTGGTTAAAAGAAATGGGCTTTAAATCCAGTGACAACAGAATGCTTTTATAGTGGAGCAAGTTGTAGGTTATGAAGTTTGGTTTTGTGAATGTTCTAGAGACTTAGTTAGGCTGAGATACATAGAAGATCCTCTTTTCCCATCAGCTCAAGTGTTCTAGATTCCTTCCTTTAAGTAACTCTCCTCTGGAGAAGCTGAGAACTGTAGGTTAGGCATGGGGATCGCCAACCCCCCCCCACCCCCCCACAGAACGGTATAGTAGTGGAAAAGTCTAGCTCTGTCCCTTCTTAAGTAATTTTTTGGTAGGTGCTATATTACCTGAGTATTGGTTTTCACATTTTAAAATCTAGAAAAATAAACTATATCCTACTCATCACACCTGACTGCCATAAGAATTAAGTATATATATTATTAGAAAATTTTATAAAGTGCTTCAGATTATACAAATGTAAAGCATAATTATACAATTTCCCGAAAGGTTTTCTCTTTATCAGTACTGTTCGACAGAGATATAATGTGAGTCACGCATGTAATTTAAAATTTTTAAATAGCCACATTTAAAAAGTAAAAAGAGGTGAAATGAATTATAACTCTAATAAGTTTTACTTACCCCAATATACCCAAAATGTTAATATAAACAAAGCAATATAACAAAGTAAAAATTATGAGATATTCTACATTCTTATTTTTTGTACCAAGTCTTGGAAATTCAACAGGTATTCTATACCTCCAGCACATCTCCATTCAGACTAGCAGCATTTCAAGTGCTCAACAGTACGTTTGCCAGGGTGATGCTTACGGTAGTTCTCTATGCAATTTTTTTTTTCCTGCAGAAAGCTAGTGTAGTTGTTCTAGTAAATCCCAGAGTAATAGTTTTTACACTATTGTGATCTTTTTTGAAGGATTAAGAGAAATCATCTTTTTTTTTTTTTTTTTTTGCCTTCTATAGCTTCTAAAGGAAATTTGGTTCCTTGGTGAATGTCTCCCCTCCCTCTGCAAAGCCAGCAATGGCCAGTTGCGTGTTTCACACATCACAACACTCCAACACTGACCCGTCTGCCTCCTTGCTCCACAGTTGATGACTTTGATGAGTACTTTGTGCCCACCTAGATAATCACGGATAGTCTCGCTATTTTAAGGTCATCTGATTAGCAACCTAATCATCTCCTACCTTAAATCTCTTGTTACATGTAATGTAACACAATGACAGGTTCCAGGGATTAGAACGCGGCTCCTTTGAGAGGCCACTGTTGTGTCTACCACACTTCCCTTGGCAAAGGACGCTGTGAAAATCATTTTTTTCTCTGTCCCTGGTTGGAATCTCTGGCAAGTCACATACATTTTTCTGCTCCCTTTGTAATTTAAGTCATTTTTTTAAAATGTCTTCCTCGAATATTTTTAGCATTCTTAACTGATATTTAATTTTAACTTCTGCTATCTCCCAAATTAGGCCTGCCAGAGGCCTAGAAATCTGGATGGGGAGGAAGGCAGGGGTGCATCTAACCTCAGCGTGCTTCTTTACCGCCTCTTCTCCCCATCAGTAGCTACTGCTTCCCATCCAGCCGATCCCGTGGAGGAAGGGCACTGCTTATGGCCTTGGAACTCCGGCATTGGTGCCCTTTAATGCTAGACGCAACTGCTGGCTCTTTGTTTCACTGGGTGCTTGTGTGGGCTTCTTGGAGAACCTCTACCTGCAGTTCTCATGAGACTGTGCTTCCCCTCAGTTACCTGTTACAACTCGCGTCACAGTCCTGGGTTCCAGCATTCCTCCCCTCTGTTATGGTCACAAAGGTTCTCCAGGCAGTCAGACTGGACGACTGATCTCAGGCTAGCTCCCCTGCATGGTGAAAATACCGCGTGCTCCCCATGCTGACCTTAGAGCGAACCAGTCACAGCCTATGACTTCTAGACTCTCCAAGTCTGGCTCATAAGGTTTTTAAGTCCAACAAACTCGAAGGAATTGTGTAAATCACTCCAAGTGGTCTCCTTTCAATTCTTCTCATTGGCTTAAGTTAAGACAGAAGACTGCTACCCCTGCCTTGGGAGAGATGGAACAACAAGAGATAAAGAATAGAAGCAACACTTTTCAAAACGGTCCCTTTTACTTGCTTCTTCGAAGACAGTCTAAAACTGGACAGTAGGGTAAAAACAAGCAGAGCTAGTTCTGCTGTCTCTTATTATTTCATGAAGAGGCAGGCAGTCAAGCACTCAGCTTTATGAGATGGCCTTGGCACCAAGTGAGTTGCCCTTGGCCTTTAGTGTCTCAGTGAAAAGTGAGATATATCTATATATCTTATAGTAAAATTATTTATATTTATGCAAGTATAACAGGGCATTTAAACAAATTGCTGGGACACATACACTTCTAGTGAAGAGAAGCCAACTCCAAGGATCTTTTTTGAGTCCACTGAAATTCATAAACCTTTTGTTTTATGACCAAGGAAAGAGGAAGAATTTGGGGCCATGGAACATTGGAAGAGTAGGGGAAATATGATCATAAAGAGAAGGAGTATGGAATAGTTTCTGTCCCAATCCATTTGTTGGCCAACAAATGGAAGACATACTTTCTTAGAGACCCTGATCCCAAACAATGTTTGTATGGGGCCAAATTGACAAATGTTTTTACAGACTGGAAAAAAAGACACTTCTTACCTCTGCTTAGTCCTGGCCCTATAACTGGGAAATAGCACCCTACACATGGGCATTATTATTCCCATGTGGGCACCAGAACAGTGGCAATGGGACATGCAGCCCACATCGACTCCGAATAAAAGAGGAAGATCAAGTAGATGCTGCTCGCTGACCACATGATAAGGCATAAGTGAATCCTATATGTTAAGATAGGAAGCTTTGTAGTACAGACCAAGTTAAGATAAGAAACTTTGGGTTACTTATATCAATATGATTTCATTTGTATCTAAAAACCAGAAAGGGTAGAGACATTTGGGGTACATAGGATTTTATAGTTTACAATGGATTTATTATAATATTTCATGTATCTAAAGAACAGGAAGATTGTTCAGCAAATTGAATAAAAGACAAACTATGAAACTATCACTCCTAGACATAAAAATGTACCAAATCTTTAATATACTCAACTGACTATGCAAGATTTGTTTCTTTTGCCCATTTGGAAATTCTTCTTAAGAATCATATTTATATGGCCCCAACTTACAAATAAGAAACAAATATCCCGAATGATTCAAATATTTTAAAAATAAGAATCACCTATAACACAGAAAAACATTTCTAGACACAGGAGTGGATTTTTCACTTTTTGTCCAGATATGCAATACAGCACAGCAGAGATCTGTTCTGAATAATTGTGGGCAGGGATCGCCACACTCAGATACACACACATCACTCGCATCTTCTTTTAGCCTTCTCTTTGATAATATTTAGGTCATCTGCCTACCATTCAGGAATTGAAGAACTTTGAAGGGAAATGAGGAAACAAAGGGAGTTTATAAAGTCTATGTTATGTTTGAAGAACAGGGAGAAAGAACATGGAAAAACATGAAAAGGAGAGACTGGCACATTTTCAACATTAAATAAACATTTTGAATTGGCTATCTTTTCTTAAGGATGATTCAAAATTCCCCCAACCGTAATTGTTGAACTCCTGCTTCATTTGAAATGCACGTCTCTCTGGATATCCGTACTGCTACTTTCCCCTGCCTACTTCCTAACTCTGACTACGTTCTCAGTGCTGTTCCTTATTTTCTGACCTCTTCTTAAATGTAGTGACTTTTCAAAGTCCCATGTTCTATCCTTTTCTCTTCCTTCCTAAGCAATATTTCTCAGCAGTGTGTTCACACCAATGATTTCAACCACTGGATAATCTATAACGATAAACTCAATCCATCCCAGCATATATTTACACTCTTCATCTTGCATCCATCACCTTAACCATTTTCGCAAATCAGAAACCTCTGAACAGCTTTAGCTATTTCCTTTCCTTTAATGGCCACAATCAATTAGCCAACAAATCTAATTGATTTTTACCCCTACAACTGTTTCTTATAGCTGTTTTCTCTTTTCCATCACTGCTGTCTTGCTTTATAGTACCCTACCTTCCAAAATAACTTCTTAAGTATCTCGCTGCTTATCATCCTCCCTTTATTAATCATCCCAAACCTATACGGTCATCTTTCAAAAATATTGATATGGTCATATGACCCGTTGATTTAAGTCTTTGCTGGCTTCCCATCATCTTTAATAAAAACACTCAAGTAGTTGATACGGTCTTCAAGTACCTTCACAGTTGAAAAATAAATTGCATTATTAGTATTTCTCATTAGTACTTTTATTGGTAGTCTTTATTAGTCCTGTACTACTGTGCAGCTCTCACCTCAGATTTATTCCCCTATTTACCCAGACCCCCTGAACAAAAAAAAAAATGTTCATAAAACCTTGAATCCTTCTGAGCTCATGTTGTCCTCTTTATGTGGAATATCTGATTAGCACGCAATGGATAATAATGAGAGCAATGACAACTACATTTATCGAGCACTTACTGTTAGCAGCTACTATTATAAGAGCTTGTCATTTGTTAAGTCACTTAATCCTTACTCAACCCTCTGAGGGAAGTAGCATGATGTCCATGTAGTACATAAGAAAACTGAGACACAGAGTGGTTGAGTAACTTATCCAAAGTCACAGGGTTGATAAACTTTTAATGGAATCTTAATATAAGCAAGGCGTTTCATTTTATTTCATTTGGCTATTAAAGCGATGTTATGAGGGAGGTATTATTACATAAATTGCACAGGAAATTGGGGTTTACAGAGGTCTGCTTCCAAAATCTTTGCTATTTCCATAATAAAATGCTTCCTCTCATCTAAAGGAAAAACATAGCTTTATTGTTAGAGTGAAATTTGGAGATTTCCCACTTAATGTAGCATTATTTTCTCTGTGATGCTTTTAGTGGGCTGGCCAAATGATGATGCTAAACAGGCTTGGGTTACACATTTTGTGATGTGCCAGCTGGAGCACAATCAGCCAAGGGAAATGGGTTTGTAAGAACAACTACATTATGGCTGCCTGTGACATCCAAATAGCCTGGTCTGATAGCATCATTAGCTGAGATAAACGTTATATAATATCAAGTCTATGGACTACACAGTGTCCGATCTTTAGCTTGTGTTTCCAGATATTCTTCAGAAATCAGTACCTGAGGCATTGTTTAAAGTAACTGATTTTGGATTTTGAGTTTCGCAATTTTTAAAATTTTCTTTTGAGTAAAACAGTATGCTTGGTTATGAATAAGGACGTTTTGGCCATCATGCTAATGAGGGGCATTTTCTCCCCCAGCAACATGGGAGGTTGCTCTTGCCTCTTCTAATGCATCAACAGAAGAAATCAAACCACTCAGATGTGCCACAACCGTACTCTTTTTTCCCAAGCTGGCTGCTTTGTCTGGGTAACTAAAGATGACATTTTGTAGTTCGGTTGTCAAAGACTGAAACCAAGAAGTGAAATCACTGCTCAGATGTTGCTATATGTAAAAAGGAAAAGCTACAAATTCACCAACACTGTCCTGCCTTTTGGTCAGTGGCCAAAAAAGAAATAATGTATTTAGCAAAAAAAAAAAAAAAAGCCAATTATGAAAGTAGTCTAGGAGACTGTTGATCACTTGAAAGTTTTAGAAAGGGCCTCTTTGCAACATTATTTTTTGAGAACGATGTTAGCGAGCGCCAATGGGCTGTGTGCACTTCAGTAACACCCATGGTAATTGCTGGCAGATGTATCACGTGATTTCTTGTCAAAATTTTCAAGCGGAACATTTAGTTTGGTCTTGTGGATAATGATGAACTTGTGCAACAACCTCTCGATATTGGTTTGTATGGTGAAAAGTGAAAAGTCCGTTCAAAGCACAACAGACTGCAGTTGCCACCTTCAAACTTCTGTGTTTAAGTCCTCTTTCCAGTCAACAGCACCACTATTCTCCCATCACTCATGTTCTAATTTCCAGTCACCTTTGAACCCTTCTTCACCTCTCCATTCATATTTACCACGTTAGTCTCATTAAATCTCTTTTCGGTCAGCCTACAGTTCCAGCTCCCTGCTCCAGAATTAGGACATTATATACTTTTTCTTTTTCAAGTCCTCTACCAGTTCTAGTCTATATACATAACTGTGTTTCCCTATAATCAGTTCACACACGTAAATCTATTTTCTAATTTTTTACTAAGTATTTTTATAGAAAATCATATATCATATAAAAATTATGTTAAGCATTGCCATAAATGATTATATGGTGTTTATAATTTTCATTTTTAGCGGTTTTGTGATATTGATGAGGTTAATATACCATTTTTTTTTTAACTCCTTTTTTATTATTAGATAATTTCATTGTTTTCAATTTTTGTTACTAAATATGATAGGCTATCATTCTTCAAGTCTCTTGTCAATATTAGGTCAGAGGACAGGATGCATGATACAAATTATCAAACTGCATGTCAGACTTGTTGCATAAATGTGTGCATTGTAAGTACAGGAGCTTTATTTTAAAAAGCAATAAGATGAAATATTTTCAATGCAATTTTAACTGCATATGCTCTTTGTAAATTACTCATTTTTTAAAATTTAACTATTGAGGTCCTGTTCTTCATTCTAATCAATTTGTATACATGTTCTGTGTAATACAGAACCAAAACCTTTATCATCTTATATAAATTTTATATGGTATTGTTTTTCATTATTTGCAAGTTTAAAAGTTTTATGCTGGATCAATTGATCTTTATTTTTATTTTACTTCATCACTTAAAATATTGCCCCACCAGGAATCTAATAACTACTCAAATTTATTTTCTGCTCATTATTCCATATTTTCATTTACTTCATTTACTTTTGGGGGGTATGTCCTATGGTGATACTCCACAGCTACAGAGAACCACACGTGGAGTTTATTTTTTCCTGAATGAAAATGGGCAGAACCAACCACTGAAGATCTAAACTTAATAGGTCTGAGAAGGAAAAAATATATATATACACACATAAAATAAATGAATATCATTAATATAAG
>NW_011888840.1:873167-875199 GCF_000151845.1 Pteropus vampyrus | reverse complement strand
TAATTTTTTATCTCTAAGAAGAGTCAGTGTTAGAAATTAACTGTCTGTAACTGCCAAATGCTATAACCATATAATCATCTCCTACCTGTCTTTTAGAGGCAGAATTTACGCTATTAAAAGTGAGAAACAATAATAACTAACAGGAAAATATATATCCTGTCTAACACTGAAAAGTGCCATGGAGAGAAATGAAACAGCACAAGAGGAACAGAAGCGCTAGAGAGAGAGCATGATTGTTGTTGAGTTGTTAGTTAATTAGCTATTTAGTTAGTTAGAGCTTCTATACTGTGTGGTCAGGGAAGGCCTCACTGCAGAGATACTACTGGTGCAGAAAGCAGAAGAAAGTAAGAAGCAAGCAGAGTAGACATGTGGTATAAAGGTATTTGGGGAAATTTTTTTTTCAAAGTACAATGACCATGAAGTAGAAGCAAGTTTGGCATGCCTGGGGAATACCAAGGAAACCAGTATGGCAGAAGCAAAATGATTAAGGGAAAAAATAGTAGATTCTGAGTTTAGAGCAGTATCCCGAATTTCTATCACGTGGGCCTTTGGTAAGGCTTTAGAATTTTACTCTGAAAGAAATGGAAAATCATTGAACACCATACCACATGTCAAGCAATGTTTAGCCATGAAGATGTAACATTATATTCTTAAAAGCTGACAATACAATATTAGAGAGAGGCATGTAGTCAAAATATTATTGCATATGATGAAGTACTATGGTAAGGCTATTTTTAGGGGGTAATTGAGATGGGTCAATCAGAGGAAGTGATATCTAAATTGAAGAAGAAGCAGAGATGTGAAATCAATCTCATCTTTATTCCTCACAGTCCTAATTGTTAGTGGGCCCCAGTAATTGGTCTAGGATCCTTCTAATTCCTGGATCAATCTTGAAAAGACAGACAAAGCTTATTTCATAGAGACCTGGGAAAACTTAAACTAAATTGTTATTACAGTGTTGGTAATCTGGTTCTTCACGTGTTACCCAAGTTACATCATTCCTATTTCCTGACCTGCCATCCTGAAAAAGTCTGTTTGATTGGGCTAGTTTCTCTGATTACTAATTCTTGTCTCTCTGTTTATCCAGAAGTAATATTTCATTGGGGCTATCAGTCAATGTTCAATCAGGAAAACAGAAACTGCTGTCGGTATTTCAGGCAGAGAGGAATTTAATATAGAGATTCATTTATAAAATTGATATCCAATTGGCAAGGAAATCTGGGAAATGTAGTTTTCAAGCTTCTAGCCCCTAGTAGTACAAAGGACAGCAAAGAGAAGTTGCTCTGAGGCTGAGTACCAGCAGCCAGTACCAGCAGCCAGTTGTCTGAATAGTCAGATAACTCAGAACAAGTATGTCACCCTTACTTAAACGTGAGCATAACCCACTATTTGCAACTCTTGTTGCTATGCTACTGTTAGATATGCTGATAGAGAAGATTTATTGATTCATACTGAGCTAGTATGGTGATGTAACTCTGACCTTCATAGGTCAGATTCTAAGTGTAGGATTTTTGTGAGGTTAAGGGAGATTATTATTATATAAGTCTCATAGCTTATTACCTACATAGAATAACTATCCTATAAAAGGAATTATTACAAAGTAACTAAGACCAGTTGTTTTCCTATTCTGATGAGCAAAAACATAGTGTAAAAAAATAATAAAATTAACGCCAATTGAAAAAAGAAAAATAAAAACAAATTCACTAACTGACTTCTCTAGTTTCATAGGGTAGAGAATACGTTTCGTTGCCATTTTTATTCATCCTCCCGGAATGAAGTTCTAGAAACTATTTCTAGTTTCTCTCAGAAAAGAATGTAAATCTGTCTGCCTGGTGTAACTGTGGCCATGGACTTGGCTTATTCTAGGAGCCAGGAACCACCTCACTCTCACTCCTCTATGCAAAAAAGAAGGCAAGGGGCATTCTAGCATCAAAACACTTAACTAAACGAAGGGCAAGTATCATTTTAGACAGTTAAGGATTTCATACCAGTCCTTGGTACCAACGGAAATTCACTGCATGTCCACTGGGAG
>NW_011888840.1:861501-871612 GCF_000151845.1 Pteropus vampyrus | reverse complement strand
AATATTATTGCATATGATGAAGTACTATGGTAAGGCTATTTTTAGGGGGTAATTGAGATGGGTCAATCAGAGGAAGTGATATCTAAATTGAAGAAGAAGCAGAGATGTGAAATCAATCTCATCTTTATTCCTCACAGTCCTAATTATTAGTGGGCCCCAGTAATTGGTCTAGGATCCTTCTAATTCCTGGATCAATCTTGAAAAGACAGACAAAGCTTATTTCATAGAGACCTGGGAAAACTTAAACTAAATTGTTATTACAGTGTTGGTAATCTGGTTCTTCACGTGTTACCCAAGTTACATCATTCCTATTTCCTGACCTGCCATCCTGAAAAAGTCTGTTTGATTGGGCTAGTTTCTCTGATTACTAATTCTTGTCTCTCTGTTTATCCAGAAGTAATATTTCATTGGGGCTATCAGTCAATGTTCAATCAGGAAAACAGAAACTGCTGTCGGTATTTCAGGCAGAGAGGAATTTAATATAGAGATTCATTTATAAAATTGATATCCAATTGGCAAGGAAATCTGGGAAATGTAGTTTTCAAGCTTCTAGCCCCTAGTAGTACAAAGGACAGCAAAGAGAAGTTGCTCTGAGGCTGAGTACCAGCAGCCAGTACCAGCAGCCAGTTGTCTGAATAGTCAGATAACTCAGAACAAGTATGTCACCCTTACTTAAACGTGAGCATAACCCACTATTTGCAACTCTTGTTGCTATGCTACTGTTAGATATGCTGATAGAGAAGATTTATTGATTCATACTGAGCTAGTATGGTGATGTAACTCTGACCTTCATAGGTCAGATTCTAAGTGTAGGATTTTTGTGAGGTTAAGGGAGATTATTATTATATAAGTCTCATAGCTTATTACCTACATAGAATAACTATCCTATAAAAGGAATTATTACAAAGTAACTAAGACCAGTTGTTTTCCTATTCTGATGAGCAAAAACATAGTGTAAAAAAATAATAAAATTAAGGCCAATTGAAAAAAGAAAAATAAAAACAAATTCACTAACTGACTTCTCTAGTTTCATAGGGTAGAGAATACGTTTCGTTGCCATTTTTATTCATCCTCCCGGAATGAAGTTCTAGAAACTATTTCTAGTTTCTCTCAGAAAAGAATGTAAATCTGTCTGCCTGGTGTAACTGTGGCCATGGACTTGGCTTATTCTAGGAGCCAGGAACCACCTCACTCTCACTCCTCTATGCAAAAAAGAAGGCAAGGGGCATTCTAGCATCAAAACACTTAACTAAACGAAGGGCAAGTATCATTTTAGACAGTTAAGGATTTCATACCAGTCCTTGGTACCAACGGAAATTCACTGCATGTCCACTGGGAGTGTAACCCTTGCTTGGCTATAATTTTGCTTATGTTGCTTTTGAAACATCACATAAAATGTACTTAGCTTCCATGCTTTCATTTTGTGTTATCAAGTAAACACAGGACAAGCAGACTGACTGGTAATGGAGCATTCTGCAGGCAGGATGGTGGAATCTAGAAACGGCTGCCACTCACCGGGCAGCAGACCATTCTGGGTCTCTCCAGTCGTCCCCATGGAGCTGTGCAGAGAAGGGCTTCAGAGCCCAGCCCCACGGACTCTCAGGTCGGAGCCTGGGGCTCCTCCCTTAACCAGAGCCTTCGCCATGTGTTCTGGGTTTATAGTTCCTCATTCTGGCTGCCAGACAGGGCACTCACAGCTTTCTAACCTGCACAGAGACCGCTGGTTTCTTCATCCTGGGACTCTGACATCTGATGCCCAGCTGTGATTACGCCAGGAGAATGGACCCCAGAGGCATCATTTCAGTGACTGCTCCCAGGAAACAATCCTCAGGGAGGGATGTACATCCTTCACAGGTGACAGAAGAGGGAGTCTCCAGGGAAAGCCAGCCAAGGCAGCAAGGGAGCTCAGCAGGGTGTGCACATATGCTTTAGGGTTGTAGAAAGAACTGAAGCGTTGCTAATGGACCACTTACTTCTCAGAGAAGACAATAACAGGGTTGTATATTTTCTTTTTAAGACATGTAATAACTGTTCTCCATGCCCTTATGTGTAATGCATATCTACATGCACCCTCTAAGCTCTTTCACTTTAATGCTCTGGTTAACTCTCCTCATTCATTCATTCATTCCATTCATTCGTTCCCTCACTGGTATTAAATGCGTCAGGCACTGAACTAAGCACTGCGAACACAAGGAGGACTGGAAACTCTTTCTTCAAGAGGTTCTTTTTTCCCTCTCCAGTGGTGGGAGAACACAACAAGCCCATGATTAGAATGCATTTTGGAAAGCTCGTACAGAGGTCTGACATATGAACTGTCTTTATGCTTAAGCTTCGATTACATGCGCCGGTCCTTAAACCATCCAAGACTAATAGGTTTGTCTTTAGATAGAGTGATGGAGTGGACGGCGGGAAAAGGTCAAGAGAAGGCTTGTCAGACAAGAGAAAGGGTTGTTTTCCATAAGCCAGACATTTTGTTTCTATCCACGAGCCAAAGGCTAAGCTCCTCAGTCCACTGTTGACACGGATTTAACTTGTGGTCAGCTAAACCATGACCACATCTACCGCCGCAAGTCTCAGGGAGTTTTTCTTGTACTTTCTCAACTGATTATTTTTTTAAACACAAATGCTGAACTTTATCATTATTTTTTTTCTGTTGAATTTTATCCTATTGGTTGGATTCAATCTCCAAATCTGGTGAAATCATTATATGCTTCTGTCATCTATTATTGTAACTACTCCACCCAGCTTTATGTCATCTGAAAATTTCACAAACATCTCCTCTTCCTCTTTGCCTCTATTCAGTCCATCTACCACATGGCAACAAAAGTGCTCTTTCTAAAATAAAAATCTGACCTTATTCTCCATGCACACACAATTTAAACATGGCTCCCCATCATGACAAACAGCCTAGGATGGAACTCAATACCTTTCATGATTTGCTCCTTGTTTGTTTCTTCTTCAACTCCTGACGTACACCTTCCCTTACCTCCACGTATACTGAACTACTCAGTAACTCAGAACTCAGTGTGCACTCGCCACCTATCTACCTAGCTCTGCTCTTCCTTCCAGAGTACACTTTTCTCCTCAATTCCCCTTGATAATTACTATTCAACCGCCAAGCCGGGGCCACATCGTAGCTCCTCTGGGAAGCCCTCTCTGGACAAACACACGCTCACAAACGCACCCGAGGCTGGTGTTCCAGTCTCTGTGCTTTCATGATAATTTACATATATATGTTAATATACCACTTCTGAGATCACTTAAAACTCAAAGATTGTCAAGTTGTATGTTCAGACAAGTCACCTGAGAATCTTGGTAAAATATAGATTCTGATCACATGTCCTGGGTTGGTAAGATCTGAAAATCTGCATTTCTTACAAGTTCCCAGGTCATGATGATGATGCTGGTCATAGACTATACTTTAAGTAGAACGAAAATAATTCCTGGATATATTCTTTCTCAAATGTGAACATCTTATCATTTGGTCCTATAATGTACTCATTTTTGAATCTCTAGAACCCAACACACACATGAGTATGCAAAACATTTTAGATGAATTGACCCTGCCATTATCTAATATCTATTTTTTAAAAGTGTTGAATGGAGCTACCAGAAAGTACTTTCTGTGTTGATATCAATACAATTCTCACACTTCGCTTAAAGTCAGCTTTGGCTTTTTCATTCTTGATTTGGAAAGTCTGGAAAAGAATTGCTGAAAAAGGAGCTCTCGACAGCATCCTTCCTCCGATTTTAGCTGAGAATTTCAGCAAAGGAGATCAAGACGAGTTTGGCTACAAATAATATTTATTTTATGACATTTGCACTACCATTTATGCAAACCACTTTCACGTGCATATTTCCTTTAATGTTCATTCACAAATGCCCTGTGAGATAAGGACACACAGACTCCCAAACCCAACTCACTGGTTTGGATTCCTGACTCTGCCACTAACCTGTTGTGTGCAATTCGGAAAGCTATGTAATATCTTTGAGCTTCTATTTCTATCTATACAATGACTGCTTCATGGGAATGTTTTGAGACTAAATGTGCTTATGTAGACAAGAGGCTTAGACCAGTGCCTACACATGTTAAGCATGATATATGTATGAGCCATGATTATTTATTTATGCACTTCAAATATTTGAGTACCTGCTCTATGCTATCTACTGTGGTCTGAGCTGGGATTATAGCCATACACAAGATAAAATACACATTTATTCTCAAGAAGCACATAGCCTTGGAAAAAGAGAAGATAAACAAGGAAATAAACAAATAAATACCTAGTTACAAATTGAAATCCATGTTATAAATAAGCCAAAGGGGCTATTAGAGTTGGAAGGGGAGTAGGGAGCTGGTTTAAATAAAGTGGTCAGAATAAGAAAATGGTGGGACCTTGAAGCTGACGTGTGAAAAGGGTGAAAAGCCAGCCACAGATGCACAGAAATAAGAGCATTCCAGACAAAAGGAACAGCCTCTGCAAAGACCTGAGGTGGGAAATGTGTGATGACAGTCCTCTTACAGGGGATGAGAATGAGGCTAAGTGAGGTTAAGTGATTGGCCTATTGTTAAATGTTAAGCCCCATCAAAGTCAAGATCACAGACCAAATTCCTGATTATATGGCTCTCGTCAGTATATTACACCATGTCATGGATCTCACATGGAAAGGAAAATAAGACAAGTGGCCGGCCATTTGCTCATGAGATTAACTCAGCAGCTGCCCAGTCTCAAAAGGTCATAAATCTGCCCAGTCTTGTCACGTATGTGTCAAGCTAGATGGGGATGATATGAAAGTCCAGGTCTTCCTTAAGCTCTCCAGGAAAAATAATTAAGATATTCCTAATTTTTATTTCATTATGTTTCCATAGTGTATTAGCCAGCATTCACTAGGTTATGTTGAAGTAACAAATTATCCCCAAACAAGAGTGTTTATCAAAAAAAAAAAAATTGTATTTCTTGCTTGCCTTCCGTTTCGGTGATAATTTGGTTGTAGCTCTGTTAATTCCATGGTCTAGGCAGAACTATGCAATGGTCCTTAAACGTTCTGCAAGAAAAAGTCTCATATCACTTCCACTCACACTATGGAAAGCAAATTGGCCAAAATAAGTTTCACAGCCAAGTCCAACATCAATGAGGTAGAAATTGGTGGAAATATATAATCTTCTCCCAGGGAGGAGCAGCAAATATACAGAACAATAGTATTACTGGCCACCCATGCTAAACTGAGAGCTTCAAAATCATTATCGTTTGAATTTAGGATATTTTCATGGCTATTGGAATACTGAAATTTGTGAAGTGTTTATTATCAGAGTTTTGAGAGGAGTTTCTTTAAATCTGATCCACATATTTATTCAACAAGCAGAAATTGAGTGTTGCTGTGGTCAGGACTCTATTACCGCTTTGTTCTTAAACCTGTACAGTCCTCTACCCTTAACCTCAAACACCCCTATATGAAAGTCTTCTATGTGTGTTTTTTCCAATTAAGCAATTAATTCAATTCTGACACTAGACCAGGAGAGCGTGTCAGCTCCCACAGGTTAAGGGTTCAGTCCCATTAGACTGCTCCCACTCCAGACACTAATCGCAAGTCAGGGTTGTCATCTATTTTTCTGACTGAATGGCTATAAGTCGGAGGGTCTCATTGCCCCTTCCTCAAGTGTGATTAATTTACTAGAGCAGCTCGCGGAACTCAGAGAACTATTTACTTACATTTACCAGTTTATTATAAACAAGACCATAAATGATACAGATGAATGACCTAATGAAGAGGGTAAGATACAGGATGAGGTATGTGGGAAGGGACTCAGAGCCTCCTTGCTGTCCCTGGGCACACCACTTTCCCCAGCCCCACATGTTCACTCACCCAGAAGCTTCCAAACACCCTTTATTTGTATGTGTTTTTATGAAGTCTTCATTACACAGCCATGATCGATTACATTACTGACCATTCATGATTGATTGAACCTCTAGAGCCTTTCTCCTCCCTGAAAATCAGGGGGTAAGGAATCAAAGTTTCAACCCACTAATCACACGTTTGGTTCCCTTGGCAACAAACCCCCATCCTTAGAGGCTCTCCAAAAGTCACCTCATTAACATAAACTCAAGTGTGGTTGAAAGGGGTTTGTTATGTACATCAAGACAACTTTATCATGCTCATCATTTAGGAAGTTTAATCTCTGTGCAAGGAATGGGGATGGAGAACAAATATATATTTCTTATTATAAATCCCAATATCACAGAAAGGAAGGACTGGTGGGTGACCAAGCCAAAGAAGCTTTGCCGGCTGGCAATTTATACACAGAGAAAAGAAAAGTGCTTGCCAGTGATACCATGGCAGAACACGTGGTTAACTCTGAATGATTTTTTAATACCAATATGGATAGCCTTCTTTCTCTATTTCTCTTTTTCTCCCTTCTCCCAGAATCCCTGCCCAGAACCTCCATTAGTGGCAAAGCCTATTCTGACCATAAGGAAAACATAGGTGCTCATTAGCCATCTCACTGAGCTAAAGGCTGAATATTGTAAAACCTGCTATAAAACTAGAAATGGTAAAAGCACTAACTACCCAAACACACATGAATCAGAGAAATTTAAAGGCTATTAATAATCCGCCACAAATATATTTTGCATTAAGACGTAAAGAATTAACGAAGATCTGCTTATAGATTGGTGCCTTAGAGCCCCACAGGAAAATACCGTTGGGTGTGATTCTTATACAATGAGAGAAACTTAATGAAGAAAAAAAAGAATCTTCTGGCTTAGTCTTATTTTCCATTTATAAATAATATATTGGAACTAAAGGTTACTTCCTTAAGATTAACCCTTTGCTGGACAGAGCCAGGGACTTAGAGATTTAGACTTAATGCAACTAAGCTAAAATTCCTGAAGTTCTTCATCACATAAAAATGTATCACAGTAAGATCGATATTTAGAGAGCCACATGGATCTTTTAACTACTTTACACTAGTACTTAAAATTCTGAAATACTTCCATATCTGTTAGCGAAAAGCCATACCCTAAACCTCCTCCACGTTGATAAACATCTTGAAATTCATCCCTAGGTGGAAGCCTTGGCATTCATGATCAAGTTGGAGCGGTGGCGTAGTGAGATAATCTTGAGTTCAAAGGGACAAGTGTGAGCCTCAACTCTGCCACTAATTTGGGATGTGATACCTGGCCAGCCCCTTACTTCTATTTGTTTTCCTCATTAACAATAATTTTTTAAATGTCAGTAACAACTCCTCTGCCTACCTTGTAGGACTGAAATAACAATCCAATAGCCTGTGTGGACAGCCCTTATGTAATGATAATGGTAATATGTAGAAGGTTTATTATGCACCGGAAATCTTACTGTTTATCGTCCTTACCTGATTTCCCCCCACACGATGATATACAGGAGAAACTGTTAACATTTCCATTTTACAGATGAAAAAACTGAGACTGTGAAGAATATCTTACCCAAGGTCATATAAATGGGGTTAGGCAGATCTCAATCTGAGATCGCTCTGACTCTAGGAGTCAGCTAGTCAGAAGAATCTTAGAAGAAGTATTAAAAATAGCAAAGTATTCCTATAATTTTACTTTTAAGAACCAACACAAGTATTTGGACAGAGGTAATCATTAATATGAGCTTGACTGCCAAGTAACAATATCTCTTTAAGAAATCTGATTCTGGCACACAAATAAAGTGTCAAAATAAAAAATCTACCTTCTTGGTCCATAGAGTTTATGCTTATGTCAGCCTCCTAAAACACACATGACAGCTCTTTTAATGAGGACACAAATATGTTTTTGATCATATTTTCCAATTTCTGTACTTCTCTGATGAGAAAACTTGTTACAGCCATTTTCCATGATTCGGTGAGATTCTCCCTGGTCAAGGTGTGCTGTGAGGAGTTCATCTGGCAACGTCTGTGAACTTGATGGGAGCACAACAGCCTAAAGCACTGAGTTCATATGTTTACTCCACTGTTGGCTTGTCTTCTCATTTGGAAAAAGACTGAGGACATGGAAAGTCTCTGACCTTGAAGTAGGGTAGGAGTCAATGAACTGAAGCTGACCACAGATTTCAGACAACCATTTTAAAACAAACCAGGAACAATGGCCAAGAAAATTCTAGGCGAAGGCTGGCTTAGTTTATAATCTATCTATGAGGGGAAAGTTTCACCATTGTGACGGCTTCAAGATGCAACATAATCTGTTCTTAAATTATATACTTTTCCCCACAACCCATGATACGTGCTACCCCAGTCTTCTTCCCCTGTGGACGGACACCCAGCATTTTCACACTCTTTCCCCTACTTCTATCTAAACATATTTTCAAGAAAGGATTTGATGAATTCATCTCCTTAGGAGAAAATTACTTAAACAGGTTTCAAAGACCTGTCCTTCTCCGAGAGATTTACATTTTAATGAGCAACACAGCTGCTTTTATAGAACTATTAGCCAAAGAAGTATGTGAATAGTAGGGTTCTAGACTTCTGACAAATGGATCCGAAATCACATTTATGTTATATAACCCCATGTAACTTATTTTACTCTCTGCTTCCTCATGGAGAGTCTCTAAAGGTAACTATCAAGCTTACAAAATAAAGTATAAAGGAACCCTGAATGTATAAAACACTTCAAAATATCTGTATTGCATTCAGTGCTTGAAATCTCTTTCTTCCCCCTCCCGCATCTCCCAAAGATGAACCTCAAATACCGACTCCTACATGAAGCCCTCCTTTACTCCCACTGAGTCCTGCTCCTCTGTGCTCCTGTAGTGCTGTATACATTTACCACCTTGTAGTTATTTGTTTGGATATCTGCCCATTCATTTGTGAGGTCTTGAAGGCCAGGAATCGGACTTGATCATCTCTGAGAGCCTGGTTCCCAGCTCATGCCTCACACTTGTTAAAGCGCTTAACGAACATCAGGAGAGTGATAACAGGGTGTGCACCGGAAGTAAGCACGAAGGTCAGTCTGTCTTACTTAGTTTCAAAAATGGATTTGAATTAGTCGCCAATATTTAACTAGTGCCGTGCTTTGACAGGCGCCTGTGGTTCTGTCCTCGGTGCCACTTGCTCTTAATTTCCACAATGATTTTTGCCTTCTATTAAATCACCTCCCTATACAATTGCTATTACTGTTAATTCTCATAACATGCTGATAAGAGGTCACATGACAAAAAGAATACCTCAGCTACTCCGTGGTTGCTTAGCCTGGCCACCTTCATCCCAATTCAGCCCATCTAGAAGACACAACGTTTCAAACCCTTCTGGAGCACAGGGGCTCCCCAGAACTCCCATCAGAACCCCAGCCAGTCTCTCATCCTTCTGCTTCCAAAGGCCGCACCTGCTGTATTGGGCCATCTTTTATTTTGACATTTAGGTTTGTTTTTTTTTTTTTCTTTTTAAATGAATTCCATTTTTGGTGTGTATAGTGTAAGGCTTTCTGTTTTCAATAGATTTCCTTTGTCAATCATCCACTTCAAAATAATCACTTCAGCTTTCACTTTATTTCCTTTCATCTTCTCATTCATAAATCTTAAAAGCTGTTTTACATTAGTTATTTTTAAAGTATAATCCAGTCTGCTTCCTTTGTCAATGTATTTGCAGTGTAGCCAGTGCTGGCTCCACCTTTTCTTATGATAAAGGCTCCTCTCTTAATGTAACTGTATACATTTACTTGGAGAGATTTCTAAGACTAACTGAAATCTAATATTTTGGGGGAAATTAAGGGTAGTATGTGAGTTGGTTTAAAAATAGCAGAAACAGGTAACGTGCCCAAATTAGGTTAAATAATAGTTACTTAGTCTGTCTCCTCTCAGATTAATTTCATCAACAACATTTATTGACAATTTATTGAAATCTGCTATATGTTATGTACCATGCTGGGCACAAGTTGTTGCATGTAGAGCAAGACAGACAAAACTCTTTTCCTAATAGGACTTATTGTCCAATGTGGGAAACTGATGATAACTGAATAAGCAAATAAAGAAATGAAATATATTATAAGCCTCTTATAGGATGGACTAGATTCTGCTGCAGGAAAAACAAAAACAAAAACAAAAAACAAGATAGTAAGGGTTAAAGCAACAAAGACTTGCCATTCTCATTGTGGGTCCTTAG
>NW_011888840.1:850546-861236 GCF_000151845.1 Pteropus vampyrus | reverse complement strand
CACACTCTGCAGCTTTATTCATATTTATTTATGTCCTTCAGCTACTGGTGCTGCTTCCCCCACACCTCACTTACTGAGGACCAGTTGTGCCTGGTCGTTCGGATGCTCGCTTGCTTGAGGCAACTGAGTAGGCCACCCGAGGTCCTGTTTTCTTCCCTATGGCACCTATGTGACTGGCACACCCTTTGGGAAGCTCTGGGCTGGAGAGCCGATTCTGTGTCGACACACTGTGTGGTGAGAACCCTGGGACGCATAATCGTTTGCAGCCTCAGTTCTGTTCGCTGATCAACAAGGCGAGATAATCCACCTGTTTCTGAACGTGCAGGCCTCACATTTTTGACACAGATGTCATGAAACCACCGCATCCTCGTTTGTAATTTTAGGACAGAAAAAAATGTATAACAGATGTAAAATTATTTGTAGACTCTTCCAAGTCACTTGTGCCAACGATTTCTAATTATTTTCAGGAAGCGATTTTAGTTGGCATGTGTCCTCCAGCCTTTGCAATTTGAGCTACAGCGTGTATACAAGAATGGTGCAGACATTAACGACTTTATTTAAAGTAGCTGCGACTTACTTTAAAGACAAAACAGGAAGTTCCTGATTTTGCTGAAAGACTTCTGGTGTTTGAATTCTATTTTAAGTAAATTACGGGGGGAAAAGGCTACATGGGAGAAAAAAGCTACAAATAGCTTCACGAGCCTTGTGTAATGGACTAACATCTCATTATTTCAGTATGAGTTCGTTCCGACTCATGGATAATTCAAAGCAACTGCTCTGTCCTTTAAATGCCTTGTTATTCTTTAATAAAAATAGCTAAATCTTAGTTAATTGATACTCACTTATTTTTTTTTCTGCTTCTTTGATTCATTAAGTTTCATCGTAACATTCAAATACAGCTAAGAATTATGATAATTAAAAATCAGTCATAGACGGAGAACTCCAGCTTATATGTAACTGTATTTCCCCCCTGTGAGTAAGCAGCTTTGGGCTCACCCCATTCCTCGCTTCAGGTTTTAATAATAGTAGTTAGGTTGGGTGTTTCTTTCTGCAGTTAATCAAAACTACTTCCCAACGAGACTGAACTTGGCTTTTTCCACATTTAAACTGCAGCTGTTTTTCATATGGTGGCGTTCCAGAAAGGATCTGCAGTCTCCTAGCCCCATGAGAAGGTGGGCAGAGTATGAGAAAATTCTGTCTTCCACCATTTCCTGTCTTTTCTGTTCCCAGAACACTCAAAATGAAGTCCTTAAGAAAAATTTTTCCTCCATCTTTTTCCTCTGTCTAAGCAGTTTAAACACTCAGCAACTAATTTTTTTGGCTACTCGTCTCTCCTGAGGGGAATGAATACCAAGAAATATTTTCTGTTCTACTCAGGCTTTTAGTATAACAGTGTGACACAGGTAGTGACAGAAAGCAATCACTTCTTTCACTCAATAGATATCTGTCCAATACTTATCATGGAACCATGGGCTAGCACGGAGGAAACAGAGAAGAATAAAGCTAATTCCTGCACTTGATGTAGTTAGAATCTTATGTGCAGTAATAGACAATCTCATTTTCAAAACAATGAGATGAATTACTTAAAAGAAATATGTGTGACTTAAGCACAGGGGTTAACTTGCCCGAGTCACATATTTTTAAAAGTAACAAACCAAGAACTTGAACCCAATAACATTACAATCCCAAGCCCATGCTTTTTCCAGCACTATGTCACACTGCTTTTCTATTAAGAAGTTATTCTCACTGTTTGAAAATACTGGCTTATATTTCAAGTGGAAGTATTTTAGCCTTGTTCATCTCTCTGTCCTCTGTGTGTCTTAGTCTTAGATTCCCTACCTTTATCTAGCTGAACAAAAAGACTTTTTTTCAACCTCAGCTCCCAGAAGATGATGTGAAGGGATGAGCAATGGAAAGCTGAGTTCTGGAAATTGGGTGGGACTGGAGAATGGTGACATCTACCCTCATCACAGTTCCTAACTGTCATATGGTTATTAAACTTTTTTGTATATTTACTCCAGGACTAGATTATGAACTCCTTTTGGCTAGGACTGGTCTTATATCTTTGTGTATCTCTAATATCACTTATAGAAACTAGATGCACAAAAAGTATTAATTAATAAAGTGATAACTTTTTCAAAGTCATTTATATAGCAATGGATTATAGTGTCGAATTTTAGATTTAAGACTTCTGATCTTTTAAAATAGTTTCTCCTAAAGTGAGAAACAGTGCAGTGAATTAAGTTTTTCTAGAAATTATACATATATTTTTATATCACTGGAATTATTCCAACTTTTTAAAATATGCGCATGCATTTCTGTCCTTGGCATTTACGCCAAGGTCAGAGTTATAGGAAAATGGAAGAAGTACTGGGCTAGTAATTGTTGGGATAACATCTTAGGAAGTCTTTCTTGACCAACTACACCCACAGGAAAGAAATATTCTTCTTAATGCCCTCAATCTACCCTGTTAGTATTTCTATTACAGCTTCTATTATAACCATTCCCTATTTATACATTTTACTTTCTCTCTAAAATAGTAGTTCTCACCCAGGAGACACTTAGCAATCAGTGGAGATATTTTAACTTGCCACAAAGGATAGGAGGGTAGAGGGGTGAAGGGGTGATACTGGCACCTAGTAGGCTGAGGCCAAGGATGCTGCTAAAAATCACACGGTGCACAGGACAAGCACCCACAACAGAGTCATCTGGCCCAAAATGTCAATAATTCCGAGCTGAGATCTTGCTGTAGAGTCTAAATATCTTGAAGGTAGGGATTATGGCTTATTTACCTTCAATTGTAAATGATTAGAATATAGTAACATATCAATCTTGTATTAGTAAACTAATACTATAAATATTGTCATAGAGAGAACCTCCTTTGGGTTGTCTCAAGGACTGCTTCTGCATCTTGGGCCAAGCTCCTGTCATTTTTGTTTCTCTTTTTCCAGACCGCAGAGTTTTATCTATCTTCCAAAGAAAGATAGCTCTAAATATGTAGTAAGTGCTTACTTACGTGCAGGTACTGACTCAGAGTGGGGATAAGACAGAAATACAAAGAAAAAAAATCCTGCTTAACTTCTCTGCCTTCTTATCTATAAATAAGGCCACAACACTATTAATAATTTTTAAGCTTTTAAAAATTATTAACTTAAGATATTTTTCCTTCTAATTATTACAGAGAAGAACACCCATAGTTTGTTGGATCCTATTCAGGAAAACTTAAGATGAAAGAACTCAAAAATCAGTGGGCCAGACCCACCTTCAGGTAGATTCTTTCCTCAACTGCCTAGGAATTTCCCTTTAACTCCTTATGTGACCCATTTTTGTTTGTAGGAGTGAAGGTTATCATTTCCACACAGGCCAGAGGCTTCTACAAGAGAATATACCAGAGTGGTCATCGTGGGCACAAGAAGACAAAGTAGACACTGAGGATAAAAATATAATTGGGGCCACACTGTCAAGGACATACTAAGGAATCTAGATGTCACTCTGCCGTCAGTGGAGGGCCATTCTGCGGCTGGCAGTCTGGTCCTTGTTTGTACGTTGGTATAACTCTGAAATGAATTTTCCCAGTGAGCAGCACTCTCTTATAAAGCTTTCTGTGATGATGGAAATGTTCTATGATACATCTTTTGGGGAGGGAACTGAGACGTTACCTGGCAGAGAGGATGCTTCGGGATGAGGTTAAGAATAAGGGCAAATAATCCAGTCCACTTCAAGGTCCTAAACTGCAATGTCCAATAAGGCGGTCACCAGCCACATGTGGATACTGAGCATTAGAAATGGTTAGTGCCGAAGAACTAAATTTTTATTTTATTTTATTTTAATTAATTTAAATTTAAACACACTTATGGCTAGTTGCTCTAGTACTAGATAATGAGTCTAGGAAAATCTATGTTCTCAGTTAGCACTGACTAATAGAAATATAATGAGTGCCACGTATGTATTTCTAAGTTTTCTAGTAATCATATTAAAAAAGTAAAAAAGAAAAGTAAAATGATTTTAATATATTTGATTCAACCCAATTATGGAAAATATTATGATTTTAATATTTAATCTATATAAAGTTATTAATGAGACAATTTACATTATTTTATTGAATTAAGTCTTCCAAATCTGGTATATATTTTACACTTATCAGCACATCTCAATTTGGATGCTAAAGTTCCAATGGTTAACATGAAACATAGTCCTACAAAAATAACAAAGTTGTGTTTAATAGAGAACTATTTTAAACTGCTTCCATTTTTAAATTTAAAACACATTAATTAAAATGAAATAATTTAAAATTTCCTTCCTGGGTCACACTAACCCCATTTTAAGCACTCAAAAGCCACATATGGCTTGTGCCTACCACAGTGGAAAATACAGCTCCAGACAATTAAAAAAAAAAAAAAGCTAACGAAATTGAGATGAAGTCCAAAATGAGTTGATCTTGCAGTGAGACCAATATGATAACTGTGATGAAAGTTGACACTATTCAGATTTAGATGCTGGGATTTCCTACCAGAACAGAAGTGGAAAATGTAACAATTTGAGGAAATGGCATTTCCCCATTTCTTGTTCACTATTTCATTCTCTAACTTATTCTTTCAGAGGTTGCACTATTTCTAGCATGTGAATTTGGCTCATCCTGCTCCCACATGTTCTCCATGCCCAAGCTAAGAAAACTCTCCCTCTACATGCAGAGTTTCAGAGATTCAGCTCGGCTCATGTTAGATGCTCACACTTCACAACCACAATCTCGGGACCACGGCCCTGCCCTCACGGAGCCAGAACCACTCGGGTTTGTATTACCAGTATCTCCTCCCCCAGTGGGTTCGACTGGATAAGCAGCTGTTAAGAAATACAAAAGATTACTATACAGTCCAGATCCATCTTCCTCCTCTCTTCACTCCTTGGCTCAGAAAGATCCTACATAAGAAACTCTGCTTGTTCAAAGAGAAACAGGGTGGAAGGTGATTTCCAGCCTCCTATATCCAATTTTCTTCCCATGTTACTCTCCCAAGTATTAATGAAGAACTGTTTGAAATGTCAGAGGGACAGGATGTCACCTCTAAAAGGGCACCCTGTCCCTCAGAGTTTGAAGAAATCAAAGCATCTCTAATGCAAGCAGTCCACCCCACCTCTTGTGAAGGTCATCCGTATCCAGATGCAGAGGTCCCAAAGGGATGTGAGAACTCTTTTAGGAAACCACTGCCAATTGTTCTTTGGAATAACTTTCCTTGGAAATGAGAGACTGGCCCCTAGACACTAACAGTCAGTCGGCCAACTGGCACATTCCGAATTTTCTATTCTGTTTATGGACAGTCTAATCTTGTAATGCGTTGCAGAGCTTTCTGTAGGACGTTCTTTTTTTTAATTGACCTCAGGTGTGGAAGGTTGTGTTAATCAGTTTCCCCAGTTAATAATATTTTACTGTCTTTGGTTCAAGCAAGTCCCACTCCTGTATTTCTATATCTATTTATTTGGTCATTCATGCATTCATTTTGCTGTGTAGGTCCTTTAATCCCCTTTTTCACTGCTAAATCTCTCCCCTACACAGGCAAACATTATATGATGTTTAATATCTTCTTTTTCTTTTAAGGTATGATACAAGATGTATACTTTCGGTGGCCATGTATTTTTAAACTACATGATTTATGTTGCTCATTTTATTTTTTATTATTTATTCCATTTCTTAGTTTTTCACTAACTGTATGTTGAAGATCTCTCAATGTTGCTAAGCATACAACTTAACTTATCTGTTGCTTCTCATTATTGCATGATACCCATAGTGTGCACCTACCACACTTTACCGATCCATTGTCCAAGGGAGAGGTAATCAGGCTGGCTCTACTCCCCGTCATATGCATAATTCTGCAAAGGACTTCCTAACACCATGCTTCTTTATGTATCTGTGAGAATTTCTTTGGGATATTGACATGGGAGAGAGGGCACTCTCGGATATATGTCTTTTTTTTTTTTTTTTTTTTTACAATGATGTCTCTCGCTCCAGAGGCCAGAAAACCAGTATTATGGTTCTGAAATCTGCTAAGTATACTCAAACCAATTATGTACTTGGGCACTAGGGGAATAAGTATAGGCTGAGCCGAGGGACAATCTGGACCTACTGTGAGATTTACCGAGTCCTGAATTCCACTTATTGGTTGTTCTCTCTATACTCTCACAAAGGCCATGATGGCATCCTGGGTCTCTTGATGGCAGTGTCGGCTGCATTCAACAGCCTTCAGGTGGCCTGGATATTGCCCTTGCCCCAGGATAGAGTTACTCTGATAAATGGTTCAGGTGTTTTTAAGGAAGGGCTAGTGGAATATTTATTTTATATGCTTGCAGTGATACTTCAAGTTGCTTTCTGGAAATAATGGGCTCTAAGATTGAGAACTGGCTCAAATGTAGAAACTAGGTAAGAAATCACAATTTTCCATTTGGGGGCTAACATCAGCCTTCTGCTTGCTTGATTTTGATTTTTCCAGGTACATGTTAATCATTCACCCTACCCATGATCTTGTCCCCAGAATATCACAATTTACTTATCACCATGTATCATCACCCTTCTTCTGACACTAAGTGCTGTCACTTGGCCTCTGCTCTCTCAGGATCTCATCACCCCCATCTCCATTAGGGAGCCCAGTTCTCAGGCAGCATCAGTAGTCTGGCTGCAGGTTGTCTCATCTCACATAGTAAACATACTCAAACATTCCAACTCTCTGAGCATTTTGATCCCACAGTGCACTCTGCCAAGGCAGTTTTAACATCTCCAACTAATGTACTGTAGGTCTAGTGTATTGCCCAAGCTTTAAAGAGACAATCTTACAAGTATTAGGATGAGCTTTAGTCATCTTTGCCAAGATTTTAAAACTATAGTCATGGGAGAGTCCCCTCAGCCAAGAAATCTTACCCATCCAGCCTTATATTCTCTCCACTCTGTATTAGTTTCCTAGGGTTTCTAAAACAAGGTAACATGAACTGGGTGGCTTGAAATAATAACAGAAAGTTATTCTCTCACAGTTCTGGAGGCTTGAAAACTGAAATCAAGACATTGGCATGCCATGCTGTCTCCGAAGGCTCTAGGGGAGCATCTTTCCTTGCCTCCTCCTAGCTTCTTGAGGTTTCCAGCAATCCTGGGGCTTGTAGACACATCGCTCCAATCTCTGTCTCCACTACCACATGAGATTTTGTATAAATAGGAGGCTATCTTAATAAGGAGTGGGGAGTCACTTCTGCCATCCCATAAGACTCAAGAGAATCTAAGAGTTTGAATATGCTCAGATAGTTAAAGAAAACCATTAACAAGAAGTTAACACAAACCAGGAGAATAATATATGAATAAATAGCTAATACCAATTAATATAAATTATAAAGAGGGACCAAACAGAAATTCTGGAGCTCACAGGTAAAATAACAGAAATAAAAAAAAAATTGTTAGAGGGATTTAATTCCAGATCTGAGCAGGCAGAAGAAAGAATCAGCAAACTTAAAGGAAGATATACTCTAGTCTAAAGAGAAAAAAGAAAACAGAGTCTAAAAGACATTGGGAAACCATCAAGCAAACTAACATATGCATAATGGAAATACCAGAAAAGAGAGGAGACAGAGAAAGAGACAGAAAAAAATATGACAGCTGAAAATCTCCAAATATGATAAAAGACTATTATTCTGCATATTCAAGACTATTAACAAACTCCAGGAAGAATAAATGCAGATAGATCCACACTGCGACACATTATAATCAAACTATCAAAAGCCAAGGACAAAGATAGAATCCTCGCTGTTCTTACTTACCCAGTTCTTATGAAAAAGTGGGGAAAATATCCCTCTTTTCTCACTCTAGGTCACACTTTGTCACTGAAGTGGGCTTTGAAGGAAAAAATACTTACATTCCTCATGTAACGCAAAGCCCCCTCAGCACTAAGACTCTACAATCTGTCTGAAGCTCCAGTTTCCACATACGTAGACCTGACTTCAAGGGGCCGGAGCCAGAAACCTGTCTCTGAGAGAGGTATTATTGGGTCCTCAAAATATGCATTCTTCACTCTTTGCCTTTTACACACAAAACTCTAATAAAAATCTTTACAGAAATCTACTCATGATGGCTTCCTCCATTAATTCATTAAATATGCATATTTTTTCCTTTTTCTCAATAGAAACTGTAATTCTTCCTAAAGCAAGAATTGGTAAACTATGGTCTATGGGCCAAATCTAGCTTACTATTTGTTTTGGTACAGACTGTGAGTTAAGAACACTTTGTACAGATAAATATTTATAATCAATTTAATTATAGAGAATTCTACCTTTGAACCCTAATTAAGTGAAATGCTATTCCCCCAAAATAATTCTATTCTTTTCAATGTCAGACTTATATTACAAAATATATTATATAGATTTATAGAACAAAAATGTGTACTTATTATATTTTGAATTTTACAATTAAAATTTTGTAGAAATATGCTTTCTTATATTATCATATATAGTAGATAATATTACATATTATATATAATAAATTATAGAGGTCATATATAGTATAATATATAATTATATGTGATCAATATCACTTCATCAGCAATTTACAATATAGAAATGTGTGAAAATATACAATATATAAAGTATACAAATACTTTGTATATCTTAAACTTACACAATGTTACACATCAAAGTCATTCAATTAAAAATTTGTAGAAATACGTTTTCTTTCTCATCATATATCATATATATTGTCCTCGATTTGTCTTGTTGGCCCATGAAGTCGAACACATCTACTATCTGTCTCTTAAAGAAATAATTTTCCAACGCTGCCCTAAAAAGTGCCCCAAAGAATCCGGGTTTGAAGAATGCTAGAGAAGAGTACAAAAGGTGTGAAAATTGGCACACGCATGTACAGGATATAGTACCCTGGATGTGGAGGGGAAAGACTATGAGAGCTAGTGACAAAGCTGCAAGGCCAATAGCACAGCCACAGATTTGCTGCAGATGTGGTCAATTTACTCCTTTCCAGACCAGATGGAGACTATAAAGTCAGAAGCAAGACAACCTTCTTTGTACCAGTTCTTTACACTGTCAACACATAAACTCCAAAAAATGGCAGGCACCTTGCTTTCTTCGGGGCAAAACACATGCAATGAATTTTTATTAGCCTAATTCTCACCCATATGCATGGCTAACTCACCGTGCAATGTTTTTTATGCTCCAACCACCTGTGCAGTCGCATGATATTTTTAAGTCAGAGACAACAGGACATGGTAGAAGTGAGATAGGAAATAGGAACGTAAGGATTTATCCTGCCACTTAACTGAGCGGTCTAATCTACTAAGCAATTTAATCTACCAAGTCTTCAGTTTTCTTCTTTATGAAATGGAAATTATAATATGTAGCTACTTCCAAAGCTGACATTCAAAACATTTAATGATCAATATAGTGCAGGCCTTGATCAACTAGAAGGTATGTTTACCATGAAGAGTGAGTAAGTCATACAAGTCAGACATCCACAAATCGCAGGTCATGCGTCCAGCAAAGAGCCTAAAACATAGTAAGTTCTTATAATTTTTGCCATCATTACAATGACACGATTCTTTCTTTTCTTCTTTAAAAATGATTTCCTACTTATTTGTTAAAATTCACTGCATTTCCCATACAGTGATGTGATCATAGTGTCAGATCTTCTATTTATTTATTTTTGGAGAATTTCATACAGTGAGGAAATGGGCTCTCTTGAAATAATTATCTGGAAAGTGATTCTCCAGGTTGACATGATTAGGAAATATTATCCTTTTGCCCTAAGAACTGTAACTGGCAGTGAAGAGTCTTGCAAGAAGAAAATTAAGTTAAATATTTATGGGTCTTAAAAAAATAGCTAATTTACAAGAAAGAGTTGTGGTAAGTTTAACAGGCTTTACAAAAGCTCAGACCACATGGAGAAAACCTTCAGGCAGAAAAGCTTTCATTATTTCTCCCTGGTTTTGATCTATATGTTTTAACAATTTTCTTGGTTGAAATCAAAATATAGAACATTTCTTAACATCAGTAATTAGGAGAAAGATCAAAACATGATCAGCAAAGTTCTTATCTTAATTAGGTCCACTATGATATAGAACAGAAATGATGACTTTTTGACGATGTATGCAAGATGCTGGGTTCTATTCTAACTGCTTTATACATATTTGCTCATATAACCCTTACAATAATTTTATCAGATAGTATACTGGACACATTTCAATCACTACTTTACATTCTATTGGTCTTTCCTGTCCACCAAAACTATAGCAACCAACTCCTCCTGGGTTTCTACTAGCTTCATGGTGTACAATCGATAGCATCTAGCCTCAGGCCACCTATCTTAGTTCTAGGATGCTATAACAAAGTACCATAACCTTAGGTGGCTTATAAGATAGACAGTCTTGAAATGTGTTTCCTATGGATTCTTAGACTGTACTACAGAATTAGGTAACCAGTAGTATGTAGCAATGGCCAACTCAATCATACATATTTGTATTGGCTCTCCCTTCTTCTCTGCTTCACTGCTCTGTCCCTCATTCCTCCTCCCTGGGTCTGTACTCCTCAAAATTATACTCACGTATCCCTCAAATAAGACTTGGTCTTAAGATCAGCTTTCTGTGGAACTTGGTAATGATCTAGTTAGTAGTACTAAGAATGGCCCTAGACTGTAGACTCTCAATGTAGAATTTTGCAG
>NW_011888840.1:823389-849141 GCF_000151845.1 Pteropus vampyrus | reverse complement strand
AATGCATTTCCATGACCTAAGTCAGAATCCCCCTTTCCTAGGCAGATAGTCTAGAGTCTGACTGCAGGAGTCCTACCTCTGAGGATTCCACAGGGAAAAGGAAAATGGCTTAAGATAACAAGGAATGTAAAATTTTATTTGTAGTCTCATGTTGTGACTCATACGTAGGTTTCCTTGTGGTACTACCTTCTTGTTTAAGGCCAACAAGCCTATTTTGGCAATTTCATGCATTAGAACTACCAGCTTCACCTCTATTCCATCAAATATAGCTATTTCGCTCTTTTCATTGACAACTTTTTCTGCCACATAACAGACCACAGCCAATAATTCTTGAATTTTCATTTCCTCTGGAGAGCAATTGGACTAAACTAGAAACTCTTATTTCCAATCTGATAAAGGCTTTTATTTGCCTACCTTAGGAAAGGCGGCTGCCCATGCACCCCTGACTTGTATCCAGGGGCTCAGGTTATACTGACATGATGGCTCCCAGAGTAACTGCACAGAAGAAAGTGAATAGGGAGAGAGTGGGAAAGCCAGTCACTAGGGAATTCCTTAGAAACAGGGCAGGTGATGGCCAGAGGGAAAACATACCGAGTACTTGGTGTAGGACAGACATTTAGTGATTGAATAAAAGGAGAAAAGGAGGTTAAAGTTAGCAAAATAACAAAACCTTTACATAAACTGGAAGGATCGATGCCAAGTGGGCTTTCGTACGGTTCAACAGCTGCATAAATGCGAACCTTAGAATGCACTACACTATAACACGTACATGACTTTTGCAGCTCCAAAAGCATCAAATAATGCCTGCTTTCCATCTGGGCTATGTAGTACTTATACATATATTTATATATAGCTTTTCCTCAACCTACTTCAAAAAGGTTTTGTGTTGGCTGACCATGAAAGACAAGCACATAACCAGATTATTTAACAGTCGAAACAGAAAACACCATAGACTCTACGGCAAAATAAACTGAACAGAAACGTAGGTTAAAGCTATCACGACTGAGCATTAAATCTGGCTCTGGGCTCCTTGGCACTCGAGGCTAAAAAGTGTTCAGAGTCTGAATAATCAAAGATGTTAGTTCATCAAGACAGAAAAAAAATCCTAGGAAGGAATTTATCATATATTTATTCAAAAGATAATAAAATACATGAAGGGCAACCTCGAAATAGAAGCATTCTTTATACAAAAGTATTTTTCTGTAAACTATAAGTTAAAAAATCAGAGTCTAACATTAAGGCCTTACATAGATAAGGCATCTTTTTAGAAGGCTAACATATTGTGGTCTTGGTTTGTATAGCTCCTTGGACTTCAATGCTATATCCAAAGCCTACACATAGTTAATTTCCACTCATTTGTTTACATTTACTTTAAGCATTGCCTCTTTCTCGAAGCTTGCCTTAATTGCCTTGTTACTCTCTGGGCAGAGTTACATGTTTTTCCACATACTAGGTAGCACTGCTGCTTCCCTCCATCACAAGCACAGGCTTTTATCACAGCATGGTGTCATGATTTTCCTGCTGCTAGCATCAACGCTTTTTGATGCCAAAGACTATGCTTTATTCATCTTTATATTGCAAATGCCTGATACAGTGCCTGTGTTATGATAAACATTTTTAATATTTGTTAAATGAATGAAGTGGGAAAAGAATTAATGTTGATCTAAATTGATACAATTTTATTGTTTACATCTCCTATAACTGTAGGTAGGGACTCTATCTTGATGTTTGTTTTATTCTAATTCCAAGGCCCTCAATCATGATTCTGATAGAAACTTAAGATCAGACTAAATTTTCTGACTTGCTAACTTTGAGAAATGCTACATGACTTGGATATTCAATATTTGTGTTCCACAAGGACAACAGGACATGTCATCTCCTGGGAAATCTTTAGATGGGGTCAATATTTTCCTCTAGAAGTAAATTTGGATATGTCCATAAAGCTACCACTTATCAAGTGTTTACTATCTCCTGTCATTCCCTATTCCCTAGTTGGTATCACTGAGTCACATGGCTTTAAAGGTCATCTGTATACTGATAACTTCCAAATTTATATCCTCAGGCCCAACTCACTCCCCAAAGCATCTCTTATTTATCTAAGTTGCTCATACCAACCAACTTGGAGTCATTTTTGAATCCTCTCTTTTTCTTATACCCTCAATACATCTGCTATTATCCAATACCAAAGAGTGTGATTGCTGGATTGTATGGTAAGAATATGTTTAGTTTGTAATCAACTGCCAAACTGTCTTCCAAAGTGGCTATACCATTTTGCCTTCCTTCCTCACCAGCATTTGGTGCTGTCAGAGTTTTAGAATTCAACTATTCAAATCTGCGTTCAGTGCAATCTCATTGTTGTTATAATTTGCATTTTCCTGATGACATATGATGTGGAGCATTTTTCCATATGTGTATTTGCCATCTGCCTATCTTCTTTGGTGAAGCGTCTGCTTGGGTCTCAGTCTTTGGCTCAGTTTTTAAATTGGGTTGTTCGTTTTCTTATTGTAAATTTTAAGAGTTCTTTGTATATTCTAGGTAACAGTCCTTTACCAGGTATGTCTCTTGCAAATATTTTCTCCCCATGTATTGTCTTTGCTTTTTTTTTTTATCAATGATCGGTTGACTATATTTATATGTGTCTATTTCTGGGCTCTCTACTCTGTTCCATTGATCTATCCTTTCACCAATACCACACTGTCTTGATTACTGTAGCTTTATATTGTCTTAAAGTCAGGTAGTGTCAATCCTCAGACATGTTCCTCTAAAGGGTCATATCCTCTTTAATATTGAGTTGGCTATTTGGGGCCTTTTGCCTGTTCATATAAACTGTAGAATCAGTTTGATAACATCCACAAAAATAATTTGCTGGGATTTTGATTGGGACTGCATGGAATCTGTTGATCAAGTTAAAAAGAACTGACATCTCAACAATATTCAGTGTTCTTATCCATAAGCATGGAAATTTCTCCATTTATTTCGCTCTTCTTTGATTTCCTTCATCAGTTTTGTAGTTTTCCTCATGTAGATCTTACACATATTTTGTTATATTTATACCTAAGTATTTCTTCTTGGGGTATTAATGTAAATGGTAAAATATTTTTAATTTCAAATCCCACATGTTCATTGCTTGTATAAAGGGAAGCTACTGACTTTTGTATATTAACCTTGTATCCTGCAAACTTTATATAATTGTTTATTTATTCTAGGAAGGTTTTTTTTTTTTTTTGGTATGTTCTTTCAGGTTTTCGACAGCTGATCATGTCATCTGTGAGCAAAGGAAGTTTTATTTGTTCCTTCCCAATACCTTTTATTTTCTGTTCTTACAGTATTAGCTAGGACTTCCAGTAAGATGTTGAACAGAAGTGGTAAGAGGGTACAGTCTTGCTTTGCTCCTGATGTATTTTTTCCTGAAGAGTGGCCACAGTAAAAGTATTAGATCCCTTGTTTTGAAATGAATCATTAGAGAAAATCTTTTGAAATAAAGCCTATTGTTTAAATCATTAATAAATATCTCTCTACTAAAAAAATTAAATAAATGCTAAATTTATTAGGGCATTAGTTTAGCTCTTTAATCAAGATTAAATAAAGGCAATTATTTAAATCTTTCTCACATAAAATTTTATTCTGGTGGCCAGTCCAGAAGAGGATGCATATTTCCTCATAAAGTTATCACAGAACATAAGTCCTTTCATTCTTGTCCTATGATTCTCGAGGGCACTGTCTTTATGTGTTCAGAGATACTTCACCCCCACCTTACCCATATTCTAGCTTATAAGAAAGAGACAGTAAAAGCAGAACACAAATAGTTCTTTTAATCTGATAATGTCAAAGTTATATATATATTACTTCAGCTCACGTCTCACTGGCCATAACTTAGTGACATGGCCACGTCTAATGGAAATGAAGGCTAGGAAATATAGTTTATGCTTAGCCAGCCATACATCCAGTTAAAATTCGGTGGCATGGGGAGGGACCTAATACTAAAAATAAGAAGAAAATGTGTTTTAGAGGATAATTATGAAATGCTGCACCACACGATATGTAGAAATAAAAAAAGCAATTTTCACAAATTACAGAACTCACAGAAATGTGGGTTTTGTAAGTTTAAATCAGTTTTAATAAGGTACTGAAATGTGAAAGTATTAAGAAAGGCAGTGTATAACAATATACAATTTCTCATATTTTTAAAACCCAAAGTTCCTTAAAACATGGTTCACTCTAAGCAAACAAGTGGTAAATTTATGAGGTCTTTAGATAAATTATATTTTAAGTTATTCCTTTATTTTTCGGCTACCTTATTTTTATGGCAAGCTATCTCATCTTTTCATTTACAACCATAATATAAAGCTTCTTTAAAAAATATATTTAGCCAAAATAGAGGTTCACATTTATCAAAAAAAATAAGTAAATAATAATATAGACATGAAATTTCCATGACAAAAATTACTAAAGTGGTATCCGAGTGGCTTAATCTACACTCCTTTAATAAACATAAAACTTCCATTCTCTCCTTGTTGATATTTTCAAATAAATTAAACATGGCTAAAAGTAAATTAATTCATTTAGTTCAAGTGTTTTCATATTTTTAAACTGTTCATTTACTTCTACACTCTGAGATTCTAATGCATCCCCATAGCGAGATGTAGCACCTCATTGAGAATCATTATGTAGTGGAATAAACTCTGAAAAATTTAAGTGTTGAGCTTCTTTCCTGAAATTACCACTAACTGGTTTAAGATATTCTGAGCCTCAGCTCCATCATCTATAAGATGAGGTACTAAAACTTGACCTAACCTCCCAGATTTAAGAAGGAAATTGTTCAGCCAAACGTTAGGTATAAATGGATCTGCAAATGTAAGGGATCCATTCAGCAACTGTAACCATAATGTCAATCTCAGTAACGCCATTTTAGTCAAAGTGTTCCCACTTTGAATTAGACCACTGTCATGGTGAACTCAAATCAATGAAGGACAAGAAAAGGAACAGCCAAGACAGTCAGAACCCAGTTCAGAAAAAGATGGTTCTTCTAGACTGACACCAATGGAAAATTTCACTGACTTCAAGGGCAAAATTGACCCCAAAAATACAAAGACATATTATTGAGTATTATTCTAATAAATGTCTCTTTAGGGAAATAGTCTGGAAAAAAATGATGTTTTCATTTCTTTTACGATAGTTATGCTATTAGTGTATATTATGCAATACAACATTTTATAAATTACTCTAAATGTATTGCTCTATAGACTTATATATACATATATAATCTTTTAGGTATTTTGTCTATTATGAGGAATATGCCATTTTCTCTATTTTAGAGAAGAGGAAATTAAAGCTCAGAATTCAAATGCCTTGTCTACGAGCATATATCTATAATGAGGCAACACTTGGAATGTCTACCACGTTTGTAGATATTCAACATGTTTATATGATAAATGAATAAACAAATATATAGATTAAATATTGAGAAAACTGAGAAATTTCAGCTCCTAAAATGAAGATATGTTTTACTCTACCATATTGTTCTTCCATTTTCATTGGGTCACAATTTTTTAAACTAGTAAAAAGGAAGAAAAAAATGGAAGTCTATATCATAAGGGCATTTGCTGATGGCCTAGGTTCTGACAACATAAAATTTATAGTTTCAAAATTATTTTATAATTTCCGCTTTCTGCCCCAGAATGACTATGCTATTACACTGAACACTGCTTACTGCAACTGCAAATATTCACATCACATTTAACCCACAGAGCCCTCATAGGATCAAAAACAGGATGTTCAGATTAAGTAACATGTATAACATAAAGGTTGTTTCATGAATTACTTAAAAGCATTCATGACTATAAATATTTCTACCCTTTGATCTGTGTCTTTTTATTCATATTTCTCTACGCTTAAGATCGCCAAGGTTTCTTCCAACAAGGAGACCCTAATCTGTATTAATGAAAAATATGGGAGAAGCTCTGTTTTTAATTCAGGCTCCTCCCTGCCATGGAACCTTCAGATCATTTACACAGGACATGCAGCCAATGAGACTTCTCTGAGAAAAGAGGGGATACGTGGAAACAGCTCCACACCAGCTGTTTCTCTCTCTTTACTCATTTAGGATCATACAATTCCACAGACAGTTGCTATGGACACTTGGAAGGATTGAAATTAACAATATGACATGAAAGACTAGATGAAAATAGCAGTGAATTTATCATAATTTGAGTGACTTCTGGAGCTCCTGTAATTTTGCATCTCATGTGTGTGGACTCTAATAGATTTCTATTGTATCTGACTCAATTGACTCTTGAAGTTGTCAGAAGACTGCAAATATTTCTATTATTTGCTCTATCATGCCCAGTATTTGGTCTCTGCTCACCTCCAGGTGCCACGGAGATGTAGATGTACTACAATGACTTTTTGGAGGCTCCTGATTTTGGAGCTGATTTGAATGGTCAAATTGCTTTTCATAATAGGCAGCTCTATCAATGATCAACTCCACTACCTAATCTTTCCATTAAGAATGCATCTGACAAAGCATTTGACCTTATTTCTGAATGTCGAAAAAACTAGAGAAACCCAGTCTTGATAGAAAAATCTACCATTAAAAGAATGTCAGAAATCAAAGCACGAAGAGAGAGAGGAAAAAGAAGCTGCTGGCTCCATTTACTGCTCCCTGTAGCAGGCATGCCATTCAATGCATTACCGACCAAGAGTGACTTTGAAGGTGGAGTGGATTTTTGGAACATAGTTGGGTAGAAAAGATAATCATAGGCAATGGCACTAAGACAACTGTATTTAGTGCACTAATTATGTGAACCAACAGTACAAGCATTGTGCCATATTTTTTTTTTATCACAGACATACAATCAGTCACCAAGCCAATAGCTACCTCATTCTGTATGCGTCACAGAGAAAGTCTGAGATGCTTTAGCAATTTTATCCTGACAAATCCAAGTGACAAGTAAGTATAGGTTGTTTGCTAATTGCCACATGCTTTCCTGGGAGAGAGTGGTAAACAGCAATTAAAAACAGCACTCTTGACTTACACTGCCAAGATTTGATTTCTTTTTTAGGTAATTACGTGTGACTATAACTCTCGGTTGACTCCTGTTGAAAATAAGGATAGTGAACGTTCCCACCTCAGATGGTTGTTGTGAGGATTAAATGAATTTAGGAATGTATAAATGTTCAGTTATAAAATGAGTCACAGAGATGTAATGTACAGCATAGGAAACGTAGTCAATAATATCAGAATAACCTTGCATTGTGACAGATGGTTACTCAATTATCATGGTGATCACTTTGTTAAGTATATAAATGTTGAAAACTGGAACTAATTTAATATTGTATGTTAACTATATTTTTAAATAAGTAAATGAAATGTCTGATATACAGAAGCCACTCCTGAAATGTTGGCTTTTAGTTGAGGTTCCTGGAAATATTAAAGGCTTTTCTTGAAATTGTGAGTCTTGCTTCCATGTCATAGAAAAACACTGCAGTTTGTCTACAGGTGTTAAACTAATGTTTCCTGGTCAAGCCTTCCTTACTTGATCTCATCATTTAAAAAACTGCATAATCCTTTCTCGTGTTTCTGTCCCACTGAATGCATTTAATTCCACATTACTCCTCATCCACCATTCGCAAAATAAGTATATAAATAAAATCAATCTTTAACAGTTCCAGCATTTTCTTATGCCCTACCAACAACTGGATAAAAGTCTCGTGTCATTGTGAAAAACCTCCCAACCTTTGTAAACATTTTTGTGCTCATCTAAAACCCTTACAGGTAACAGTACCTCAATCCTCACACTTTTAACTTGCTAAATACCCTGCTTGCAGTTTCAACCTCACACAAGGATTTTGCATTTGTATTTTTTCTGGGTGCCGATCTTCATTTTTATACCGCCATGAAGCAGCATGCGATGTGCTTCTGCAGAAAACAGCCCGATCTAACTTAAAGCACAAGTCTCTAAGTTAAACAGAGTTCACAGCCCCTGCTGCGACCATTCTCATTCTTCTTGCCCCAGACAGGCAGAAAAATCTGCTCATTTTCCATGGTCCTTCCGCATATGAAAACATAGTCATACAGCCTTAAATCTCATTAATCAAATGTTAATTCGATGCAAGTTTTGTCTAATTTGGTGCAACAGATTGCTACTCCCCAGATGACCAGATCTATTCATTTTCTTTTTATTCAGAGTCCCTTAATATTCCAGTGCCTAGTATTTGAAGTTAATGAAGTTTTATTTTATGCAAGCCATCTACATAAAGGGTGGTCAATTTATATCAGGGCTTATTCCATGCAATGTGGTTTGCAATGAAGCTGTTTTCAATAAGATGACTTTAATATTCCCAACCATATGTGTCCAGATGATTATGAGTATAGAATATGTGAGGAGAGCTGGAAATGTGTTTGATTTTTGAGGTCAAACTTCTAACACATCATGGTGGTCTACTCTCAGAAGTATACATATATAATGATATGTACGTTGCATGCGTAAAAGAAATCAAATGTGGACCTTTTCTTTAAATTTTTTAAATGCAAAACAGAATTTGCCTAATATTAAGACTAACAGACAAATTACAACAGTAAACAGGAAACAGCTCAACACTGATATCAGACTTCACTATTCTTGAAGTCCATTGAGCATTTCCCACCCAGGCACCTCTCATGTGCCTGAATCCTCTTCCATGTGCAGAAGTCATTTTTGACTTCATCTCCAGAAATTTCTTCTTCCTTCCTGAGTCCTCCAAACTCTTATAGCTCAGGGTTTACTGGGCTAATATTAATATTAATAATCATGTTCCCTTATCACTTGAGGCAATTAGCTAAGCATTTTCTCAAATTCCACCCCCAATATTACGCTTGAGCTTTTCTAATTTTCAACTGTAGAATTCTAAAACCAACCAAAATATTATTCAAGGATGAAATGAAGAAAGACATTTTTAAATAAATTCCATGACTTGCCTCTCATGGAACCTTTCTCAGGAAGTTACTGAAGAAGTTACTTATTAAAGAAAGCAGTAAAATCAAGAAAGAGAACAACATGGGATGCCTGATTCCAACATGGAGTCCCACAAGTTTTCTCAAAACAAAGGGTTAACTTTCCAGCCAAAGATGTATACCAGTGAGTCAGTCATGAGACTACTGGACCTACCTTACACCTTCTCACCAAGAAGCAGTTGCCTACTGCAACCATGAAGTGGCCTATTAAATTCCCAACCAAGATGTGGGCTCAGGTGTAACCTCATCTGGGATGTAAAATGCACACTGAACCAAAAGCCATTCACTACAGCCTGATGTGTCTTAGTCATTAAAATACACAGGTCTGCGATCCAAAGGGTGGAAATAGGATTGGCCTTTCTCACCGTCAGCCCCAGTCACTCACTTGCAGAATCTGTGCTTCCCAGTCCCCAAACTCCACTGGATCAGGAATGCAGGTCTGAAAAACCTTCTTATAGGTATGACTATCACCTGGTCACTAAGAGGTAGGGACAAGGTAGCTTGTTCTACTAACCTCCTCTATTAAGTCTTTTGTGACAATTTCAGCCAGCTACTACCTTGAAGTCCTGTGACATACTGAATTTAATAAATGATTAGTGATGTTGAGCATCTTTTCATGTGCTTGTTGGCCATTTGTATATCATCTTTAGATAAATGTCTATTCAAGTCTTTTGCCTAGTTTTTAACTGCATTCGTTTTTTTGTTGTTATTGTTGTTTTATTATTATTATTTTTTAAATCCCTTATTAGATAAATGATTTGCAAATATTTCCTACCTTTCTGTAGGTTGTCTTTTCACTCTGTTGATTGGGTCCTGTGATACCAAGAAGTTTTTTATTTTGATATACTCTGAACAAGCTTCAGCTTGTTTCTTTTTAAAACCACTTAAATCTAAGACTTTGCTGCAATTAAATACAGTTTGTAAAATTTTGTCAATGGTATATCATGAGCCTTATAAGGGGACAGCAAAAAAGAGGAAAAGGATATTTAAATCACACTGCAAGAAACAGGGACAATTATCCCAACAGGGCAAAAGTGGGCCTTGATTGCTAAAGGATGAGCGAAATTCCATAATAATTATAATCAAAGCTAGTACTCATTTAGTATTATAATACAGGTATTAATCTAATAATTATATTCATATAGTTTTTTCTCCTTTAATTTTTCCAATGACCCCATGAGGTAAGCACTACTATGCTCAGGTGAAAAAAAAAAACCTAAAGCTCAGAGCAGATAAGTCACTTGCTCAGATTATCCAAGATGGTAACCAGCAGAGCTGAGAAGTGAAACAGTCTAATCTGAGGACAAAACATGACAAAACACACGTTATTGGCTATGCTGTCTCCTTTAATAAAAGAAGTCGTAGAAGAAATTTCGGGCAGAGGGAACAAGATGAGACAAGCACAGAGGTTATGATGCAACACATTTCACTGGTGAAGCTGTAGGAAGGTTAAAGATCTGGACAGAATGCCAGTGAGAAGAAAGGAGGCTGAGACCCTGACAGAGTGCCTCAGGCATAGAGAAAGCCTTCAGTGTATGAGCGCGAACTATGGGAGCCGTTACAGAATTTAGGAAAAGAGAAAAGATCGAGTAAATTTGTCTTTAGGAGGAATCATTGTGACTACCGTGTGGAAAATGGACTGGAAGGTGGACAGACTGGAACGCAAAGACCACTGAGGAGGCAGTTGCAATAATGGTACAGAGAAAGCCTAACTTAAGGCAGGGGCTGTGGATGCTTATTGTTGAGAGGCTGAGATATAATCAGGTAGCACTGGTAGGATTTAGTACCCAAACAGATATGGCAAATGAGTTAGAGAGAATGGGTGGGGGGCAGTGGTATGCTTATGTTTAACAGCCTGCTCTCCAGAAAAAAATAATAACAACAATATTACCCTGGTTTGTAGCATTTACCAACGCCCGTGGTAGAAAGGCCGAATGTGTAGTAGTTGTGTCATATAGATACAATAAAAGTAAATAACCTCAAGAGCATAGATACAGCGAACTGTAGTAAAATAATTAGAAAGTGATGAGTTTTGAGTCTTTATTACTTTGTTTTTAATATAATTTATTCAGTTGTAACTTTACATGATTTGATTTTTTAATAATAGCTGTGTTCAGCAAATGGCTTACAAAATTCCTGACAATTTAACTATTGGTTCTCATGAGCCAGTGTGAGACGACTCTAGCACACAGCTGGGGGACACTCAGATTCTGGCTGAGGTGGCACCTCCCTGAAGAAGCCTCCTTTAATCCCACCCAAGTAAATGCAAAATACCTTCTCTGCACTTCCAAGGAGAGGTTTACCATTGTTCATTTCATACCAAATTTTAATGGCTGATTTGAGTCTTATCTTCTTAATGGTGATATTCTAGTGCTTAGGAAATCAGAGCAAACTTTTTTCATCATATTTGTGTGCCAGACACAGTTTGCCCCCTAAGTACAAAGATAAATAGGAGGAAGTCCTTATCTTTAAGAAGCTCATCATCCAGGAAGGGAACAGACAGTAAATATCACTACAACCCCCTTGTATTAAGAACAAGGATAGAAGCAAGCATGAGATACAAAGAAGGCACAGATGGGTACCAGGTGATCCAAACCAGAGAAAGGATCCTGGAGTGTTGACATTCAATGCTCATGATTCTCTCTACGTATTCAGTTTTAAGTTTAAACCAAAAAAAGAAAAAAGAAAAAAAAAAAAACTTTGACATTTACCGTAGCCAAAAGCCTTAGACCCACAGCATTGAAGTCGATTTCAGACTTAAGAAGAGTGAGACCTCCAAGCATTTTTTCACTCTTGAGATTCTATATATTTAAAACAGCCCTGATTTCTAGGTATAATTTTTGTGTCCTTTCAGTTTTCCAAAATGAACTGTTTGCTTGAATAGGGAAAAGGCTTCTGAATTCTCTAAATACAGAAGTGATGAGGAGAAGGAAGTGGTGTTAATCCGCTCCCCAGTCTTCATACACACCATTAGGCCTTAACGGAAACAAATTTGTAGGAAACAAATTCTTCCAAGTCTAGAAAGTTTTCTTGCCCTCCTTCCACAGTTAGGGTTATGAAGTAGCTGCATTCCCGACCTGTGCAGGGACGCCTTAGGGTAACTGAGTCAATGCTGTCACTACTCCAGACAGACTCAGCCAACATCAGCTGCTAATGGCCTCAGTTGGACTCTCAGGCCAGTGGCTAGTCTGCACCAAAGTAAAATGTTATTGGTCTTGGAGACTGACACCCCCCTGGGGACTGTGGACAATGAGACACTGTCCTCCCAAAATACCTAATCTGGGATTATGAAGTATTCGAAAAATATTTATTGCTTTTGATTTTTTTACATGTGTGTGTTTTATCGGTACACCAGTAACCACCGTTCAAGAAAGGCTGCGAAGTCCAAAGGTAGGTGGAGTATCATTGTTGCTAAATAAGTCAATTTCTGGCTTTCGATATCATGAAGTATATTTTAAATTTCTCAACTAGTTTTAAGCTCCACTGTTGCTATTTAAAGTGTTAGCTAGACTTTAAGAAATCTTTTAACTATTTTGAATCTGTTCCCCTATGAAATAGGAATCATATTCTCTATAAGATTTTTATAAAGATTAAATGAGATAATACTGAATAAATGAATGAATGTTTCTAAAAGTCTGAGACTAGTATTTGCTAATCTAGAAAAAACAATGTAAATGTTATTTCCATTAATATTACTATTAAGTGATAATTATTTATATACTGGTTTAGAAAAAGTTTTATATAATTATAAATTAAATTAGGATGTTGGTATCAAAAGCCAGAAAACAAACAGATTGACAGTCTTATGTCATAAAAATTTTAAATAAAAGTTTTAAAAAATAATAAATGGAGCCAAGAGATGAATAACTAGTATATGTAGAAAATTTATATTTCATATCTACAATAATATAAGTAGACATATACTTCAATATATAATAACGTATAGAAATAAATTGTTAATAAAAAAATATTCAAGTTATTTTGTTACCATAAAAATAAGAAAATGAACTACTTCAAATTTAAATGTGGAATTTAAATTTATATGCACATACCCTGGAACACATCAAGTCAAATTCTAGAAATTATCTTAAGGAAACAAATAAGTTAAACAAAATGTATGTAAGATGTACATTACAGTATTGTTTAAAATGTAGAAAAAGTGGAGTCAGTAAATACTAGTGTGCATTAATAGAGCACTAGTATATAAATTATAGTACAGTTTACAGTTCATTTAATAAAATTACAAATATTTATATGCTTCTATATTAACATTTATTATAAAAGATATTCTTGGTATATTATAGTATATTCATGATATATTAACGAAAATAGTTTGAAACTGTATTCAGAGTTTAATTAAATTTTTGTAATAACATGATAGACATGATGTTAATCATGGTAAGAATAATAGTTGATATTATTTTTCAATAAGCCTGTATTATTATAATAAAGAAATTTATTTTGAAGAGGTAAGTTTTTCTTATCTCTGCTGTTTACCCGACTGAAATAAACATTTTATCTTTACAGTAAATTACCCTTTCCTTTCCTGCTCCTATCCTTTCTCTGTCTACCTGTTGTATTCATTGTTCCATGATACTATAATCCAATGTCATCACTATTAGTCTTTATCAGACATCACAAAGTTAGGACTATCCTGAATTGAGGTCATAGTGACCCTAACAGAAAAATCCCTTACATCTAAAGTACTTTTTCCTTAATGAGTTTATGGAAGAAAAAGAAGGTAGAGGGAGAGAAGAAGGAAAATTAAAGGGAGAGAAACATAAAGCTGTTTGTATGAACACTGATGATATGTTCTGATTTCATTAATCAAAATGGCCAGTATTGTGGGTAGAAGAAGTCAGTGCATGCATGTGTCTCCATGTAATATGTATTTGTATCTTTAAAGAAAACACATTTGGAAAACAAGACTTGATTTTCTAGAAATGAGAGCATCCTATCAGTCACCAGTTTGGGCTCACCTGCAGAAAGTCTTCGCTTTAGGAACGCAGGTAAGTTTAATACATAACAATTAGCTCAAGTGGTCCATTGAGATAGAAGAGAGGTGAATATTTGTTTAAGCATAGAAAGTACAAGTAGTGGAAGGGGAGGATGTGAGCTAATTCTAAATGCTTTCATGGATGCATTCTAGAAATCCACTTTCAGCCTTCTTTTCTCCATTATACACTCTCCCTTGAGTATTTCACTTACTCTTGTTGCTTCAACTCTTATCGAATAAACAGTCTTACACGCAATTATCAATGACAAAATGAACCCACTTCCATACATGTAGTAAAAACAAAGGCATTCAGAGGAGAAGGAGGTTGTGTCTGATGGGAGAATCCAGGAAGGAGCATTGTTGCTGAGCACTTAGAATGAGAAGGATTTGCCAGAGGTGGACAGAAATGGGAGGGTATTTACAGATGTGTGAGGAACTGAACACACAAAAAGATAAAGAAAGGAAAAAATTGAAAAAGTTAAACAAAACCCAATGAATTAGCTTAAAGTAAAAAAATATGTGTTTTGAAATAGGAGATGATGCTAGAAAGATAACTTGGGCTCGATTAAAAAGTGTATTGAATATCGACTTAAGAATCTGAGACAATAAAAACATAAATCATTATAATCATAATGTCATGTTGATATTTTCCTGCCCATTCTCTGCTTGCATTTTCTCCTGGATTTAATATGCGATTGTTTCTGATATCGTTCTTGTATAAGGTGGTGGTGATTATATTTTTTTGAAAAGTGGAAAAACTAAAAACCCATCATGAATTCAACAAGAAAATTGCTGTCACTTTTAATCTCCTTAATTGCACAGGTTGAAAGGCATTTCTGCAAGATTTGGCAACACGTGGGAAAACGAGAGAGTTAGAGAAATTAGTCCAAAGGATACATGATTTTCAGGGAAATTTCCCAATCTTTCCAATAAGAATGGACATGACCCATTCTTCATCCTGGCATGTTGACCATTAATGTCACAATCTATCTGCAATGGGAGTAAACTTTCAGGGCTATAACGAATTGCCCGTGAAAGCTTAATGACCAGAGGCCAGAAAACTTGGCAACGAAATGCTGAGTACTCTCATTGAGTGTGGAGAAGAAAAGCTTTAATTAGTGGCCATCAAAGCACAAAGAACACCTACTAAGCCAATATCTCTTTGAAGTAAAACTGTTATTAGACTCCTGATTCCCCGTACATCTCCGCAAACAGGTGACCACGCTTCCTGTGCTGATTTGCAGCTTTTTTCCCTGTATGTGTGATGAATACTCTGCCAGTAGAAGGAGACTTGCCAAGATACTGGGCTTGAACGTGGACACATGCTCCTTAAAACTTACATGGCTTAAAGTATCCATTAAACAGTATGCTAATCCTAAACCAATATGACCCTGTGTTGAAATAGACCAAAATTGTTCCGATGTTCTACTTTTAAACCATTACCATGTTTTTAAGGCTCAAAGAATTTTACTTCACTTAATCTGACTTCTGGCCCAAGGAGATTTGGTTCTTCTCCCTCTAGATAAGTTATTCCTTGCCAGATAAATGCTCAGGATTTCAATTGCTGAATTCTATGATGAGGGATTTTTTTTTTTTAAATGGCCATACTATTTTCCAGAATGCTTCTACCATTTTGCTTTCCCACTAGCAACATAAGAGAGATCCAGTTTCTAGGCAGAATTTGGTATCATCACTATTTTTTTTATTTTAGCTATTCTAACAGGTACTTAATGATATCTTATCATCATGGTGTTAATTCCCACTTCCTACGGCTAGTGATGATGAGTGTCTTTTCATGTGCTTCTTTGCCAACTGTATATCCACTTCTGTGAAATGCGTCTGTATCTTTTGCTCATTCTCTACTTTTGTAGTTTTTTTAACGGTGAATTTTGAGAGTTCTTTACATATTCTAGAGATAAATCGTTTGTCATATATATGGTTTGCAAATATCTTCTCTAGGTCTATTGCTTGTCTTTGCATCCTCTCAACAGAGTCTTTCTCAGACCAAAAAAAATAATTTTTATAAGTCAATTTATTGATTATTTTCACTTATGGATCATAATTTAGATGTTTATATCTAAAAACTCCACCAAGCTGTAGCTTCCAAATATTTTCTTATATTGTTATCTAAAAGTGCATAATGTTCCTTTTTGCATTTAAATTTAATCCATTTCAAATATCTTAGGACACAAAGCATAAATATAATATTTAATTTTTAAAGCCCCTGTTGAAGCTAACACTTCTGACAGACAAGCTGAGTCCTAGAATGTCCATTTGCCTCATGATGGCTGTCAAGACTAGAAATCAATTTCCCTGAGTCTCTCCCTAAGCCTTTACTGTGTGAAGAGTAACTCTTCTACAGGTTTCCCGCCTTGCCTTAAACTTTGAGCTTAGCATGTCCCCTTAGATTTACCATCTAAGACTAACCCCAGCAAGCATAAAATCAGGAAGACCTTCTCAGATCCTGGCAATGTTTCAGCCATATGTTCTCACTGCTACTGCTAGCTCATCCTCTCCATCATGGAAATCAAGAAAGGAAAAATGAATCTCGGCTATGATGTAATTCCAGAAAAAGTTCCATTTGGATGGCTAATCCTAGTGACAAGTCCAATTAATTCTTTACCCACTGACTTAAAAAAAATTATTGGGAACCTATTATGTATCCTACTCTTGAATTATATAATCACAGAGACTAGCATAGAAAAAAAGCTGAAAAATATGAATTTCCTTCAAAATATTCTTTCCAAATATAGCTTTTAAAAGAAGAAACCAGACATGTAATTTTTTATCTCAACATGTCCTATACACTAATTTTACCATGAACACTATATTTTAAAAGAAAAAAACAAAAATCTCATAGGCAATATTAAGAATTCGTGCAGCAATCGCTTTGAAAAGTTATGTGAAAGGGAAATCTTTTCATTGAATAATATGAATTTGAAAATAGTCTCATTACTGCATAGACTGTTTTTAGACACCCAGACCTTGAGCTGCTGAATGAACTTTTAGACAGTCTCATAGACATAGAATTTCCTTCTTACCGAATATGAACTCTAAAGAGAAAATAGGAGTCTAATTTTCAGAATTTAAGAATGGAATGATACCACCAAGCTTATGTTCATCTGCTATGAAAGTAAAAATCTCTCATTTCAGAAATCTAAAACTAGGGCAAGCTCTGAAAAACAAGTCAGTATAAAGTAAAACCATGAGGCCCTGAGTATCCTGCCCCATACCGCAGGCAGAACATGCCGCTGCTGGCAGTGCCCTGCTACTAGAGAGGCCTCAGCGATGCAGAGGGGGAGGATAATACACTCTTAACCAGTACAGAAGATGAGCCATGAGAGAAGAAGAACAGGGGCTCAGTGGCAGTACAGATCATACTATCAACAAACACCACCAATGTTAGAATATATTTGCCACTTTAGTCAAAATGGTAACACAAAGAACAATTTTCTCCGTCACCTAGTTAACCTGCCTTTCCCCTTTATGAACCACCTTTGTCTTTCTCAGGTTGCCCATAATTTGGTTTACCCCTAGGGTAAACTGCTTACAGTTGTCAATCAATTCCTAGAAACTAGGGAGGGTAATGTGTGGCCAACAGAAGCCAACACTCACCTCTCTAGAGAACATATTTGACATCTCAGCATCCTTTTCCATAAGAGTCCAGACAGCCTCTGAACCCTCCACAACACAACACAATATTCTCTATCAGTTTCTTTGGGTTGACATGGATTTAACCCATCTCTGTCCTAAGGCATGAATTTAACCATCTCTGCCCTAAGGCATGAATTTAACCACATAAAAATATTTCTACTTCTACCCTATGTCTCTTAACTCATAAACATATGCTCCATTAATATCTCTCAATCTCTCACTTCCTCTCTCTCTGCCTTATCTCAAGATAGTTCTTCTTCATTAAAATCTATCAGTTTCTTCTGACCAACTTCAAAACCTACCACCTTCAGAGTCTTCCTAGATAGTCTATTCAATGAAATCCAGTATCCTGGATTCATTATATCTGAAGCCCAAGTTTGTGAAAACCTGCCTTTTAATGTTATATTTAAACATATAAATCCTCATTAGCCAGATGGAGAGGACATCATGTGCTTCAGTGCATACAAACATGTGAAAAATATGAGTATATAACACATGATATTAAAAACAAATGGGGCAAATATCAAATCATTATGTTGCATAGCTGAGACTAATATCATACCTTAATTTTTTAAAAATGAAGCATTCTGTAAAAGTACAGTGAAATCTTTGAAATTTCTTGACTTCTTACCTGTACTGTTCCAGAGCAGGTAAAATGGCAGACCACTGAAGTAACATACACGAACATAATAAGATATGACAGAATCTAAAAAAAAAAGGAACAAAGGTAGTACTTATAAATCAAAACTTAAAATATAAAAATATCAAGAAAATATGTGCAGCTTATAATAAGGACATCATTAAAATTTTATTGAGGCCATGAAAAAAAACAAAAGACATGTAAAAACATTCTATATTTCTTGATTTAAAAATTCCTATAAAAGCTGTCATTTCATAAAATCAATTTGTGATCTTAACATAATTCTGAACCAACAAATAACGGAATATTTTCACTGGGGGTAAATAATTTGGTGAAATAATTCTGAAGTTTAGCTGGAGGAATAAATTGATAAGACTAAGAAAAATTTGAAAGAGTAATTAATGTAATGTTTAATATTAAAAATAAATTATTTCTATTACTGATAAATTACTTCTATTATTATATAGTAATCTCTAAAGATAGATTACTTCTCCTTATTAAAGACAGATTAGTAAGTAATCTATAGATTATGTCTTTCTATTATATTGAAGTAACAGTAATAGTGTATAATAAAAGTAATAACAGTTATTGAGAGAATATTATTTGACAGATTTGGGAATAAATGTGTTACAGCGTTGTTTAATTCCCACATGACTCTATATCGAAGACAACATTATGCCTGTTTTACAAATGGCTAGATGACGTCATTGGCCAGAGTTCACATGTGGAGGTAGAACAATCTATTGGATAAGCAAATGGGCTCTGTATTCCAATCTCAGATATCTCCCTTGCCGCCTGTGGGACTTTGAGCTTGTGATTTAACTTTCTGAAGCTTTATTTCCTTATCTGAAATTTGAGAATAATAGCTATCTTAGAAAAATAACATATACATGAAACAATATCAGTAAGCTTAATCAGTAAGCTTGCTTAATAATTGCAAGCTTAAAAATGCTGAAAAGAAAAAAAACACAGTGGGACAAGTATTAAAATGTGATAATAATAGCTAACATATATAGCGAGCATTTACAATGTTCCGGGCCCTGCTTTTAGTGTTTCCCATGTATAAATTCACGTTAATTATCCTAACAGCATTAGGGGTAGTCACTGTCATTATCCCCATGTTACAGATTATGAAACAGGCACAGAGAGATTAAATAATTTGCCAAGGGCATACAGCTAAACGAAGGCAGAGCTGGGAGTAAGCACAAGCGGTGTTCTCAGCAGCCACAACCTACATCATTTCCTCACCTAAGAGATGGTGCTGAGACGAGACCTAGGAGGAGAGGGGAGTGTGGGAAAGCCTGAATACCACGTGCGCTTAGGATACTGTGAAAGCGCCTGGGCTTGAATAATGAGGACTTCGGCAAGAACAGAAACGTGGGCGCTAAAAGGGAGGAAACTAGTATGGCACCTCATTTAGGAAAAAAAGAAGAAGAAGAAGATATAAAAAGCAACCAGATGTAGATGAAATAAGAGTCCAATTTCCAAGTTTGAGAAATGGAAGGGAGATGATGTTCTTGCTCAAGACGGGGAAAGCAGAAGAGAAAAGAGCCTTAAAAGAACCTTTGCCCAAAGTAGCCAAACCAGATACCCTGTTTAAAAAGTCAGCGGAAATATTTAACATTTACTACAGGACATGGACAATTTAAACGTAATAAATCCCCTCAATTAACACTTTTATGATAAACAAAGGGAAATGTCACATGAAGACATGATAAATACGGACAGTAAAACAATGTATTATGGGGATTTCTTGGTTTAGCTAATTCAAGCCAAAGTCTTATTTTGGAGTAATTTGCATGCAGAGAAGTTTTGCAAGTCTTTGGGAATATTAGGGGAAAACCAAATATAATCCTGAAGTGCCAATTCTTAACAAATAATACTCAGAGCTTTGTCAAATTTAGGCTATTGAAGAGACTTCAAAATTTAAAAAATCCAGGGTTCTTTTACCAATAACATACCCTATAAGTGTCTGGGAATATTCTGGGGCGACAGCACTCTCAGGTATGTTATATTAACTAGAAAGTTTCCCATATAGGCATCATTATCAAAGTCATCCGTGAAAGCCCAAACCACCTTCTTTCAATTCTTCTACCTCTTCACCTACTCCTATATGAATATATGGGTGCACACCCACTGATTCTCAACAAGACAGGGAAGAAAGTATCTAAAACGTGTCATTGGCACATGCTGATTTATTCTGACAGTGAAAAAGATTTCTCCTTCCTCTTCATAGAATCTTTCCTCAAAATTAGAATGGTGTCACCAGCTTGTTGGCTTAAGCGTCTCCATTCTAACTTCTCCAGAGAAGAGGCCATGCTTTATAAAGGCATTCTAGCATTCCAGAAAGAGAAAGAGGCTCTGTTGGCTACCAAGTGCATCACGATAAAACATGAAATCGACTTTATTCCTATTACTACCACCGTCATCAATAAGCCAGTGTCCCACACAGCCGTCAGACTCTCTTGAGAATTCTTTAGTTCATTTCCCCTGGAAAACTGTCCTTAAAAGACCACAGAGACAACACTGTGGGAAAATGTCATAGCATGAGAACAAATGACCCATTGTACACAACTTCTGAGCCCTGGTTTGGCCGGTCATTTAAACTCTCTGAGCTTCGGTTACATCATCTGTAAAACAGAGGGCCAGGTGAAGAGACTAAAAACTAAACACAGTGGTAATGTTATTATTTGACTGCTACTGCACCGCAATGTGGATTAAAACACTTTAGATGGGAGCAGGAGAACTGGGAAGGAAAGCTCTGACTGGCGTCTCTAAAGTTGACCCTGGACCTCATGATCTCCTCTCTTGGAATGACTCTGCCCTCAGCCAGTTATAATAAAACACCATAGTTGCTGTAGGTCACCACTATGTTGCTCCTGCTCTTTTTCTAAAAGACTTCAAGATTCTGAACTCCTCTTCTCTCCTCTTCTCTTCCTTTTCTTTCCCTTCCCTTCTTCTCTTCTCTTTCTCTCTCTCCTCTATTTTCTTTCTTTTAGTATTTATGGAGCACCCTATATGAACAATCACAAATGTTATCCACTAATGACTGAGTGATACCTAATATGGACATAGAACTAGGGTCTAAGGCTGGTTAGTTCCTCCAAGCACAGTGTAAAGTCATCATACCATCACAGAGGTAATGCTGAAGTATGCAAATTTGAAGGGAATTCTCACTAAAATCCATAGACTTATAGATGTGTAGAAACTGGAAGAGATTCTTAGACTTTAATTATTCTAACCTCATATAAAAACACTGGATTCCCTGACAGATGCTTACTCAGCCTCTCTCTAAGCACTTCCAGTGATATGGCACTTACTCTCTCACAGAACAATACATTCCACATCTTCAGCACCATATAATACATAACATATGACACCCCTTTCCTCCAAGGGATACAGGAAAATCCCTTTTAAAACATCCAGCATGCCCTTGGCAGGACATTTTGTAATGCCTCCCCAAGTGATTGTTTTGGGAGGTCATTTAATAATCTTGATAATTAAAGACACAGTTTGAAATGATTAATATATTGGCACAATAAATATTTTAAGTATAACGAGCATCTTAAGAGAGGATTTGCTTTGTGGTTATGCATCAGTTTAGGTTTGAAGTTTGTTGCATGAAGAGAGAAGGCAGATAGGATTAAAGTGTTTTGTTTTAATTGTACTGATTGAAAAAGAGTGTGTTTAAAAAATGTACATATGGTGAGTTTCTAGGAAAAGATGGAAAACCGGATATATTTATCTACTTTTGTCTTTTCCAAAACTCCATTAAAACGACAGTAAACGATTTTTAAAACATATAAATCCACAAAGATGAGGAGAAATGGGAGAGGAGAAAATGATAACAAAATATTGGAGATTGGGAAATAGATTAGTAGTAAATGCCTTAGTGAATCCAAGAAAACTAAATATTAATATAAAACTGAGAAAAGCAATGATCCAACATGAATTGCCTTGAATTCCCTAAAGACTAGGAACTGCTAACAGTTCTAAAAGTGGGAATAAAGGCAATGGCATAATAAGGAGAGTTGATAGAAAATCAATTTGAGAAACAGATATCCAGATCTTGTATCTAATTGCCAAGAGCGGGGGACTGTACACTTTGTTGGTTTATTCTTAAGAAAGGATAAAGAGTCTTTACTTGAGGAATATTTGGCACATTAGTGAGCAGAGGTATCATTCCCAAAAGAGGAGGATTACACAAGTCTTAGGGGCTCCAGAGACCCACCCAATAAACAAGTAGGCGTTCCAAATCTTATAGTTAACCTTATGAGGCTGAAATTTGGGTCAGACAGAGACACATCCTGGGAGTGATCAACTTGGGTATAAAGAATCAGTCAACATGACCATTACAGGTAAGAGTAGATCCAACATAGGAAGCAGATGAAGGAAACCCCTGAGGGACAATGCAAGTGAAGAGAGCTATGAATCAGGCTGAGGCACAACCAGTCCAGACTGAAGAAGAGACAGTGCTCTGGGAGAAATTACATCAGGGGTGGAAACTGGTAGATCACCCAGTGTTTAATTCAGTACATAGAAAACGAAAGGCAAAATTAAACAAACAAAGCACTTAGTGTTCCTGCTGAGTGCACTAGAAGACAAAATGCAAAATCAAAGCACTTAAGGAAAAACAAAAAGGTGTTCAGAGGAAGAAAAAAGTTACCATAGAATATAGTGCAAAAAATTATACCTAGTCTTTCACTTCCTAAAATTATGTACGTATTAGGAAATACACAGAGAAAAACAAACCCAAGTGCAGTGTAAATATGATTTTTATGTCAAAATGTAAATATTCACTATTGACTTGACTAAAATAAAACATGATTATATGAAGAGGCAGGTAGATGAGAAGGGAGAGAAAGTACATGTATAAGGAACGCAGAGGGAGGAAGTAAAGCTAAGTCCTCATTTTTCGCAGTGGAATACCAGTTGACAATTTCTAAAACTAAAATGTCAAGAAATAATATAAGCAAATTAATTAGAGCCACAAAGATAAATCCTCAAGAATCAGTAAGAATGCTTGAAAGCTGCGACCTACGGAGAAGACAAAATGAGGAGAGAAGCAGAGGGGCTTCTGATTTCCATGTCAATGGATGTTCTTTCTCTCGACAAATTTGACTTTTTAAAGTGTCCATATAAATGGGATATGAACACAAGAAAAATTAATGGGTTCCCTACAAGGCTTCAGGGCATCTCTGAACAGCATAAAGAACTGAAAAGGAAAGTGCTTCCCCCCAGACCAATATCTGGAAACAACGCAACAAATCCTTGCACTCTAGTCCCTCTACCCAGGGACCATTCTCACCAAGCGGTCAACAGACAACCCAGCGTCTGGGTCCCGAACACTAAATCCATGTTTTGACCTCTTTCTTACCTGCTCTGTCAAATATTTAGAGGCTGCAAATGCACTTTGCTGTGTGCTGAACTTAATTGCCTGTTTTTATTTCTATCACACGTAGGCAGAAACCAGAATTTAACCCAAAGAAAAAAACTGTGTTTCAATATTTTGTTTTGGAAATCCCTAAAATACTCTAGAGGCTATGGTTATGTCAGTGTCAAGCTAAATGGCTCACAGAGGGAATTAAATTAAGGCTATCGATGTTCAACCGAATAATCTAAGTGGCCCCAGAGACCAGCTCTCAATCTACATCTTCGAAATGTCATGGGATTCTCTCTGCTGCATTCAGTCTCAAACACACGCGCGCGCGCGCACACACACACACACACACACACACACGGCTGAGATGGACTACAGATTTTTTTCTTAATAATATTTAGTTAGCTTTTATCTGATCCCACTGACCTTATGGCAGCTGATCAAAAGGAATCTTTTCCTTATGGAAAACAGTATGAAGCTTCCTCAAAAAGCATAAAAATAGAACTACCATATGATCCAGCAATCCCACTTCTGGACATTTATCCAAAGGAAACTAAATTACTATTTTCAAGAGATACCTGCATTCCTCCATTTCATTGATTGGATGAAGGGAGTTTTTTCTTTAATGTAATATATAAATACACACAATGGAATATGACTTAGCCCTAAAAAAAAAAAGAAATTCTGCCATTTGCAACAATATGGAAGAAACTGGAGAGCATTACACTAGGTAAAATAAGCCGAAGACGAATACTGCATTGTATTACTTATATGTGGAATCTAAAAAGCATAAGTCTAACTCACAGAAACAGTGAAATGGTGATTGCCAGGGGCTACAGGTGGTATAAATGGGGAGAGAATGGTCAAAGGGTACAAACTTTCATTTATAAGGTAAACAAGTTCTGAGAATCTAATGTATAACATGGTGACTATAGTTGATAACACTGTATTGCATTACTTAAATTTTCTAAGAGAGAAAATCTTAAGTGTTCCCACCAAAAAAAAAAAAAAAAAGTAACTATGTGAGGTGATAGATGTTTAATTAACTTGATTGTGGGAATCATTTCACAAGGTACTTATATTAATTCATCACCTATATACTTTAAAGATATTACAATTTTGTTGGTTAAATTGATCTCAATAAAATTGGGGTGAGGGGAAGGAATCTTCACCAATTTGTTCCTTCCCCGGCTCAGATAGAGTTCCAGGTGGATATGGCTGGATTGGTAGGCAAATTATATAAATCATAACTGAACTTATAAGAAAATTCAATTGACTTCAGCCAAGCAGCTGACTAAGAAATAAGAAAGAAGGCCGACAAAAGCTTGTTCACAAGGCCTTTGTAAGATTGTTTTCTGCCTCTTGAGTTCTCCTATTTTGGGTCTCAGGATCAGGTAACTTAGAGGAAGCTAAGTCTTTCCTGGAGGCGTTTCTCCTCGGCTTTGAACAGATATTAAATAGAGTGCCCGAGATTACATTCTCTATTGAATCACCATAAGCCTGAGTGTTATAGATACAAATGATCCTACAATAGCATCCGTATGCAAGATGATTCACTCATCTTCTGCCAACACTGGCTCACTAAGTTTCTATTTGAACAAAAGCAGGAGTCTCAGACTCCAGATCACTGCCAAATGTTCCCCGTACACTTCTCCAGAGCAGATCAGCATTCGGTGAGAGACTGTAGTTATGGTTCTGAGACCATCACATTTTCATCCTGCAGTTCTTCCCAGGATTAGGTAGAATTTTCATATTCAGTTCTATGCATGGATGATCATTTTAAAGTAAAGTCTGAAGACTTATTTTAATGCTTGCCTCTGTCTTTAGTTCTTTACTTACCCAGAATATAAGAATTTCAGCTACTAGCATGGTTTTAAAAGTCCCCACAAGATGAATTATACCCTAACCAAGCAGAACCCATCATTAATCACTCCATTTCATATCATTTTTTAATTTAGAATTAAAACGTATTACAAAATAAAAATACATATCTATAACTTGTATATCTAAACTCAATGATTTTTTAAAGTCAGATAGAACTGACCTCATATCTTATTCTTTGCCTGCTGGCCTCATGACTTCAGTCAAAC
>NW_011888840.1:815654-822449 GCF_000151845.1 Pteropus vampyrus | reverse complement strand
ACCACTGAAATTAGCAGTGAAATTAGTGATGTATACCATGTCCAAGCAGAAACTCTTAGAGATTATATAGTTCGTTTCTCTCTCTCTCTCCCTCTCCCTCTCTCTCTCTCCCCACCCTCACCGCCTCCTTCCCACTCCCTCCCTCCCTCCTCCCTTCCATGGGAACAGTGTGTCCAACATACTGGCCATTCCTTAGCCTGGATAGAACAATGAAGAAAACATGTAGAACAGAATCAGAGCCATCTCTAAAGTGAACAGTAACAGAATTACAGATGAGCCACAAAGATTATGTAACAAGTAAGAAATAAAACTTGGTTATTTTAGCACGCTGAGATTTGGGATCATTTTTATACAGCCTACACAAAGTCTGATTAGTACTATGTATAGGAAAGGTATTGCATTTAATAAGATATGCCTAGAAAAGCCACTTAGATTTTTTTCCAAAGTAAAAGAAAAAAAAGCATTGCTTAACTATGATCAATTCTGGTGTATGTAGTATGTATACTTCACTTGCAGATTACTGATATGTAATAATATTTCATTTATGGATTACTAATATAGAACAGTATTACACATTTGGACAACCTTCCTATATTTTAATCATTTCTCACATTATGAATCCTGCTCTTCTGGGGTAGAATTCAGAAAACATTCTTTTAGTGCAAATGCAAACACATGACTTATATCCTTCCAATCAGATACAACCAAATGAGACTTGAATTTTGAACGAAGCGATGATCCACAGAAGCTTCATTCACGGACTCTGATCTTTAGCAAACTTGGAACAGAAATATTTGTTCTTCAGAAACAGCAGCTGGTGTGATTTCCTGCATTCTGACCCGAGTGTAAGGAGCCGGGCAGCATAGACCCTGAGGAGACCCTGCCACAGGGCCCTACACTGTCCCTATCTTCACTGCATCAGAGCCCATGGCTCTGCACCTTCTAAATGGCCCTTAAGAAATTCCTTTTTAAAAAATTAAATTATCCAGAGATAACTGGGTTATTTGCAAGTAGATATCCAAACCAATGCATATGTGAACAGAAAAATATTGTACTTTGCTATAATGTGTACACAAGGGGAGAATGATTCATATTCCAGTATAAACCAAGGTCTCCTGGAACATGACACCCTCCATTTCTTTCAGAGGTAAAGATTCAGTTTAAAGAACTGAACAGTTTAAATTTCTTGACTATTTCTGGAAAACACTGCTTTATAACACATACTTATACTCCATACTTATTCACACATCTCTCTCCTTGCTTTCATTCATCCTCCGCTAATAAAAACCCTCATCACTTCTTCCAAAAACTAATGCCATGGTTTGATGCCTCCAGTTCCTCAACAACCTAGTTTAACTTTCAGGTTGCTGCCAGAGTAGATACGCTTTATTCCCTACTCAGGAACTGTCCACTGAATACAGGAAAAATCCATAACAGTGCGGTCCCAATGCACCTTGCTCACCGCATCCCCAACTAAATCCTCTCCTGGTCCCTGCACTTCAGCCACAGGAGATTTCTGAAAGTGTCCTCGGTGAGCTCTTATACCTGACCACTGTGGTTCAGTCCCCACCAGAAATGATTTCCACCTGGTCAATGCCGTCCACACCTCCACACATAGAAAACTGGAGAGAATACAAAAAGAAATTCTATCATCCTTCAAAAGAAATGTAAATATTACCTACGTAGGAAGATTTTTTTTGATCCCTCTGGAGAAATTCGTCACTCTCAAATCACTGTGTACCTCTCTTAGAGTGCTTATTTCTATTTTCTTGTGTTGTTTTATTGTTTGCAGGTCTCCAACACACGTTACATTAGAAGCTCTTACGAAGGAGGAGTCATGATTGAAACATCTCAGTTAGTCTACAGCGGAATAGCTTTGTCTCTACTAAGTATGCCAGGAGTGTGCACAGAAAGAAAATAAAAGAGAGGAGCTCTGTGTAGAGTCGAACAGGTGATACAGAACAGGAAGTACGTGTCCTCAGAGTTTAAATTTCTCTGCCTGGGCCACAACGGCAGCAACGAAGTTTGTTCCAATGCGGCAGGGGAGTCTATAGAAAATGATGAATGAAAACATTCTCAGGAAAGATCAGATTACTGCGCTGCGTTTAGTGGGGAAAAGACTTGGTTCTGATGTGCATGTTTAGACTGCAGACCATTAAACGGCCTTGAATATCTGGAGTCAGGAAAGAAGTGAAGTCCAGCTTCCTCCTTAGATGTGGTTTCACTGATGTTTGCTTATGTATTTAACTATTAGCATCGTTCTAAAATAATCAATTCCTCTACACAATGTCACCTCACATGGACTATGCACCAAGAATACACTCAGGCTAGTGTTTCTTTCAACAGGTAGAAAACGTTGATGTAATGAGTTCTCGTTGCCCAGGGGTCCTGTGAGGACAGCCATGTGAGTCCAGATGGAGTACAGTGAGTCCTAGTGTGACTCCATACCTCGTACCTTTGTCCCAGGTGACGGAATTCCTCTGCTCTCTTCAAACGACATCACGGTTTGTTTGAAACGTAAAAAGTTGTGTATTTGATTTAAAAAGTACTCAACTTCAGTGATGAGCGAAGGGTATAGAACACAATGGATGTTCACCACCATATACCCCAAATTAAACTTTACTTTTTTATGATGCCAAACATATCTTTTTTATTTTAGTTAATCAGTTAATCGTCTGGCTTGTCTCAAAGTATTGATGAAATTGGTTATATATTTTATTGACATATAGACATGATTCCTATTCCCTTTTGTGGACCTTATCTCTTTTTAAAAACTCTTCAACTTTGGGATCCCTAGCCAAATGTGGATACATATCCTTAATATATTTTGAACTCTGGCCTTTTAAAATCAATCGGCTTACTTGATTTCTGCAGTGATGAAATATAAGGATCAAATCACCCTTAAAACCAACTGTCTAGAACCAAGAACAAGCTGGAGAAGACTTCAGAGTCTTATAATGCAAGCCATTATTCTTTATACTGAAATTAAACGCACTAAAGAAGCAATGAGTTCTCAGACACCGACAAGGGGGAAAGGAATATTAATTGGTGTGTCTCAGCCTGAAATAAATATTAATTGGGGGCAATAAATTTTTTTGTGAACTTCATTTGTAATTCATCAACTTGGCCAAATCAAAACGTAGCATAAAGGAACATTCAAGTAAGAAGGTTATATGTTTTGGGGATGTAAAAGGAGATATTGAAAGAACCATGATTAATACAGTAAATCATTGAGAAGAAAGTAATTTAATGAAACAGCTGGTCATCTTTTTTGCCCATTTGGATATAAATATGAAAATGTATCTCCTGCAAAACAGAATAATTCTTGCTTTCCTTAGAGTAAAATAGAATCTTTCTATGTTTGTAGTTATACGAAAATAACAAGTAGCAATTCATGTGTGTTATTATTTTTAGATCATGAAAGAGATTAATTGTTACGAAACTATTCATCCCTTAGTAGTACTATAAAAGAATAGACCTAGATATAATTGAAATGAAAAAAACTCCAACTACTCTTCATAAATATTTATAAATATTAATTTTTCCATTCTGGATAAAATAGGATTCTACTTTAGCTGACCATCGAGTATTGTTGTGCCTATTCACGCTACCAAAAAAAAAGCGATCTGATGGAAACAACCAACAGCTTGAAAATATCTAGGTTTATTGTACTCAAATCCTCGTTTATTTGCTGAAATGTTCATTGTATTTTGTTGATAATTACTAAGCAACATTGCAATTAGGAAAAGCATCTATCACTATGCCTGACTGATATTATATATCTTTATATTTTTTAAAAGATGAATGTTTTGGAAAGGTACCATGGAGACATCAATCAAAGGCCAATTTTGATTATTTCTGTAAAATAACTTTGGCTCTGAATCCATCTTTAGCATAACAAAATACAATGCCTTTTTATTTGAGTGTGAGAGGGCAGAGGAAGGGGAGAAAAGAAATTAACTTTTTTTTAGTTCCTCCTGTATGCTAGATATTGTGCCTGGTGTTTCGCATATATTATTTATCCATTCCTCACAAGGCATATACAATGAACATTTTGAACATTTGTTATTCAAAAATTATAGATAACGAAACTGAGAAGCGATTACTAACATATCAAATGCTTTCAAGGAAGCAGAACAGAATAATATCATGAAGTTTCAATGGAGACACCAAGATAAACAGACACAGAATTCCAAACTGCCAGACCAAAATGGAGACTTTCAACGTAAGTGTTCCATACTGGTTTCTCACACTTCGGCCCTGCACCAAAAACAACTGTCCCAAATTGAATATATAAAAGGTAAAGGGAGTGGAAAAAGAGAATATATAAACAGAGTAACTGCCATCTGTGAATCACATGGGGCCACCATTTCACCTCTGGCCTAGCAAGAGAACGCTGGCCAGCTCTCGTTGTAGAGTTTCAGATGAGTTTGGTAGGCAGGATAGGTGGGTAGGCAAGCTACATCGCCAACTAAATCATGGTCAGGTGCATCTGGAAAGAAATCGCACTTCTTTTTGCGAAGTGATATAAAAGTGTTCTCTGCTTCCCATGGACCAGTTTTGTGACCTCGAAGGAGAGAAAAGTAGCCTAGAGCCTTTTGTTAAGTTCTGCCCAAGAGGATCTTCTAGAAGGAATGTTGGGTTTCCAGACATGAAGGTACTTGTGGAGAGGTTCTTGGAAGTACCAAGAACTGAAAAGAAGAAGCTCCAAGGACAAGGCGTTGCCCTTAGAATGGAGGGCTGCAGCCAGACGCTTCATAAGGAGGGCTACTTTATGAGCCCACAAAAGCAGAGAGAGAGAGAGCGTTCACTTCACACATCTGCAGGGCCAGAAAGGGCCAAGTTGTATTCCGACAGCACCAATCCAAGAATTGATTCTGTGTCCTTTCCCTTCCTATCATCATATATCCCTCAGAAGAGAAGGAATAGCGGCTGCTTAGTGGGGTGAGGGTAGGACAGAGAAAGCGACCACACCTTCACTCTCAAGGTCTGGCGAGTGGCCAGGCATGGTGGGCTCCCGCTGGGAGGAGGGGGAAAAAAATCAACATTCAGTGAAGTTTCATATTTTGATTATTTTCTGGGCTTAAAAATTCACATTTATAAACTGAACTGTGTTTGTAAGATGAAGTGATTTTTGGACAGTCAGGTGACTTGTAAAAATGTTCCCCTCCTCTGGATTTAGAAGTACAGTCAAGATCTCTTTCTTCTCTGTTTTCCACAGTGTTACTACCACCTAGATTGACTGATGCCCCAGCCACAAATACCAGGATGTCTCAGAGACCGTGAGACCATCTAAACAAACCTTAATTGATCCTGGCTCTCATCAACTGCCAATCATTTAATATAATGTGGAAAGATGTGGAAGGGTTGAAAAACAAAGCCAGTACCTAAGGGAAGAAGGCGGGGAATGCAAGGTATGGTGGTATGATGAGGAGGGAAACTTATCCCTGAGAAACAAAAAAACGAAGAAAATTGCACATCAGCAGCCAAGTGAGGTGCCGAGCACAAAAAAAAATGCCCCATGCCGGAATCAGGTCCAAGATGCCTCTGCACTGAGGGGAAAGAAGCAGCTGTTAGGTGCCCACGGGCATGGAAAGGGTTTTGGTAGCTGAACTGCTTAGGCTTTGACATACTTGAAAAAGAAATACTGTGACTTTCTTCTATTACCTCAGTGAAGCCTATTACTTTGGTATTTCTCCAAACCAACAGGCTAGAGGGACTCCCAGGGGTAACTTGAAAGCCCTCATATGTGCTCTGCCTGCCTGATACGTGGAAGATATTTGATATTTGTTGAATGAATGAATGAATGAATGAATGAATCTAAATCTGTCAATGATCATAATAATACCTTTCATTACAATATAAATATAACCTGTGGATTTTTGAGTGTTTGTTGTTGTTTTGTTGTTACTTTACTGTTCTTGTTCCCATTTTTTCATAGCTTAAGGGACAAAAGTACATATTTAAAGTGGCCTGAAAATGCTCAGGCTTGAAACAAAAGAAGCCAATGCAACACCAACAGTGGCTTGGGAAATATGGAGATGGTTGGATATGGGAAAATCAAACAGCCAGAATCCTAATCAAACTTTAAAAAAAAAAAACAAAAAACAAAAAACAAAAAAAACATAAGTATTGGGAAGTCTGGAGTAAATGATGGTCGGGCCCTGAGGAAATCCCTCTCAGATCCCCCGCAGAGGGGACTAAGCTCTGAAATCCAATCCTTCAGAGGCATCCCAGGGCAGCAGCCTCTGCTGCCTGCAGGGAAACTGAAGGCGGAGCCTTCACCCTTCACCGAGGTGGTGGGGCTTTGGGGAGAATCTCTAAGACTTCCCATTGGCTTTGCTGAACTTTCTTAGAACTGCATGTCTGTCTGAGGCTCTTCCGACTAACCTTTCTTCCTTCCCTCCTTCCTTCAAAAGGTCAGGTCAGTGCTGTGACCATATACTTTTCTCACTTCTCGAAGCTTCCCGGCCCTTTTCCCCGCCACTGGGCTCTCACAAGTCTGACCTGAATTCGTAACTGCTACTCTGAGGAGCCAGGGTATAGGGGAGCGTGTGCTCAGTGGTCCCGCAAAAGCTCGTGGGAGCCGTGAAAGAACAAGACCCCAGTGTGGCTAAATATTTCTAGAGAAACTAAAAATCCACATTTATATACCAAATTCAGGATTTTTAAATATTGGTTCAAAGTGTTCTTAAAAATCATATGCAAGTCAAACAATAATACATCTACCATCTACATGTGCCCACAGCCAGCCACTTTGTATAATTCTTTACACTCATAGTACAAAAAAAAAAA
>NW_011888840.1:810492-814504 GCF_000151845.1 Pteropus vampyrus | reverse complement strand
TGGCCCCTCCTCATTTTTGGCTGCTTTGACAAATAACTTTTCCTCAAAGAAATCCTTACATGACTGCTTATATTTTTTTCTGCACAATCTCTTTATAGCAGACTTTGAATCCTAGAGTTCAACTCTACAATATCATTTTCTCAGCTAAAATTATAGGTATAGATTCATGTATAGAGAAAACATAAATGATTCTATCCACAAATTGATGGTGAGAAATTTGACTTAAAGGCCTAAATTGTTGTTACGATCCTGACCTTGATATGTAATTCCAAAGAGTTAAAAAAATATATCTCTCTGAGCCTGTTATCCCAACTTTATAATAAGAGTGTTGTGCCAAATAAATCTAAGGCCAGGGATAAACCTAGGTTTTATGAGGTGTGATGTGTATCAATTTGGGGTCTTTTATAAGAAAAACAAATTCAAAATTATGAACACAAAGTTAGATATAAAAGAAAGCATTTACTTATAATAACAAATAACAAATTATTAATTTTTAAAAGATGACAAATACCACAAACATCACAAAATAGAGAAAAATGAAATAATATTTTTGTTAATTAACTGCCTAGTACATCTCTATGATACTTATCTTCCTACCTATTTTGGCTGCACGGTCTTAATTAACTCTTGATTAATTCTTGATCTGACAACAATTTTGTAATATCATTGTTTACAGAGAAAAAGAAAGTTGTCTTTCCTCTTGCAGTTTCGATCAAAATTTTTATATTGTTTATAGTTCGTTTAGAAAAGTTTCTTTCAGTTTCCCATTATTATTTACCTCATGTAAACATACTGTATGTTGCAAAATTTGGGAAAACTTCTATCCGGTGTCTCTGTACACAAGCTCTAAGATTCAAAAGAATCTTCCACAGACCAGCTTCTGGCTCTCTGTATTTGAAACTTTCTATCTTCTCCACTATACACATACTCCCAAACCAGATGCCACAGACACATTTACAATGCAACATTATTTCTGGCACCTTTGAGACATGAGCCTGAGTGAGTCAGAAAAATGGTTGGTAGGAATATTCCAGAAAGCCATTTCTATAATGAGATGGCTAGCAATAATTTAACAACACCTGGAAGAGTCTGCAAGTCACATAAATATAACCCATTAAACTCAAACTGCAGTTAAATATATCTCTTTTTTTTTTTCAAATTTTACATAAAAATATACAACCATGTGAAAATACCGCCAGGGGTCTTCCCAGGATCTTGGAAAGCCTCCATTTGAGTGAGGACCCCTAAAGCTTGTTTCAGTATCTCCATGGAAAACCCAATGTCTAAGACCTTCCTAATTGCAAAAATGGTCCTGAGAAATTAAAGTAGCTAAAACTCAACTCAACATTTTGTCTTAGAAAAGAAGAGTAAAAAGAAGTAAAGGATAAGGAGCAGTAAATGTACAGGCATGTGGTATAAATTATTTTGAGATTAGGCACTGATTTCAATCACTTCTAGCCCATTTTCATTTACCACAAACAAACAAGAGTTGGCTATAAAGTCCTCTTGCTAATTAAACTAGGTAAGGGTATATCCATCTTGAATTATTTAAAAGCTGAGCTGACTTTGTTTTGAATATAATGTGGTCATAGCTTACCTTTAGTAATTTAGTATTATTCACTAAAGTTACTACCTTTAATTCTGACACAAGATTAGATTTAAAAACAGCTGTCAGTCTGGCAAAAAAGGTGCTAGGAATTTTTCTTGTTGTTATTTGTTTGTTTGGGTTTTTTCATCATTTTTGAAATTTAGAATACTACAAACTTTGTCGTAATTCCTGAATTATCCTATATCTAAAAACTCAATCATAAACAGAAACATTGGTCTGAAGGAAACTTTATTAATTAATGGAAAAAGCCCCTAGACTCTATTTATTCATTCATTCAACAAACTGTCTTTCCCCAGTTCTCTGGGTATGTCTGCAAGTCCTGAGTTGGTTGGTGGAAAAAATAAACAACCAAAACAAAGATGCTTCCTATGCCATGTAATCTTCCTTCTATTGAATTATAACAGATACAAAATTCTGCAACCAGGAGTTAAAAATCCTCAAATGCCTTTTCTGCTCCCTACTACCTGTGTTAATTATGCTGGTGGTCTTCAAAATGTTTTACTTATATTCTCCCTAAAAAGCAAAAAATTTAGGTTGCTGTCTCAATTTTTTTAAATCAAAAGGTACAATGTCTCTGATTTTTGTTGTATTGTAAATATTGAAATTTTCAAATAATATGTTTATAGCACCCCTTTGAATGTATTCAGTAAACCTAAATACCATAAAGATAAGTATTTGCCTTTATACATTTTAGAAATATATGAACAAGATCTTCCTTAACAGGAAATTTATCTCATTTCTTTTCTCCTTGGACTTGTTCCCATTCCAATTCTCTCTCTCTCTCTCTCTCTCTCCCTCCCTCCCTCCCTCCCTCTTTCTCTCTCTCTCTCTCATACACACACACACGGTATCCTAGCATAATACATTTTAATATTTAAAAGGTCACCTTACTTTATCATATTTGTCATACCTATCAGCAAAAACATTTATATAAACTGAAAACAAAGATTTTAGGCTTTAATTATTAAGATATTTAATCTGGACTCTGTCATAATTATAATTATCATTCGTCCGCAAGTAAACGGAAAAACAAATATATTAAAATTCTGAAACTCATCAAACAAAGAGTTTTAGAAGTTTAGCTTTTCAAGAGATTATTTGTTTTCGCAATTAGTTCATATGTCCGAGAGTATTACTTGTCACTGGGATAAGACAGTTTTCAGTACCACATCTATTTTTATTTCTCATTTTTATAGAGGTAAACTCTGAGGAAATTTGCCTCACAATAAGGTAAATGAGATGTAAGAACTTTTCTTTTGCAATATCACTTATTTCTTTGAATTTTCTCCTCGTTATATGCCAAAATTTATATAGTGATCACATAAAATTACTTTTAATAGTCTCTCAACTGACAACTTAGTTATTTCCTCCTTCAATTTTGTTGAAAGCCGAGAACTGGAAACTACCCGATCTGTGAAATGATTTGTAATCCAGTAATGAAAGTCATTCACTTTTTCAGTGTCTGGGAAATATACCAAAAAGATTTACCATGTCTTATTAAATGACACTTGGTCTTTTACCTGTAGCAGCACCTTATTTAACCCGACAGAGAAGTTGGAGGAAATCAAAATATTTCTATTTTCAATGTACTTTCAACAATATTAATTTTTAGTAAAATAATTTTGTCTTACCATGCGGCTTACATATATTTTCCTCCTAACCTTGGCACTACAATCGAACCTAATCAGTTTACGGAAACTGTCCTCCACGTAACCCAACTGGCAAAGTCAGTCCTCATTATCTAACCAATTTGTTGATCTCAGACTTACTTTCTGTAAAAAAAGAAAAGTTAAACTTTAGTTACCAATTCAAATAAATTTATTAATTTTCAGCCATATGACCATCTGCTAACTTCTAAATTATATTTCTGAAATAAATATATAGACAAACCACAGCACTGTGCCATGCTTGTACTTTCTTTTTGCTCTATGTTCTTGAAACTCTCCCTAAAGGACAGTGAATTTTTGACAATAGCCAGACACACAGAAGACTAACAAAAATTAGAAAGCTGACTAATGCCATGGCATGGTGGGGACATGGGGGCCCTTGGGCCCTGCTAGCATAAGTGAAAGACGAACGCTGCCACTGTGGACGTAAGCTGGCATGACTTAGTCAAAGTACGTAGACACTTACCCTGCAACTCAGAACTTGCACTCTCTGATCTATATCCCAAAGACACTGTCACCTAAACAGGAGCACATATGAGATGACCACTGTGCTACTGTAGTAGAGGCAGGGAGTTGTCACTGGGAGACTAGATAGATAAAATGTGGGAAAGGGTAACTGTCCAGTAGATCTTAATATCATTCACTGTGCTGGTAAAAAAAAAAAAAAAAAAGAATAGATATATTTTATAGTACTTAAATTTGACATACCCGGGCATTACACAATGCGTATTTTGCT
>NW_011888840.1:796274-809217 GCF_000151845.1 Pteropus vampyrus | reverse complement strand
TGGTAAAAAAAAAAAAAAAAAGAATAGATATATTTTATAGTACTTAAATTTGAAATACCCGGGCATTCCACAATGCGTATTTTGCTGAAACACACACGAGATGATAGGCATTAAACACATCAGAGTTGCTGTTGCATTGCAACTGATTGAATGCCGACGGGTTATTTTAAAATACATGAGACGTGGTCATCATTCATACTCTGCCTTCAGATACGCTCCAACTGAATAGGATCAGTCTACACGTAAGGATACTCTTTCGTTCCTCCTTGGATCTTTTCATGCAGAATGATTGGAGAAGAAATTTCAAAGTAAAATAAATGATCCAAGGGGAAGGAAAAATCAGCCCTTAAAAGAATGGAGTTGATCTTAGAAGAGCAAAGGGAGTTCTAGCCCCTGATGAATGAAAGTGATCGGGCTGTAGGGAAAAGACTAAGAATTGGGCCAGGGAATCTCTCCCCTTTTCTGCCCCCCACTCATCCTCCCAGTGCCTCCTCCTCTTATTTCCTTTCACATTTCCCACATGCGATTACTTGGCCAAGAAGCTTTGAGCTAAATATAAATGACTAATAAACAAAGGAAAAGATGTTAAACCCTATTATGAACTGAATATTTGTTTCTCTCTCACTCCAATTCACATCTTAAATCTCTGACCTGCCAGTGTGGCTATATTTGAAAATAGGAGCCTCTAAGACAGTAATCAAGCTTAAATGAGGTCACAAAAGCGGTGCCCTGATCCTACAGAATCAGTGTCCTTAAAGAAGAGACATCGGAGAGCTAGCTACCCCTACATGCCCCTCACTCCCCCTTGCACTCACAAACACAGAAAGACAATGAGAAAAGGCCATGTGAGTACATAGCCAAAATGTGACCAGCCAGTCTGCAGGCCAGGAAGAGAGATCTCATAGAAACTGAATAAGCCAGAACCTTGACCTTGGACTTCTAGCCTCTAGAACTGTGAGAAAATAAATCTATTGTTTAAGCCACCAAGTCTGCAGTATTATTTTTTGTCAGCCTAAGCAGACTAATATAAACCTCAAGCATACTTATGGAAATGGTAATTAAAACACTAAAAATATACCTTAAGAAGATTTAAGTGAGAGGGATATGAGTGAGAATTCTTTTGAAAGAAGTGTAGATAGATGATTGATAGGTTAGATAGATAGATAAGACAGATTAATTTGATTCAAAATTTTAATTCAATACACAACTCTAGTTGGATCTCAAGATAAATGATTACGCATACAAAATTTTAAGTATAAAATAATGATAAAACAACAACAAAAATACCAGTATTTAGTTATCTTAAAACAGCCTGTTATACCAGTAGGTTGAAAACACATAGAACCAGTATTGCAGTATAATAACTCTTAGTGATGTAAAATATACCTGCTTAAACAAATTGTACAAGCCCAGAGTGGCAAAGTATAAACATATCAATTCTTGCATGAACTAGATTTTATTCCCAATTATTCACTCCCTGTTCCCTCTCAAAGAATTACATCCCCAAACTTTATCATGTGACCTGTTCTTACTGATAGTATTCGAGCAGATGTGACCTCTGCCATGTCCAAAAGAAAACTGTAAGAGTGTTGTGGGCTGAACTGTTCCCCCCCAAATTTATACATTAAAGCTCTAACCCCTAGACCTCAGAATGTGACTGATCGGAGATAGGGACTTTAAAGAGGTGATAAAGTTAAAATGAGGCTAAGACAGACTCTAATCCATTCTGACTGGTGTCTTTATAAGAAGAGGGCATTTGGAGACACATAGAGACTTTCTTTGTGGGTATGTGCTCACAGAGAAGAGGCCACGTGAGGACACAGTGAGAAGATGGTCAGCTGCAAGCCAAGAAGAGAGGCCTCAGAAGAAACCAAACCTACCAACACCTTGATCTTGAACTGTAGGCTGCAGAACTATGAGGACAAGAACAAGAGGCTACAAGTCCCACCTCAGAGTTACTGCTTCGGCCTGGGTTAGGTGGTGCCACATCAGTTAAACCTATAATCCCCAACATGCACCATGAGAATAAACACTTATTGTCGCAGCCCGCCCCCCACTCCACACACACACACACACATACACACACACACACACACACACACACACAGAGCAGAGGTGTGTGAAACATACTTCATGGTGGAGCACAAAAGGGCAAAAAGTTAAAATTAGTATTGGACCTCAGCCTAGCTTGAGCTGAATCACCAACATGGGAAGGAAACTCGGGATTCCAGAAATATATCTGAAATTTTATTTAAATTAATCGTTGTCATCGTTATTATCTGATTATTTTAAATTGTAGTGCTGGCCAAGTTTTATGGGTTTGACATTATAGTACAGGAACAATGACTTCTCAGCCCTGTCAGCTGCCTGACTGCACCCATGATTACTGAACTGCACTCAACAAAACATAAGAGAAGCTTACTCTCAGTTGGCAAGGGAGCCGTTTGGCTGGCTTTGGCTGGCTCTGAGGTACAGAGTGCTGCTAATGGTAAGTTGCCGCAGAGTTATTAAGCTTTTCTTCCTCTCCATCACAACCAAAATAAAGCCCCCAAAGACTCAAAACAATAAGAAATTTTCTTCTAAAAGCATTCTTGTAAAGTCGGTTGTTTTATAGTTTGAGTCAAGGGAACAAAATGTGTTTTCTTCTACAATAATGAATATACATTTATATTTCGATGGACTGTTAGAATTTTAAGAAATAAAGAACTTTTTCTTCTTGCCCTTGAAGTTTTTATGGTGTCTGGATCAAAGATGTATATAGATATCTATCTAGCTTTCTATGTATATATATATAGAGAGAGATATCAATATATCCTGAATGTTTTAGGAATAAGTTCAAGGTCTTTCGAATTTAAAATTTTAAGATAGTTAAGTTGATATTGTCTTTTTATTGGTAAATAATTCCTAAATATTCTTTTACATTAAAAAAAATTCATACATGAAATTAAATGACTAAAAATTAAACGAAGTTCTAAGCAGTTAATTGTTTAACACTGAGGACACTAATACACCTGATGATTTTACAAAGTTTGGATTAATTTATAACTTATTATTTGGTTTTGCATTATTTAAATTATACATACATTTTTGACTCAAAATTAATGTGTTTTTCCAAGTTATCTAACCAAAATACTTTCCAGGTTTATATTAAATGCCCATTTTTCTATTTTCAAAAATTATTTTTAAGCTCTTAATTATTTTTTAACATAAAATTAACATATTTCAAAATGAGCATTGTAGTTTTACAATAATGAATATACATCTATATTTCAGTAGACCTAAAATTTCAGCAACACTTAAGGTAATTTTTTACTGCAAACTACATCTAGCTTGATTACTTATTTGACATTGCAACATCATATATTCAGATGATAATACTCAGAATATTCACATACTGACGAGTTCAGATGTCCGTGCTGTACTCCACCCAAACGCCAAGAGCCCTCACACTCTAGGGGCTGTTCCAAACAGGAGCACTGGGCCTCTTCCCCTAAAGGCTTTCTCCCATCACAGGCACCCACACAGCCTGTGTGCAAGGTAGACCAGAAGGACTGGGGCGGTAAGATGCCCTCCCCACCCTTCGGAAGTCCTCTGTCAGCAACTGATGGGATGTGGTGAGTAAATACCGACTCTCAGCTGGGATGACTCTGAGGTGTGGTCTACTGCATCCACAAGAGTTCTGCAGTAGAATTAAGACTAGTCATCCACTAATAACAGGCTCAATGATACACCATTATTGGCCGTCTTCCCTTCCCTGTATCATTTCTCACTCACCTCCTAGTGCTTTATGGACTCGCCTCCCAAATAAACAACACATAATTACATCTTTTTCCGACTGCTGACTTCTGGGGTAATCAAACCTTATAAGACAGACACAATCACATGACTGAACCCAGAACAGGAATGCTGGGAATAACAATGAGATGGGCATTTGGCTCTTCTGCCTTCAAAACTTGAGAACAAGGGCAATTTCAAGATCAAGTTTTCACTGAATTACCAAGACCAAAGTTAAAAGAAAAAACGATATGATTATATGCTGTTCACAGGAGAAGTTCCGAATACGGTATGGCATGGAAAGACTGAAAGTAAATGAACTGAAAAGACTTTCTAATATAATGTGAGAAGAGAAAGAAAATAGGCATATTAATATTAACAGCAAATCAAAACTTTCAAATTGGGCAAAGAGGATTTGTTAAAAAGGGAATGTATGAAAGCTACTACCTCCAAAGATGATGATACTATAAGTCATAAGCTGATATGTACTTCGTCACGGAGTACCTAGACATATAAAAATATATATGTTAAAATATATTTTTAGGACATTTCAAATCTATAGTCACATGAAGAAACTTTTAACCTTACTTTCACAGAAACCAACAAAAAAAGAAAAAGAATCAGGATAACAATAAACATTATTTAATGGATATGTATTTTTCTCTCTTTTTTTACTTAATTAAACATAAATCTGTTTTCACCCTGATATGGTCACAAAAAATTAAATGTGAACTAGGTCACGAAAAGTTTTCACCAAATTTTAAAAGGCATAAATCTTGCAAGGCATTATCTTCTGATCGCAGTAGAATAAAATCAGAAATTCACAACAAAAGAGAAGTAAAAAAAAAAAAATCACTCAAATTTTAAAACACCTATCTAAATTATTCTTCATTAAAGAGAAAATAAACTGTGGAATCAAACTTTTTAGAAATAACTAAAATTTAGATAATCTGAAGTGTGGTGAGATATGAAAGTTTATCACTTTAATGGTTTTATTAGAAAACAGTAAGTACTGAGATGAAATGTTTGAATTCATAAAGCCATAAAAGATATATTTTCAAAAATTAAAATGTAGGAAAAATATAACAAATATAAATATAACAAGCAAAAAATAATAGATATTAAAGGGAAAAAAAAACAATATTTAGAAAAGGAACATGTTCCAGTATGGCAAAAATCAAAGTTTCCAAAGGACATTTAATCGAAATGTTTTCCCAGGCCAAGAATGCTACCTTCATTACTCAAGTTTTTCTAATTCATATTTCCAAATCGTAAACCAGGAACAATTTGTGAACTGGGTGAAGTGGCTATTTGGAATTCTCTGTTTCCTTTGTTAACATCTATCACCATCACCACCGCCCCATCCCCGCCTTGTCCAGGATTCCACCCAATGCCACATTTTTATTAAGCCTTGCTCATTTAGCAGTAGGGTTTAAAAAGCCCTGACAAACTCACCCCTTTATAAACCACTATCTGCAGGTTTCAAAGATGGACTCTTCCATTTTATTCTGAAAATTCTTAAACTTCTATCAGTTGTCTACTGCTGCATAACAAATCACCCCAAACTCAATGACTTGAAATGACAAAGATTTATTATTTATCACCATTCTATTTGTTAACTGTGCAATTCTTATTCTAATTTCATCTGTCTCATTCATGCAGTTGCCTTCATGAGAAGAGTCCATTGGGCTTGATGGTCCAAACTGGCCTCACTCATGTATCATAACTGATGCATGTTGCTGGCTGAAGTGACTTTAATTTCCTGCATGTAGCCTCTCATCCAGGAGAGTAGAGCTCGCTTCCCTACATGGAAGTCCTGGGATAGCGTTCTAAGAGGACAAAGACAGAAGCTTCAAAGCCTCTAGAGAGGTCGGCTCTGGAATTGGCAAATGTCACTTCGACCACGTTGTATCGGTAAAAGCAACATATCTAGGCTAGACTGAGTTGAAGGAGTAGGCAGGGTTATAGCCTTCACCTTGTAATGGAAAGGGCTGGAAAATATTACGGCTATGTTTTCAATCTCCCATAAACCCAACTGTCTTTGTGACGGAAACCAACTATCACAGCAGATGCTCACCAGTCCCACATTCGGTTTCTGGAAGTAAGGTGAGGCTATATTCCCAGGCTCCCTGGAGGCAGCGTTAAGTTCCGGTGCTTGGGTTCATGGCACCTCCACATGCAGCAAGCACTCTATGGTTATCATTCAGGGACAGCGTGTGCTGAAGATGGCAACACCACACAATGGAGGGAGCACCGAGCTCTTTAGGGTTCTGTTTTTCCTGTTTTGGGGTTTGTTTGTTTGTTTTTTAAGAAAAAAAACATTTGATTTTCATTGAATTTTGACATGAATGAGAAATAAACTTGTATTGCATTATGTTACTGAGATTCAAACACCACAATCTAGCATACTCTACTAAAACTTTTCCAAACAAAAAGAATGTCTCAAATAATGGAATGTAGGACATGGCAGAACTCTGCTTATAGAAATTTTTTTTGTCACTGTTTTTGTTAGAGATTGAGGAGAAAATTCCTTCTCATTTGATGTAATTTAGCAGTCTTCGCCTTACTTACCAGAACATCTCCTTTGATGCTATTAGTCTCCTGGGCTCTGTTAGTTCCCAGGAAAATACAGATGAAGAGAATTCCTACAGTGACAGAGATTCACTTTACAGTACATATTTTTTACAATTCAATTTCACAATTAAACTACTGCTATTTATAGGGAAGAGATGGCTGCTCGAGGAATATGCAAACGCCTGGGGAGATGAGCTCGAGACTAGCTTAGAAAGACACTATCTTTGATGAAAATTCCCCAAATCATTTTGGTTGTTGTTTTTGCACTCGGTCTCATTATCTCTCACCTCACGCCTTAGATATATTCCTTTCTACTGGAACAGCATTTACAGAATTTCACTCTGAAAGACCTTGCCAGCTTCTTAAGAGGCCAGCTTTTTTCTTTGGTTATAGCTGAAGCGACTCAGTCAAATAATAAAGGATCGACTGGGTCACTGGAAATTTTTACCTACTTTCTGGGTTAAAAACTCCTCCAGGTGTTTTAAAGGTGTAAATCTGTGCCTTTTTACAACTGGCAATGATGATGCTGATAAGAAAAACCCTCCCAGACCAGGATCCCAGCTATCCGAGATCTGTTTATTTTTCCATAATCCCTCTGTTTATGTGTTCTCAAATGACTAATGAGGCCAATCTGGACCCAGCAGATTTTGCCACAATTTAGACAGATGGTTTCAGTATATGTACATAAGGAAAGCAATGTTGGAAATGTGAAAATAAAGATATGTTTCGTACCATTCTGAGTTTTTCTAAGAGAACAAAGATAAAATAACAAGGGAGAATAGAATGGTTTCAGTGTTACTAAACCATACAATGTGATCCTCTCACCTTAGAAGCCTCTGGAATAGCTACTGAGAATCACTGCACTAACATATAGATGGTTTCTTTAGTCCAAACACTTGGGAAAGTCTAAACATATGCTCTAGTCATTGCTTTAGAAGGCTTGTATAAGCAATACTAAGTGAACTGTTGCTGATAAAAATGTGACCTCACTCCAAACCTGAGCCCTTCCTAGAAGTGAAGCAAAACCAAATATTTCTGGGCAATTTGAAATATAAACAGGGCTGACTATTTTTCAGGTCTTTACATAGATGACGCATTTCTGAACCTTCTACTCTATTCCAGTTATCCAAATTTTAGTGTGGTCTCTCTAAGACAGAAAGCCCAATAAGTCTTGGTACATTTCCAATTTATTGCATAGAGCCCAGCAATATGAAGATACATTCATTAATTCATTCATGCATTCTCAACTAATGCTCACTAAACATTCTGTGTAAGACAGGATAACTGATGCTGCAAAATTCTGACATTAATATACCCATCAGCTCTGTCTTCAAGAAACGCACAGCTTTTACAGATGTATAAACAAATGGTGATACAGTAGCTCCTTGAAGAACAAATGCTTTTTTTTTTGGCTGATGATAGCTGTAATGGTAACAACATCAGGGAAGTAGAATGGAGGAGGGAAGGAGAAAGAATTCAAGTACAACAGGTTGCCCCGAGGCATATTACACGGAAGTGTGCCACACCAGTACCATTGATGGTAACTTGCTGAGCATTTAAGCTGTTTATGGTGGTGGAAGACACAAGGGTTGTTTATGGATCTTGCATATTAGCATAAGGAGGAGAATATATACATGTGCTAACAAAGCTCTTTGATGCAGGGTAGAAAAAAGACAAAGAAGGTAAGGAGAATATGTTATGGGCCATGGAATGATAATCTGTGCACGACTGCATGGAACACCAAATGAGTTTCAGGATTCTAAATTCGAACTTGGGTATCTGGGTCATTATGAAGATATGCTTTTCAAAGCAGGAGAGGAAAAAAACATTATTTTAATATTGTGTTGACTACATGTATAGTTTTGAAATGGCATACATTATAAGGACATTCATTTCTACACTAGCCTCAATCCCACCCACAGACTGTGTATGTTTGAGAGCCCAGTTATCAAAGAATCACAGGCTTCTGCATGCCAGGCTTCTGGTCTCTTTGGTAGTGCTGCTTTCTCATAATCTTTGTAGGTATTCGACATATTTGTTTCCAGTTAACTCTTATACAAGTAACCACAGCCAAAAGTTTCCTTCTCATCTCTCTTTCTCTCAGTTTAATTTTATATACCTTGAGATAATTTGAAAGAATGGGTTCAGGTGGGTAGACAACGCTGTTTATCTGATCTTTGGCACTGAGTTATATCCTAGTTTCTGAATCACATGTGATGGGAGGGACACATTAAACACTTGAGGTCCCACCCTTGTGAAAATGGTTTCATCAGTACTCCTCCTAATAACTAGCCCAACTACAACTCTCTCTTGTAAAATTTTGCTAAATGTAGCAAAAAAATAAAAAAGAAGAAGCCAGCACACATAAACAGTATAACTTCTTTCTCTACAAGTTTGGCCAGATAGGGACTGTTGGCATATGGTCTGCCTTCCTAGGTACTGCAGGCGAGAGTTTCATCAAATGTTTTGCTAAAGCATAACACAGATCGCCAGCTTTCTAGCCTACAACATGTGTGCCCAACCCCTAAGACCAAGGCTAAGCTAATGGCATGTGCTTTACATAACTGTTAGGGCAGTGGCCCAATTCTAAGTATCAATTTCTATATTAATTATAGAAAACAAGTTCAGTTCCGTGAGACCCAAAATACAGTGTTCACACAGGCACCAAGTTCATTCCTCTCTTAACAGCAGCCCAGGATGAAGCCAGCTTTGACGTTTTCAGTGACGTCTTTCTACTCTAGGTCTAAAAGTGACTGTCCCATTTCTCATCATCTCCCAAGTAATAGAAGGAAAGAGGCAAAAGCAGTACGAACTCATTAATTTTTAATGATAAAACACAGAAAAAGCACATACGCTTTCCTTTTCCATCCAGTTGGATGGGACTTATTCACCTGGCTACACCAGGCTGCAAGGATAGCTAGAAAATGTGAAACCTGGGTGTGTAGCTGTGTGTATAACCGAAACTGGCGTATTCTATTACTAAAGAAGAGGAATTTACAGCGATAGATAATCAGCAGTCTCTACAACAATTACCCCTCAGGTCAAAATAGGACCCAGAAAAGAGGGTATAAAGAACTCAGAGATAAGCAGTGTAAATGACTAGATGTGGACTTTATCCTGAGATGATTTTAAATCTGACACTGAAGCTGTCAGTTCTTTAGGAAAAGCTCCCTCTACACGGAGTCCTCTGTTTTGTTTCCTAAGAGGCTACTTCTCCAAATTACAGAAACGACCATCTGCCACTCGAAGGTTTCAATGATTAGTCTCTGTCTCCACTGTTCTGTTAGACACATTTGCCACAAGTAAAGAGGCTTTTCCTGTATATGTGCAGAAGGAGCTCGGAAGAGCTCAGGAAAGGGGGAAATAACTAACCTAACCTGGAAATGTTTTACAAAAGAGGAAGGACTTGAGGTAAATGCCAAAAGAATGACAAAGGGCAGATGAGGGAGTCACGATTCTATGAGGACTGGTCACAGGAGGTGTCACTGCTACTCAAACTTCGCAGGTCTGCGCAACCTCAGAAAATGACTCAGAGCTAAGTAGATCAGAAGGACCGGTGCTCACAATTTTAAAAAAAACAGGTTACTTCACCTCTCTGTTCCTCGGATTCCTCTCCTATAAAATGTGGGTATCATTTACCTCATTTAGAAGATTTCAATGAGAGGATCTACATTAAGTGTTACATAATCTGCATAATGTATATCTGTGCCTTGCAGATGGTGAATCTTTAATCAAAATTACCTAAAAAACATATCTTGGTGCCCTTATTTAAGTCATAATAAAAGACAGAAAATATATTTCTACTAAGTAATATTTTTCACTGCCTCTAACATTGTGCGTGAGACACAACTCATTTATTAAATAAGTGAATGAAAGAGTAGATGAAAACATTTTGAAACCCGTTAAAGTAGCCCACCTATACAAGGTTTCCCTGACTTCTCAAGTTTCTTAGTGGTTCTTCAATAGTGGCTCGAAAATGAAGAATTTATGTTAGAAATGTGAGCCAACGTACATAATTCCATGTGAACAAAGAAAGTCAAAACTGCTTATTAATTTCAGTGGAGTCATGTCAGCCTGGGAAAACCAAGCTCAGAAATTTTCTAGAACACACACGAAAAGAATCTTTACGGTTCTTTAGGAAAATGGAGCCATCTACAGGCCAAATCAATTTACGGTCAAACAAAACTCTTCCTGGAATTACTCATCATAGAATAGGAAAGTTTTTTCCTTAATTTGCTGTTACTTATTTTTATTTCTTGTTATCCTCATTCTTCTTCTTCCAAGTATATAGCTCTAGTCCCGAAGCCTATCCTGAGTACCAGTTTTTACTACTTTCACCACCACTTTTTGCCATCATCACGTCTCCTTTAGATCAATACGATAACCTATTAGTCCCCTGCTTCTGTTTTTGAAGCAGGGGACTAATAGGTTACAGTCCATGCAAAACAGGATCAGACAAATCCTTTCAAAGTAAACTTAAATGGATTTCCATTAACTTAAAAAGTTAATGAATGTCCATTATAGATCATAAATATGGATAATATTTATTTATATTTTTATAATACTATTACAAATGTTCATTTATAATATGTATTGATAATATTAATAAAGGAATAAAAGAGGCATTGTGCCAGTTTTTGTGAGGAAAATAGGACAACTTATGGGAAAATCATTATTTCCAGAATAATAAAGGTGAGAACAGAACGAATGAGAGAAATGATACAACTAACTCTCTTAAAAATGAGAGCATTTAAACTGCTTCTTGAAGGACAAGTAAACTGACATCTATCTTTGGTCTTTCTAGTCAAAGAAGAAGAATACTAGGAAAAACACAACAGCTGCCAGTAATTGAGGATTAACTAACTACCTCCCAGCCACAGAGCTAAGTGCTTAAATGCGTGACCTCACTTAATCCTTACAACCACTCAAATAAGTAGACATGTTATCCCATTTTACAGAGGAGAAACTGAGAGTTACAGAGCGTAGGTCATTTGCCTAGGCATATACACGTAGTCAGCAGCGGATCTGAGAGCTGAATCCAGCCTGTTATGGGAGCCTGTGCTTTTCAGGAGTAGGCAATAATCTCCATGAAAAGCAAAGACAGAGATCTTGGTGACAAAGCTATTGCAACAGCAAGAGGATTCTCAGTATCTATTCGGCAGCGTTTTCATTGACAAGCATCCTGGAGTTGTAAAGTGACTGTGATTATTTAGGTGATTATTTAGCTGCCTCAACGTAAATTTTTGACATTGCAAACTCACGTGCACACACAGAGATACAGACGCTGTATGACACTAAGAAAGTAGGAGGCAATAATGAGAACATGAGCGCCATCTGCACAGGCATTATGTCTTGTCACCACTGTGTCCCCAGTACACCGTGTTTGGCATATAGTGGATGCTGAATAAATGAACAGATGAACTGAGACTCTGACTGCATTTTAAATATCCAGTTACCAATTGAAAGGTAAAAAGTGCCATTGGAGGAAAACAGATTGCACGACAGATTGTGCATGATGCACAACAGTTGACTGCTTTTATTTCCAAGGCTTTGAGCCTTAAACAGACAACTAAGCAAGGATTTGGAATTGGCTAAATCAAGTTATAGTTTGGAAAAATCTTGTTTATTTTAAGTCTAAACTTATAACCATGCCTATCACCAACTTTGGTCAGTGACATCATAATAAATGTGTGCTTTGCTAGTAATCATTCAGGCAGAGCTTTGTCACCCACAGAGCCAGTGACAACCATACCAAGGGTCACAGGATAATGACACCGACTCGCACTGAGTTCCTACAGGTTACGGTGAAGAGAGCAAAGGCCCTGCAATGGGAGGAAATGGCATGTCACTGTTCAGGAAGAGTGGCCCCTCAGGCTGGAGTTCCATCGGACCTCATCCGGTTTCAAGTAAAGTCTTTTCCAAAGTTTGAAAATCTTTTTCAAACTGTCTGAAACAACGATTGCCTCCTGTAGCTGACATGTTCAGGGGATGTGTCCGACCTTAGGAATCACTAGACCCAATGCCTCGGAAATGTCATCAACACCTTGTTTGTCTCTCCAGCTCTTGCTTCCACGTTCCTCTGCATTTGGCGGCATTTTCCAATAGGTTCTCATTTGGAGCCAGCAAGAGTAGTTTCTAGAAGCTCTGAACTTCATTCTATTAGCCTAGCAGAACTAGTGGATAAAGAGGCCTCTTCTCCAATCATTCTAGCTAATAAATCCTTGGATTCCCTCTGATTAGCCCTGCTCGTGTCACTCGCACATCTCTGAAACAGTCACTGTGACCAAGATCATGCAACCAGTTCTCTGATTGGTCAAGAGAGAGGCACGTACCTATGGCTGAAGTCCAAGGTGTCACAGAGTCCGCGGCGCCATCTCTGCCTAAACGTATAGACTGAGAGTCAAAGAAAATTTATTCTCTAAGGGAAATTTGAGGTTTCTTTTACCAAAACGAGGTATGCCAAGTTTAAAAAAAAAAAAAAAAAGCAGCAAAAATAGAAAAAAGATTTAAACAGCAGTAGTTGAAAATATAGAAAAGCATGGCGAATGTGACCCAACTAGGACTGACTCCTGCCTGAATTGGTTTGGGGTCAGGA
>NW_011888840.1:780734-796224 GCF_000151845.1 Pteropus vampyrus | reverse complement strand
TCATTTGGAGCCAGCAAGAGTAGTTTCTAGAAGCTCTGAACTTCATTCTATTAGCCTAGCAGAACTAGTGGATAAAGAGGCCTCTTCTCCAATCATTCTAGCTAATAAATCCTTGGATTCCCTCTGATTAGCCCTGCTCGTGTCACTCGCACATCTCTGAAACAGTCACTGTGACCAAGATCATGCAACCAGTTCTCTGATTGGTCAAGAGAGAGGCACGTACCTATGGCTGAAGTCCAAGGTGTCACAGAGTCCGCGGCGCCATCTCTGCCTAAACGTATAGACTGAGAGTCAAAGAAAATTTATTCTCTAAGGGAAATTTGAGGTTTCTTTTACCAAAACGAGGTATGCCAAGTTTAAAAAAAAAAAAAAAAAGCAGCAAAAATAGAAAAAAGATTTAAACAGCAGTAGTTGAAAATATAGAAAAGCATGGCGAATGTGACCCAACTAGGACTGACTCCTGCCTGAATTGGTTTGGGGTCAGGAATGGGAGAGAAAAAAGGGACAGTAAACCTGTTAAAGCACAAAACAGTCATTAAGCATTGCAATAAGGAGGAAGTTTGACCAAGTTGTAACTAGATAGTTAGGCTGCGAAAGGACCTCATTCATTCGTTCATTGTAGGTGACTGGAAAAAGGCACATACACGTGAAAGAACGAAGGAAAGAATAAACAAATGCAGAACAACTTTGTAAAGTAGGCATTATTTATCTTTTAACAATTAAGGAAAAGGAGGTACAGAGGCCAAAGAGCTTAGGCAAGTTTTCCTACATCAGCAACCCAGAAATTTAGCTGAGGGCTCAACCTCTGGGTCATCATTCCAATGGAATTTAAAAATGGGGTGCGTTAACATAGAGGCTCATAACTGTGAATAATTCTTAATCCTAAAATTCAAAAGTGTGACAGGGACTTTTATAACAAAAAATATATATTTATAGCTTAAATCTGGACTCTGTCTTTTACTAGCCAAGGGTCCTTGGCCATATTATTTCATCTCTCTTAACCTCTGTTTCCTGATCTGTAAAACAATGATAATTACACATCCTTTACTGTACAGGGTAAATGAGATAACCTACGTGAAAGCACCTAGACAACATGTAAAATGAAATAAATTATGTAACAGTAATTAAATGAGTGTGAGATTAATTTCTTTAAATAAAATAGAAACCATGGTCCATGCTCTAAAATAAAACAAAACAACACCAAAAAAAAAAAAAATGTATTTTGGCTTTCACCCAATCATAATTCTAAATCATGCCCCTGCTGTTACTTAATATAATTACATACAAAGAAAGGAAGAGGCGTTTATTAAGCATATAATGCATAAAAACATGGCCTCGGCACGTTCACCGAATCCTGAAAACGATTTAGGATAGCATCTGCAACCTCTCAGACTTCAGAAGCTTTGAATCAGCACTGCCCCACCTTGCCATACATTGGGCACAAGTGTAAAAATAAAGAGAAAAATCAAACCATAACTCTGGACTCCATCCAGGGTCTTGTCTTGGAGTTTATGTCTTACAAAATGCCTTTTTTTTTTTTTTTTGCAAAATCAAGGAGTAATGATATCCTTGCCCATGTCACCCCTCTACAGTCTTTTGGATGTTCTCCTGTTCCAAAGCAAACTCTTTGATCCCAAGTCATGACCTCCCTGGTCTTTATGATGTTCTTGCCCTATGGCTTCAAAAGTATATCCTCACTCTCTTCCGTTCAATCAAACTTTCATCACTTCTCTTTTATTCTGATCTCTCATCGACAGCCACAGCTCTTTCACAACTGTCTACTATTCTGCATCCAAAACAGAACAATTCGACACTATCATAAAAAGAAATATTGATAAGTTGAACTTTAGTAAAATCAAGAAATCCTGTTGATCTAAACACATCACTAAGAGAGTGAAAAAGCTGTGGGAACATATTTGTAAGACACAAATCTGACAAAGAACTTGCATTCATGTTTTTTTAAATCTACTTTACATTAATAAGAAAGGACAACTGAGGTTTTAAAAATAAAAAAGACTTTGATAGTTCACAAAAGAGGAAATCTAAATGGTAATAAGTACATGAAAAGATGCTCGGCATTAGAAGTCATTAGAGACTTGCTGATTCCAACCACAGTGCGAAAATTCTACACATCCATTAAAATGGCAAAAATTTAAAAATAACGATTGAGCAGATCAGTGTCAGAGCAGATGCAGAACTGGACCTCTCATGTCTTGCTGGTGGGAGTGGAAATTGGTACAAATGCTTTAAAAATTATTTGACGGTATCTACTAAACCTGAATGGATACCCACCCAATGACCTCTTCCGGGTGTATCCCCAACAGAGATGCACAAGTGTCCATATAAGAGCAAAAGGTATATTTAAGAATGTTCGAAGCAGCATAATTGCAGTACCCAAAAAAGGGCAACAACACACATGCACATAAACAGTGGAAAGTAAAATTGTGGTGGTAGATTCACATATTAGGATATTAAACAACGATAAAACGTAATAAACTACTGCCATACACAGTGGTATAAATACTTTTTAAAAACATAAGGCTGAAAAAAATGCGTGTCCTGTGATTCCTTTTATGAAAAGTTCAAGGAAGGGAAAAACTGATCGCAGGAACAGAAGCCGGTAGAGCAGTTACTTTTGGGGGGGGCAGGGGCTGACTGCGGGAGGCGTGAGAGGGGAACGTGTGGCACGAGGACATTCTCTATGTCTACCCGGAGCACCAGCTGGGTGTTACGCAAGTCTGTGCACTTTGTCAAAGTTCATCAGGTTGTAACTTAAGATAGGTTCAGTTTACCAAATGTAGTTTATACATTCATAAAAAGGACACAAAGAAATCCACATCTTTCTTCATACCTCTAATTAAGACTCGTGAATTCCATACAGCCAATTCTGTGACTTTAGGATAAACTCATAAATATGATTGGAATTCATTGGTCTGCAAGAACATTTTCATACTCCATACCCGCAAGACCAGCTTTTTCAAAAAAAAGTTATATTTTATTTTCTGCAAGTCAGCTTCCTCTGGGAACTGGTTTGTGGGAATCATCATGTACCGAAATGGGAAGCAAGAGGTCAAGAGTTTCTAAAACAGTCATCATACTATACACCAAGAAATGCGATAAGGCCTTTGGGGTATTATTTCATTTATCTCCAAAATAAACGTTTAAAATAAATACCATCAGTATTCCCATTTTAGAGATTAAGAAGACTGAGATCTAGAAATACTAAATAAATATGCCATTTAGGTCCACACAGCTGACAAGGAGCTAGAATCGGGATTTAAACCCAAATATGTCAATTTCCCATGTCACCTCCCTCGGCCTTGACCTATCCTGCCCTCCTCCCTGGAGGCAGAGACAGGGGAAGTGGGAGGTATTCCCTGCTCCCTCTCTGAGCTTCGCAGTTAGGAGGTATCGGTAGAAACGAGTGCAGACATTTCATCTCGGAGCTTCAGTCTGGCCAGGCGCTCACAGTTTGTGACGGGTGACGCCGTTCATTCCGCGTAACAGAATGAATGGAAGGAGGACGCAGGCTGCGGGAGTCTGAGATATCGCACAGCTCGCCCTCCGTCTCCACCTCCCCTCTCTCCTTATCTAGCGATCTCTCGTCTCTACTCCCTGTGATAAACTCCAAACTCCTTAAATGGCACATAATGTCTGGCGCCCTCTAGATCTTCCTCTCCACCTGCATCTACCTGACTTCTCTTAACGCACTCTATACTGGTACCATCCTGACACTGGCACCATTTTTTTTCATGACCCGTTGTGCAGGCTGCTGTTCTGTCTTCCTCCCAACCCCACCCCATCTGGAAATCTCTTACAAATCCTTCAAAATGCTGCTCACTATAACTCCCACTGAGAAAGCTTTGCTCCCCCACTCCCGGCAGCCCAATTGGTTAATTTTTATTGTGAGCTCCAAGAGCACTTAATATTTGAAATGTGGCATCTATTTTCTAATTCCTTCCATTCCTCAGACGTAAAAACTGCATTATCCTTATCTTTGTACCCCCAGAGCTCACCACTATACCTGACATATACAGCTGTTAGGAGGATTAAAAAAGACATCAGAAAGTATAGACGGCATGAATGAATGTGTAAATGAATAAACAAATAAAATTTTTACAAATCTAAGCCACAATATCCACTTGAAGAGATAAATTGCGATATATAAGTGTAAAGGCTGCAAAGGAGAATGAGAAACTGATTTGAAGAAAGCGCATGGATGAAGAATCCACATATCTGGGATATTATTCCACCTGTGCCACTCGCAGGCCATGTGGCTGTGACGTGCAATTTTAGCTCTCAGGGTTCAATGACCTCTGACATCCCTTCCTAATCTTAAATATCATAAGACTCGAAAGAGAACACCCGAGCCATTGACCCAAGTCTTCCTCTGTGTGTCATAAGAGTTAATTCACATGCTAATGAAGTTCTATCCTACACAAGTCCCTTTCATAACTGAGGCCTGGAGGAAAGATCCATGGCATTTCTAATCAACAGTTTTAAGGACTCAAGAAAAAAGAATATTGCCTCAGAAGTAAAATACAAAGGACGCACTCTGGATTTGGGACAAACCACATGAAGTAAGAGGAAATACTTTTTTCATGAGAATAGTCAAGCCAACTCCACCACCCCCTCCCGGTGAAACAAAACAAAACAAAAATTCTGACAAATTAAAAGTCCGTTCCAATGCAAAGGTCTTGCTGAGTTGGACCCAGAAGCTCCGCACTCAAAAGAGATGGGAACTTCAACTTTGCACATGTGGTTTTGCTATAGCAAGCTACTAATATTTGTAATTAGCCTTGATTGTCCTTTCTGGCCTGGGTGAGAACTATTTTTGGTTTCAGAAACAGGAGTTCATTTAGTTTAAATGTTTGAATGGGGTAGGGGTGGCATTAAAAGGATACATAGAAAGAAGGCTGATGAGGATCTTACCTGTGCTATTAGCATTAGGGAGGGCAAGGAACAGCGAAAGTCAAGTTTCATGGGAACCCAGGAACAACCACCGCGATGGCCTCACCAAGACTAGAATGTAATCTGAGAACACAAATTTCTCTTAGCAACACCTAACAACATCACAGGAGCCAAGTAAACTGCCTGTAGCTTTGGCAGCCCCAGTTCATTAACCCACACTGTTACCCACTGTTAGCACAACTCAGTTATGTCCTTTGTCCCTTTTTCTACCTTTCAACTTCTGCAAACTCATGTGTTATCTCCTTATATCTCTAGATCCCACCTTTTCCAGAGAGAGAGGCTAAACCTTCTATTGTTAACACTGTCTGTGACTGTCAGAGCATTTATACAGTGCCACAAAGTAGGTTGCTGACCAGCCTGGAGATTGCTCACACTTGGGACTCCACCCTGGTTCTAACAGCTTCGCCCAGAGTCAAACCATAAAATGAACTGATGTTGGTGTTTACAAAAGAAACCCCTTGGAAGAATATTTTGGGTGAGGCAGGCACTCTGAGATTTGGCCTGTCCAGGACAAAAATCACAAGGCCCACTTGGATAGCAAGGGATAGCTTTCCTGGTTATTGTTGTTATTGCTGTTTTTAATTAAACTTATCGGGGTAACACTGGTTAACCTTACATAGTTTTAGGGTGTACAACATTATAATTCAACACGTTAAACTGGAAGAAGCTGCCAGCAACTCTAGACACCTCTGAACGTATCTTCAGCATTCACCAGTCACTTGAATGACCCAGTTAGCTATGTCAACAGAAGGCCACTTTTCCATGAGTTTTCTGCATCCATCAGCTGTACTGATTAACTTCCCTATCAGTTGGCTAAGTTGTGCTGTAATGACAATGGACCCAAAAATCTTTGTGGGTTACCAGTGGTGATTTCTCTCTCATGTCTGTCCTTTATTGATTGGCTCTGGTTCTTCTCAATGTCATAGTCTCTCTAGGACCTAAGCTGACAAAACAGCTTCAATCTGGACCATACATCCCAGTTTATCAAACACAGTCCTAGTTTATGCCTATTATCTGAGAGTAATTAATAATAGCATATCTTTTCATTCTCAATAGTACACCCTCTCACTTTCAAAAATGCCTAGTATGGACAATAAATTATATGTCATCTTTCCTATCTGGGCCACTGATGATATCTTGGAAAAGGAAAAAAAGAGAGAGAGAGATGCGGCAAAAACACAAATTTAAAATTGTCTTCTTTTTTGTCTAAAGCAAATCACATATTCACTCCTGAGTTTCGTAGAGTAAAAAAGTATAATTTCCCCCAAGGAGGGGCTGCAAATATTTTAACAAAATACAATCTACCAGAGTTAACAATGGCAAACATAAAGAGAATATAAAATGATATAAACAGTTTGACCGAGGCAGGTGTGTGGAAGCTGTGGAATGGGAGAGGTAGAGTCCCCACAATTTGGGGCTTCTACAATTTTATCAATTTCTTAGTCTTTTCCAATGCCCTTATTTTATGAGGTGAAAAAACCTGAAGCCCAGGAAGAGAAGTAACTTGCCCAAGGTCCAAAAGTCTACAGATCAGTCCGTGACTCCCTGGTGTGGGAGTTTAGTAGCTCAATGGAAGGCAAAGAAGTGATTATACACCCTATATATCTAGACAGAAAGCAATCCCAAGCCACTCGATTTGCATAGCGTTAAAGATGTAAAATCGGTGTGGCACAAAACACAGTGAAAGAGCGAGCACCCCATAACACGAGGTTCTTCGTGAGGACTTGGACACAATGCAACCCCTCATTTATGAGGAATAATTTCAGAGAAAGTTCTCACCCTCTGTTCAGACATTTACAGCACATGAGTCTCATCTCTTTCTTGTGACCACAAGTAATCTTACTACCTCCTTCTGCTCCAGGACAGGGTGCACAGAGATCGATGGTTCTCAACCTTGCCTGTAACCCTCAGGTTCTCAACCTTGGCTGCAACCCTCAGGACTGGGCCCTGCCCCACCCCAAAGATTCTGATTCAGCTGCAGGGAGAAGAGGTTCTGAGAGTCAGCACTATGTAAAAGCTCCTAAGTTATTCTAATTTATATCCAGGATTGGGAATCACTAACATAGGACTTTTGACAGTACTCCACGGACGAGAATAATAGACCTGATTTTTGGTCTAGCAAATCACTCTATTAAGGATGTTCATATACTATTTGCTAGGTACTGAATGTTTGCATCCTCCCAAAATTTACATATTGAAGCCCTTACTCCCAATGTGATGGTATTTGCAGCTGAGGTTTTGGGGTGGTAGTTAAGGTTGGATGAGGTCATGAGAGTAGGGCCTGCAAGATGGAATTAGCACCCCTATAAGCAGATACTCCAGAGAGCTCTCTCTCACCATACCTGCACAGAGAGGAGGTCACATGAGCACAGAGCAAAATGGCAACAACCTACAAGCCAAGAGAAGAGTCCTCAGAATGAAACTACCTTGCTGGCATCTTGATTTTGGACTTTCCAGCCTCCATAGCTATGAAAAATAGCTCCCCCACCTATGGCACTTTGTTATGGCAGCCTGAGCTGACTAATATATACCATTTCTCTTCAAAACTTCTGGGTCCTATTTATCAGTGCTAGCACTTCCCAAATACATGTACGTGCACGCAAACGCGCATGCGCGCGCGCGCGCGCGCGCGCGCACACACACACACACACACACACACACGCTCCTGGATTTTCTTTTTTCATTTGTTTGTCTGTAATACCTTTTTAAATGAAAGGTTAACATAATTTATCAACCAAACCAGACACCTTTGAAAGTGAGAAGGTACACTATTTCTTCCAAGGAGTCTTTGGTATTTATAGTTTGAAGTATAATGTCTCCAATGAGTAAGCAGCTAGAGGTGAGGAGACCTTTGGTCTGGAGCTGGTTCTGCCACTTACTATTGGATACTGGCTGGGCCACTTCACCTCTCTGGATGTCACTTTCCCAGCATAAAGGGGAGAATCAAAGTGGACGCTTTAGTCAGTCCTCCTCCCAGGACAGGAGTCACACAACCACCCACAGAAGTTCTAATCCACCTTCTAAAATGGATTGAGCTTCCCCAAAGTGCCAGGATCCAGAACTTTCCTCTGCTACTGACCAGGGCAGATGAGGCCATTATACTGATACTTTTAAAAAGTGTTTCCAGGGGATTCTAATGAGCAGCCAGCATTTAAACAATACGAGCGATTCTGCAAATTTTTATGGAGGATATAGACAGGTGAAGTCATTTGCTCAAGACCACATAGCTTTTAAGAAGCAAAGCCAGGACACAAACTCTGGTTGTCTAGCTATAAAACTCCTTTCACTGTATGTGGTACAGGAGCTCCTGGCACATCGTCAGCTGCCCGATGCTACTTCAGAGCTTCTGTTGCTCATATTTGAAAGTTTCCTTGGCTGACTCATTAGGCACATTCACCTATCAGCTGCTGTGGTGTCAGGGACTGAGACTTTGGTTACTGTGGAGCTGGGCTAGGGACATCTTTCCTTCTGGGCCCATTAGGGTATACTGGTCTTCCATATCTGCGGTTACGAGGAGAATAAGATGCACAGAGACTGATGGTGAATTATAAATAGGAAAGCTCATAGATTGCTCTGGCTCGCATTTCCACATGGAGCTATTTTCTGGTATACTACATGGGCATTTTGATTAATGTTTCGTTCTTGGCTTGTTCATCTGTTGCAGCAACACAGAGATTTCTGTCTACATGTACTATTAACTGTCATCTGAGCTTCTCACTCAATGCGGCTGATAATTATACATTCTGGAAGCTGAGTGTCACAACCAATTAACCTGACAGGCTCCACTGGGCAGCAACAGAGGCTGTACAAATCTGTTTTGTGGTATCTCAGTATAAATAGAAAAGTGATTAAGTGCAAAGAATATAATAAAATAATACTGGCTTAAACTCTGGCACATGAGGAGTGAGTAGAAAGATTTTGAGCTTTGGAGCCAATCAGACAAAGTTCAAATCCCAGATCTGCCACTTACGAGTTGAATGACCTTGCAGAAAAGTTACTTAGCCCTACTTTTATTTTTACCTATCTATTTACCCCAAATGTACATCTAAAAATGCATATGTTTATTAAAGAAAATAATGAATATCTTTATGTTCAGCAGGACAGATTAAGAAATAGAACTGACCAGTACTCCCCACGCTTCCAGACACCCTCTCCCCAGTAGTAACCCCAAGCCTCTCTTAACCATCTTCTTCCTTCCCTCTATGGTCCCCTGCCTGCGTATGTACCTCTAAATATATTTATATTCTGGTTACCTGTTCTGAACTTTGGCATCATGTTGCATGTGTGTCTTCCATTTCCTTACTTCCGCATTGTGTCTAGGATTAGTTCACATTGATGTATGTGGCCAGAGAGCATTTATTTTCACTACTATATAGCATTCCACCGACTGAAAGTAAACAATGGGTGGAACCATGCTACTGGTGATGGCTACTCGAGACGCTTGGTATTATGAAAAATATTAAAAGAAGCAATTTTGTAAAAATTCCCCCCATGGATCACTGTCAAATTTTTTCCAGAGCAGGAGTCAGCAAACTACAGCCCAAGGGACAAATTCACCCAGGCACTGCTTTTTGCAAGTAAAGTTTTATTGCAAATAGCCACGTCCGCTCATTTACATATTGCCTACCACTGTTTTTGCCATAATGCAAGGCCCGTTTGCTCTCCTAAATAGTCCTTCTTTCCCCAGTATTCAACACAAAAATTTTATATCCCTCCACTCAAAAAAGACCTAGCTTTCTTTCTGGTTTTTGTTTTGTTTTGTTTTGTTTTCATGTATCTTTAAAGAAACTGCCTCAATTGCTAGCAACTACTTTTAAAAATTATATGATGGCTAGGTGGAGGGTCAGGGGAGGGAGGGGTCAATTGGGGGGATCGTTTTATGAACTATACAGATGTCTAATCAATGTACTGTGTACTTGAAGGCAAGAAGGTTAAATTTCAAACACTTTGAAAGGTAAAGGAAAATCATTGTGTTCATCCGGATATAGTAGTTGAGGCATGACTGACAGGAAGAAGAGTAAAGAATGCTGTTTGGAAATAAAAGCTGTCTTTTTAGGGCTTTCTACTTTCTGTTACCTATACTTGTTCTCACTGAGAGACAATCCTTCCTGTCAATAATCTCTTCCTTCTCTCTAGGGCAACTTGGTCTAGAAACAACCGAAGATGACTCTTTAAGAAACCAAATGTGTGGGCTCGTCTGGCCAACTGTGTGGTTACTACAAAAAGAGTGCCAAGAATCTCACATCCTGTAAGCTTTTGGAAGGGAACCCACTGCCTCCTGTCTTTGTAAGAGATTCCAGTCCCATGCCTCAGAGCTCCCTCGACAGCTCAAGAGGCAGCTTCAACCTAAAGCCTGTTATTTGTTTCTGGTAGAAATATGTCGCTCTCCAATAAGTAGTGAGTGTGGTTTGTGGGAAATCCTTGGAACTTAGTGCCACAGAGACTAGACCTTGGGAAATCTTGTGCCCTTTGGTACCCAGACTTCTCAGATAGGCTGCAATCCTGTTTTCTGCTCTGACTTGTTCAAATTAAGCAACTCCCTTGGCTACTCATTTCATTTTTTTTTTTAATAAGCATTTTTAAACAGGCAGCAACTATGTGGCAGGCATAGTGCTGGTATAGGTAAAGATAAATCTGAAATGGTTCCTGGCCTTAAAGACAGCTCCACCTACAGGACTCGTGCAAAACGAACGTGCAGGGCCACTTGTTTGATAATGTTTAAGGTTTTCAAGATGGTGACAGGTGACAGTGTAGCATTCGACCAAGTGTGAGGACCTTCTAAACACGGGGCACTGTGCAACTCGCTTCCATGAAGCCAGCCCTCATGATCTAGTAGATGAGAAAGACACGAAAGGAGCTACCTTATAAAGTGAGCAAGAAAAAAACAGCCATGCTAAGTGTCTACAAAGTGATGTGTTACAGGCATGTAATTCTAAAGGATAATTGGGGAAGGCAACCCACAGTTAGGAGGCATTTAAACCGGACCCTACATGAGTGAAGACACTTTTATAGATACGGAATGTAATCAAACGCTTTCTTGTCTGGAAACAGCACAAGAAAAATTTGGTGGTGTGAGATTGTTGGCTGTGGCAGAGAAGAGGCAGGACTGCCATGGGGGTCAGAATACAGCGTGCTTTGGTACAGCCTCTATGGAAAACAATATGGAGGCGCCTCAAAAAACTAAGAAGTGATCTACCATATTATGATCCAGCGATCCCTGGGGTCAATTGCTGGGTGCTCCTGGGACCTTGAATTCTTTAAATTTGGACTTCAGAATGGGAACTGGAACTGGATATACCGAGCCTGGCAAGATTTTAAGGAGGAGGAGGACACGGTCAGTTCTAGAATTTCAGGAAAAGAAAGAAACTCCGTGTGTAATGTGGCGCATAGATCAGAGAGGAAAGGGACCAGAGACAAAGAAAGCTTTCAGAAAACAGTTACTAACACCCCAGGGGAGAAGATGAGGCTCCATGCTACGAAGAGAAAGGAGGCAAAGAGAAGACGTACTGCAGTGGCCCCTCCTCATCTAAAACAAGGAAGAGGGAATTGCTAGTCATTTACATTTGTTTTGTTCTTTGTGTTTTTTAAACCACTTTATTGAGGTAGGACTGACATATAAAGAGCTGGACATATTTACTGCAGACGACTTGATGAGTTTGGGGATAAGTACACACTCGTGAAGCTATCGCCACTGTCAAGGCCATTGACACGTCCATCACCTCCAAAAGTTCCCTCCCGCCCCCTTCAGTACTTTGAGATGTGTGATGCAAACACTTAACCATAAAACGAACCCTCTTAGAAGACTACAGCACGGTATCGTTAGCTACAGCACTCTGCTGCATAGTAGATCTCCAGGACTTATTTATCTTATATTAATGAAACTATGTACCTTTGACTATCGTCCCCCACTTTCTCCTCCCTCCAGCCCCTGGCAACCACCATTTTACTCCCCGCTTCTAAGAGTTTGATTATTTTACATTCCATATAAAAGTGAGAGGTGAATGGGTTATAAATATTCATGCAGCTCTCCTGAAGGACTCAGTGCCAAGCTTAGGAAGATTGTTCTTGTGCCCTGCCAAGTATCGAGCATGGACGGAGCCCCTAGTGGGAGGTTCCAGGCGGGGGAGCTGCAGGCAGGGTAAACTCACGGATGTCACGTTCTAGGACGGAAGGACCTACCCCGACATCACTGTGTGTTTGCTCCAGTCACACTGCTGAGCTGCTGAGGTGCAGACGGGTCTAAAACCTCTAATCCTTACCAGGTGCTGGGCAGTCTCAGGCCAACACTCAGAAAATCCTTTTACATATTTTCCATAAAAGACTCAGAAAGCATCAATTTTTAAACTGATACATGGGTAAAGACCAGAAAAATAATGTTTTAAAATGCCCTTGCATGATCTGTTTAAATATCAAAAGCATCACTTTGCTCAGGAGAAGCTTTTAACAAGAGGAAAAATTTTGCTACAAAGAGAGATGATGAATGTTAAAATATTGTTTCTTGATGCAGTTTGGATCGTGATATCTTCAGTACTGGGATCAGGTCAATTGTGCAGTTCCAAGAAACCAAGAAAGAGCTAGGTTCAAATCATAGTTGTACAGCCTACTCTGGCTCTGATCTGGCACAAGCAATTTAGCTTCTCCGAGCCTGTGTTCCTCATCTTGAAAATGAACATGATGTTATTTGCTTTGCAAACTTCCCAAGATTATTGTATTGGGCAAAAGACGGACAGGTAAACAACAAGCCTTGCGGGACTGCAAAGTGCTCTGGAAACCTAAGGTCATGTTAGCAGTACTGCTGACCGAAGGGGGCTGTAATTTTTTATTCTACATTTTTAATTTACTCTCTTATAGCAAATATCTCCCCAAGAAATGTGGAACCGAAACCACTCAAATTGTTGCGTGTATGTGGGTTTGTTGTTGTTGTTATTTGGACAAACATAACAAATATTAGCAGACTAAACCATTCAAGGAGCAAACAGGAGGCCTGCCAGACCCTTCAGCGTGGGACCAAGAAAATACATTCCAGTTATGTTGTCTTCTGAGCATATGGGAAATGTTAAAATAAGTGAACCCAACAAATACTTATAAATCACATTTCTCTTGCTTCCCTGCCCCCCAACAAAAAACACTCATAAATCATCCATTTTATGTATGAGCACAGTTGTTACCTCCTACTTGGCCGCTTCTGAGTGTGCAGACTGGCCATGTCACGTCCAAGTGCTCCTGGCATAAAGAACCCAGCTGGCTCTTGCTCCGATACACCTTAGGGTCACTGAGTTTAAAAGTCTTCCTCTCCCACTAGAGAAAAAAGACCTTGTGGGCAGGGACTGGCTTCTTCCTTGCTGTATCCTCAGCCCTTGGTTCAGTGCCTGACACACAGTAGGTGCTCAATCTATTGTGAAGGAAGGAATGATGGAAGACTTCTCTTAACAGCAGACACGGCAAGATTTTCTTCCTATGATTATCGAATTTTCGTGGGTAGATTTTTCACCTGCTACGGGTATTTTTCCAAAGAGAACAAAGGGTAACAAAGGCATCTTTTTGTATTTTTAAATAACACAATTCCACCTAATGTAGAATTTCGATCTTCACACAGTTGCAGGAAGTATTAAATAGGTTTATGCATGTAAAGAGTTTAGCGTTTATGTGATACATTCTCAATAAGCCCGAGATTACAATGTTTATGTCTTCATGAGACAAAATAGCAGCTCTGAAGTCAGATTACCTTGAATCATAGCCCAGTTCTGCTACTAGTGCTCTGTGACCCCAGGCATCTAACTCGATGTCTCAGAGCCCCCTGTCTTTAGCTCTGTAATGGGAAAATAATACAACTCGCTTTATAGCATTGCTGTGAGGTTCACGTGATCAGAGCGTTTGAGGATAATGCAGGAAAATGACACACATGCAAGGTGGTGGGAACACAGTAAGTACTCGATAAATACAAGAAAATAAAGAAAACCCAAGAAACATTCGTTAATTACCTGCTACATACAAGAAACTCGGCTAGCTGTTAGGGGAAGAGAGGCAAGACCTAGTCTCAACCTTTATGGAGTTTAGAATCTAGGTAGAAAGGATCTCGATCTGGGGAATAACTGATAACAGGGATAATTACACTTCCCCTCTATCGTTCTCCCAGAGCTCTGCACTAGCCCATATTGACAGAAAAGGAATTTTATAGCAGCCATGTAAAGGGATTGTTAAATACCTCCTGAGACTTCAGCTCTTAGATATATGTTGGACAGAAATCACAAGAACCTTATCATGCTGAAAATTTTATATTCGATCTCATTTAATCTTTATAACAAAATTACAAAATAAATGTGGTGACCCTCAGTTTACAAACTGAAGTTCAAAGAAGATATATAATTGCCCAAGGTCACATATTAAGTGCATCCCAGAGCTGCCCCAGCCACGCCTGGATGCTTTCCCTGGCCTTTTGCTGGAACTTGGCACCTATATCGATAAGCGCGGTGGGAGAGCACGCTCTCCTCACGAACGCTTCCTGAACGGGGGCTGCCCCGCGGGCTGGGGCTGCTGCTGTGCTTTCGCTCTTCTCTGTATCGGGGGTCAGACAGCATGAGGCCATCACCACCACACCCTCCTCTTTACTCTCCTCACTCTCCCAGGGATTTCACCTCTCAGCGTCACAATCGGGCTTTGTCACAACAGCTCGGACTTCACTCCACCCTCCTAGCTTGACAAAACGGCACCCTACGTTCTCCAGCTTATCATCCTGTCCTCCCACCACGTCTGCCAGCCCCAACGCCGGCGGTGCAGTGGACAACCGCACGTCCTTCGCTGACCTCAGCTCCTCTTCAGTCATTTTAGCACCCACGTCAGCCTCTAGTTGGACGTCCACGAGCAGTTGAACCATCCACGGTAGAGGCTAGTCCTCTGCAGCAGCCGTTCGTTCCCTTGTCTGTTGCAGTGCGCTCTGCAAACAAACACATAAGACCAGATGCCATTTGGGGGCCGTCCCCATAGCATCTGTCACCCAGGTCGCCCTTCCCCACAGAGAGATCGATGGTCAACTCGACTTCCCCCACAATGCCTCTTGCCCAAGACCCGTTTCTTCAGTCTCCTGGACGGCTCATCAGTCATCAATTCACAACCTCAGGAGTTCCACAGATGAAATCTGAAATTAGCCTCTACACGTGGAGGGCAAGGAGAGACCAAAGGAAGAGGCAGGCCGCCCGTGATTGGTCAGTGGCAGTCTTAAAAAGCAAGAGGACTTATATCAAGGCTTGTCTTGAGTGGTCACAAGCTGAGTAGATCTCCACGCCCATCAGCCAGAATCTCAAAAGTTTATGTAGCGACCTTATTAAGGTTCAGTCACTTATTCAATCTAAATTGTCTCAATAACAGCTTATTCTCTCAAGGCTACATCCTTGAAATGACTCTGGCTATGGAAATGATGGGGGGACGCACGTTCTAGGGGACGGAGCAAGGAGCCTGTTGCCCGGGTTCACATCTTGGGGTGGTCCCATCCTCTCAATGACATCCTCTAACATCAAGAGTA
>NW_011888840.1:774404-779624 GCF_000151845.1 Pteropus vampyrus | reverse complement strand
TGGGCTGTTATTTTGGCCTGTATCATATCATCACTAGATTATCTCCCCTTCCAGATAATCCTTGCTGTGGGCTATCCAGGATTTCCACAATAAAACGCCCCACTGAGAAAAAAAGGGTTTTGGCTTTGGACACAAAGATTTAATGTACTTAGAGCTTCTGGAACACAAAGTTCTCCCCAAACGTTTACCATAAAATGGTGACATTTGTCAAGACTAAAAAGCTATAATTCTATTCATATACTACTTTGAAGACGAAAATGAAAATTGCATTACTGGACATAGATTTAAAAACTTCTATTTTCAAAGTAACCACAGACCAATTTTTGGTAGTGGAGCCTTGCATCAGAGGAAATTTCACGGTGGTTCCTTCTAAAAGGATTGTATGGCACTGTGCTTATGATCTCAGGCTTTGGGGCCAGGTTGCATGTTTACATCCCAGCTCTGTCACTTCCAGCTGTGTAACTAGGGCAAAGGTACGTGCTTAATTTCTCTAAGCCAGTACTTCCCAATCTGTAAAATGGGGACAAACTCGGTGCCTATTTTAATTTAGTGTTTTCGTGAAGGTTAAAGAACTTAAAAGCTGTCTGATGTATCACCCAGCATAACGCTTGGTCCGTGGTAAGCATTCACCAGACCATGTAAGGGAATAAGGCATTTTATTTTCCCATTCATTTTCTTAGACATAGATCCCCTCATAATAGGTCAGACAGAAATTCCTCGTTCTAATGCCCTGAGCCCATTAATTAATACAGTACTGATGATCAGCCTGTGGGTGGAACCTGCCTCTCATCTTATATCAGAAGGGGTCTCCAAGTATATCCCTTCAACTAGATTTATACTGCTTGCCCAGTGCATGATTAGCATAATGCTAATTTGTACCTGCAGAACTAAAAGCTGGAGAAGGGCCTTATAATATAGCTGTTAGAAAGCTTAGTTTTGGAGCCAGATAGACACATTTTAAAAGTCTCATGTTCTGTGCGGCTGTGGGCAAGTCACTGAACTCGCTCACTTTCCAGCCTTTTTTTTTTTTTTAGGCAAGGCAATCCTTGGTTGACCTCACAGATTGCAAGGACCTTGCCAGTTTACAATCCCTTATTTTTTATTTTTTTACGCCTACAGCACCTGGTATTCCTAGGTGGTCTCCCATCCAAGTACTAACCAGGCCCAACCCTGCTTAGCTCCCAAAATCAGACGGGATCGGGCTTGTTCAGGGTGGCATGGCCGTAGACCTCAGCTTTCTTATCTTTAAATGGACTTTATAACAACACCACCAGCATAGGCCTACTAGGAAGATGAAGTCTGATATGACAGACACTGGGCTAAACACTTCATAAAGACATAGTAAGTCTTCAATGAGTACGGAAATCCTTTAAGCCTTGCAATGAAAGCTCATTTTTTTCTTTAAGTGTAGACAAGGAAAATGTAAATTTAAAAAGGTGCAGTCACTCTGGAAAAAGTTTGGTGGTTCCTTAAAAAGTTAAGTATAGGATTACTATGTGATCGAGCAATTCTACTCCTAGGTATATACAAAAAAAAAAAAGAAAGAAAGAAAGAGAAAAGAAAACATATGTTCATACAAAAATGTGTACACAGATGTTTATAGCAGCCTGAGTCATAATATCCAAAAGTGAAAGCAACCCGAACGCCCATCAAATGATGAATGGACAAACACCATCAAATACTATTCAGCAGTAAAAGGAAACAAAGTACTTAGTAAATTCTACAACGGGGATGGACCCCGAAAACTTAATGCTAAGTGAAAGAAGCCAGACACGAAAGACCATGCGATGCATGATTCCGTCTGCATGGAAAATCCGGAATAGCCAAATCTATAGAGATCAAAACTGGATGGATTTAGTGGTTGCCAAGAGCAGCGGGTGGAGGGAGGACATGAGGGGCTAATGGGTATGGGATTTCTTTTTGGGGGAGTGATGAAAATATTTTAAACTTGATTGTGATGATGAAATCCAGGTGAATTTTATGGATGTACATTATATCTCAATAAAGCTGTTTACAAAGAATATAAGTAACAGTAACTATATCTACTATAGGTTCTTAGCTGGAATGTCTAAGGCAGTGCTTTGTGTGTTACGAACATTCAAAATGCAGCTATCAAATGAAGAGCAAAACGGAGACACCTAGCTTTCCCTCTGAAATGTCCTACACCAGGACCAGGGTCCTGCTGTAGGGACTAGACCCTGTGCTGCCTGCTTCTTCCGTCTAAAACAGCAGTCATTTCTCACCTATGCGTGTATTCTCTCTCATACACAACCAAACGGTCTGAAGACCTGAATTCTGTTTTAACTAGGTCACCATATAAAAAGATTTTATTTGGTCACACCGTTGTTTGAATTTTTCCTCTGTGTTTATGAGTTTGTGGGAGGAAACGAACTTATTTATTTATTTAATTAATATTGATAAACCGCCTACCCTGTGCCAAGAACTAGACAAGAACAGGTATTAGATATGCTCAAATTATCGATCTACTTGGGAATGATCAGACAGAATTATTTCATTTTCTTGAGATGGCTGGGGCGGGCCCACGGAGATCAGATAGAAATGTAAATTAAATTAAATGAAGGTCTGGTCAGTCGTCCAGAAAAAGTAAGAAGGATACTTCAGCTGCCTAAAATTTTTAAGGAAAAAAATGATGACACTCTCCTGTTCATTGAGAAATCATTTCTTATTGCTCTGGTCCTAGGCCTTCTATAAACACTAAAAGTATTATTGATCCGAAGAGAAAGTGAAAGGGGTGTATTTTCCCAAGAATAACCTGATTCTCCAAACGCAAATTCCAACTGCAGTTTCTAACGCAATGAAAAGGGAGAGATGGCAGTGACAGAGACAGCAGCATCCACTGGGGCACCAGACCGGGGTCCCTCGGCCTCCTCTGTGCTCTGAGCTTTACATTGGCCATTTCCTTCGGCTTTCAACTGGCTTCAATTACCTCTGAATTCGACTTCAGCAAACAACAAAGTATTGAAAACTCAATTTTCCATTCTTCAAAGTACATTACTAGAAAAAGTGAACGGCAAGGCAACAAAGAGCATTTAATCATTAGGATCTCGCCCCTTGCTGTGGTGAAACCACACAGCCTGGCCCACTTCCAAGGCCAGAATGAATGAATGAGCAAGAGTCTCAGGGAAAAAAGCCTTTAACTGCAGCCGCTCGGCCCACGGAGCTGCCCCTTTATTGCTCTTGGCATGTCTGCCTCTGTTTCTAAGGGATCACCTTCCCCCAGGAATATGCACAGAGAGAAAGGTGAAGACTTATGAATTCATGTTTTCATTTATTTGCTTCCCTTTAGAAACAGACTTAAGGAGATTTAATTATGCCAAAGCAGAAAAGTCTTGAGCGTTAAGGCTCTGAGAGCAATCGACTCTGTTTCTCTTCTGCCATTTCTTGGCTGTGGGGAATCTGGTGCCTGCTTGTGGCCATGCTCTTGGGCTACGGTATCTCAGCACTGAATCCTTCCTAAGCCTGGACCTCAAAGGCCCTCTGGGCATCAGCGCCACGGAGGCCTTTGCCTATCGTCATCCTTCTTGAAGAGGTGCACTGTCGCTGGGCCAGGGTCAAGGGCAGTGTGCTACCTCCTCGGGGCTGGAACTTTGTTAGACAACCGAGCGTGAGAGTTCTCTCTGGCTTTTATCTTGGGAATCCTCTCCTGCTTGCTCCTCTCTGTCAGGTTGCCCCGAAGCCGGAACAGAACAGTTCTGGCTATGCTTTGCGACATTTGTTGACCACCCGATAATCACATCCTTCTTCTTATATGAATGTCATCTCAATTTCCTTGTGGGGAGACCCCTCTCGTTCTCCCTAGACACAGACTGGTGACTGTCAGTGAATCACCCTGCCCATCTCTCACCATTCAGTGAGCACATGACATGAGCTGGGGCCACCTATATTCTCTCCCCCAAATTTTAAACTTCAGCAGAATACTTTAAAAAAAAAAAAAAAAGTGAACACAGTTTAACGTTCGACTTTTTCTTGGGGAAGAAGAGTGTTTAGGGGAAGATATTTTATCAGTTCCTGCTAAAAAGAATCCACTCCTCCGGTTCCAACTGTCCCCAACACACACAGACAGCTGTGGTCACCCTGTCCTCCTCTCCCCCCATCCCGGCCCCCCGGCCCTAGAGCAACTCCATATCCTTCCAATAAATTCCCTCTTTGCATAAGTTAACCAGAGTCGGTTTCTGTTACTTGAAACCAAGCAGCTGCATAATAGGTTCAATTTTTCTCAGTTTAGTAAAGCCAACGCGAGGCCGTAACTGAGAGCCAGGTCCCGAAGAGGTTCTGCGCTTCCAACTTTCAAGGAACTCTGAACACTTCCTACCTGTCCAGCACTGTACAGCCTGTGAAGAGCTTTCTCTCTCTCTGCACACACACATAAGTGTGCACATACAGGAGTACATACTCATATAGACACACGCGCACGTGCCTGTACGGAGAGACAGAGAGAATCGTTCTCAATTGAGACTAAAATAAACTAACACTCAGTGACAGAAGTAGCTATCCAGTACAGAAAAAAATTAAACGAGTTGCTCAGAAAAGGAGCAAGGTTATAAAAACCCTCAGATTCTCCGGCTCCATTCCGGAATGCTTTCTAGTAAACAATATACAAAAGCACGAAAGTAAATGTTTTAACACTTATTAATGAGGTATTACAGGTGCCTTATCTGAATCCTCTTCATTGCCCTCTAAGATACTATGAGGCTTATTTACCACTATGAAGCAAATGAGATGTTTAAGTAAACGGCCTTAGTCTTCAGCTAGCAAACTAGAAAGGTGAGCTGACGCTCACCTGGGGGCTTCTCACCGTAAAGTCTATGAGCTGCGTCCTACATCATATCTACACTCTACAATGGAGAAGAAACAAACGCTGAATGGACTTAAATTAGAATCATTTTTTAATAAGTGCTACTTGATAACTGGCTTAACTATGTGGAGAGTAGATTCCTACTACTGTACATAAATCAACATTAATTGAGTCTTAACATTTAAAAATGAAACAATAGATCAAGGAGGATAAAATATAGGCAAGATTTTTCTGATCTCATGGTGATGAAAGTCTTTCTAGGCAGAAAAGAAAAGCATCTTAAAGGAAATTATTGATATATTTGACTGCATACCAATTAAAAACATCTGTAGCACAAAAAATACTAGGAATTGAATTCAAAGACAAATAGGAAAAATTTTTCAAAATATATTACATAAGATGAA
>NW_011888840.1:772127-774354 GCF_000151845.1 Pteropus vampyrus | reverse complement strand
AATTAAACGAGTTGCTCAGAAAAGGAGCAAGGTTATAAAAACCCTCAGATTCTCCGGCTCCATTCCGGAATGCTTTCTAGTAAACAATATACAAAAGCACGAAAGTAAATGTTTTAACACTTATTAATGAGGTATTACAGGTGCCTTATCTGAATCCTCTTCATTGCCCTCTAAGATACTATGAGGCTTATTTACCACTATGAAGCAAATGAGATGTTTAAGTAAACGGCCTTAGTCTTCAGCTAGCAAACTAGAAAGGTGAGCTGACGCTCACCTGGGGGCTTCTCACCGTAAAGTCTATGAGCTGCGTCCTACATCATATCTACACTCTACAATGGAGAAGAAACAAACGCTGAATGGACTTAAATTAGAATCATTTTTTAATAAGTGCTACTTGATAACTGGCTTAACTATGTGGAGAGTAGATTCCTACTACTGTACATAAATCAACATTAATTGAGTCTTAACATTTAAAAATGAAACAATAGATCAAGGAGGATAAAATATAGGCAAGATTTTTCTGATCTCATGGTGATGAAAGTCTTTCTAGGCAGAAAAGAAAAGCATCTTAAAGGAAATTATTGATATATTTGACTGCATACCAATTAAAAACATCTGTAGCACAAAAAATACTAGGAATTGAATTCAAAGACAAATAGGAAAAATTTTTCAAAATATATTACATAAGATGAAGAGTCCTGGTATACATACATATTTTTTCTAAAACAAACAAAAATGAACACTTCAGTTTTTAAAAATATGCAATAGTCACAGTCAGACACAAGAGGAATACTATATATGGGAAAAACACATCTAATAAAAAATACAAGTTCTATAGTAACAAAACATACACATTTAAAAAATTATAAACATCTATTTTTCACTTACCACTCTGACCTAAGTTTTTGTAGTAGTATCAGTACTAGTATAACATTGAGTGTGGCCCAGTGTAGGGGGACAGTAGTATCAGTCCTGGTGTAACACTGAGCGTGGTCCCGTGTACAGGGACAGTGAAACTTGGTACCTCTCCTAAGAGGTTTAGCAATAAGCATGGAATGCCTTAAATGCTGTCCATACAACATGTATCAATGGGGAAGTTTTAAATGCATTTTATATGATAAAATGCAATGCAGTTATTGGTGACAGGATGATTTTCATCTTCTTTTATATATCTCTATATTTTCCCGGTTTTCCAATGAATATCTACAGGGAATGTGTGTGTGCACATATGTATATGTGTATACTGCTACACATACATGTATGTATGTATGTATACATACATGTAAATAAATAATGTTCATTTACATTTATACGTATTTTAGTATGCGCGTGTGTGTGTTTATCGAGAAGTTTAAACTCAATGAGGTATAAACCAGAAATCGTTTTGTTCTCATCCTACTCTGTGAAATCTCCTTTGTCTGGGAACACTGGGAGATGGCGGTGCCTGTAGAGAATGCCTCGTGGCCCTGCAGAACCCCCTTCGCGTGGCTCCCGGATTTGCAAGATTTGGCTGCGCACCCACTTCCTGCACACCCCTCGTTCCCTTCCGCCGCTCTGATGTCCCCAAAGCCTTTTGCTGCTGGAAAAGCTGCTCTTCTACTAGAGAAACTAAGTCGTTCTGGACAGAAGCCTCTGGGCCTTACCTGTCGTGGGGAGCAGAGAAAGAATCAGAATAAAGAGAGAGTAACTGAACACCTCCTGCACGACACGTCCACACACTGGCTCCTCTTAATTCCTGTCACCATGAGCTCCAGCCGCCATTCTCTCCTTCCCAGCTCCCCGCAAACCACTCCCCTCCCACTCATTCTCTACACTGTAGCCAGAGGACTCCGTCTAAAACTCACATCCAAGTGCTTAAAAACCATTCAGTGATTTCCTGTACGTTTAGGATAAGCTCCGAACGTATTAACGAGAGCTAGGAGGTTGGCTGTGGCCTCCTGTGCCCGGCTACCTGCATCTTCTCTTTCACCTCCTCTCCCGTCAGCTGTGCCGAAGGCTCACCCACCCCCCACGAGCCTTATTCTTTGCATCGCATCTTCACAGATGCATTTCCTTTCTCTAGAACACTCTCCTCCATTCCTAAAGCTGGTGCATCTGCCTCTAGTCTTCACCTACTTGACGTCCGCTCATTTTTCAGATTTCAATTCAAACTGCTCCCGCAGGAAGGCCCCACCGTCCTGAGACAAGGCAAGGTCCCGAGCGCTCTTCCATCACCTGTCCTATACTC
>NW_011888840.1:762500-769426 GCF_000151845.1 Pteropus vampyrus | reverse complement strand
AAAAGAAAACCTTCCCCCAAACCCCACAGAATTAGTGGTTTATATAGTCAACTACAAAATAGCACAGTGATCACATTAGTTGAGTAATACGGAAACTCAAAAAATTACACCATTCACTAAAACCTACCTCATCTATTCATTCTAACAGAGAAACAATTTTAAATTGGCATAAAGTCCGGTAGAGAATTGAAAATGACAGGGAGAAATTGTAAGTTAAAAATACGGATTTCACATCAATCAAAGCTATTGGAAAATTATCGACCGTCCCTGTGAAGTCCTGAAACCGATATTGGAAACAAAAGAACGCAGGCAAGAGAGAAACCAACCAGAATCAGGACATTCGCTGCTCGTGTCAAGGAGATGAAGACCCATGGGGTGTCTCTGATGAACCCCCCTATGCAGGTCGGAGAAAAACAGCAGCAAACGTGATACCCTCCCTGTGTTCCCCAGCCTCTTGTCTTTGGCCCAACAACTGAAGAAGGAAGGAGGGAAACCAGTAAGCAGCACAGTAGAGTGGAGTATATACATCTGCCTCTTAACAAGTCCATGGCCATGAACTACAGAGCAAACCTGAGCTGGACGGAGGGAAACAACTTCCATTAGGATGTGAGCCTGAAATTTTGACCTGGAACAGATTGTACTTTTCAGTACTTGAAATGAGAATAGTTCTTTCTGTTGAAAGTGACTTGGCAGCTATGGGATTTTTCTAAGGTCAGGGGACAGGGAAGAGAGAGCCAACAGATGAGGGGAAGAGGTATAAGTAAAAAATAGGGCTATCGTTTCCTCTTGGTACCCAGTAAATTCAATCAAGAAAATGGTTACATGTGGTACTAAGAGTTTACGACCCCAACAACCCACGTCATAGCAATGTCCGCCCCTGCACACACAAAGCGCATGAAGGGGCTCCGTGTGGCTATGCACCCCCACCCCCCGGCCAGTCCCCTTTTGCAGGAAGGGACGTTCCTCCAGTGATCAATCTGAGCCACGCCCACATTGTGAACTGAAGGAGACCGAGCCCAAAACAGATGGCCCTGCTGGGCCCACTGTAATCACGTGCAGGGGGGTAAAAGAACATTTCCCAAAAGGAAGGGATGCTCGAAAGAAAGAAACAAACAAACAAACGAGAGATGGACGTTACGTCACCGCTGGGGGTATACCTCACAGCGGCTGGCCATATTGGCTGGTTTTGTCGGTAATCATCTCCTTCCGCCTTTTTAAATTATTAACCTATTTTTTAAACTTCTTCTTTGACTGTTAGGATTGATTAAGGGAACCAGGGAGCGGGACATCTCTGGGGCGGAGGGAAAGCTGAGTTGAGTCCAGGACAGTTGGCTCAATCTCAATTCCCCGCCCTTCTGCAAGCTCTTCTACCTGGGCGGATCACGCCTCAAAAATCTTACAAAACTAACCCAACAAGGGAAAAACAGGCAGCCAAAAGCCACCTGAGAGACCTCAAAAACAATTTAGAACCTAACCCTCACAACTCTTTAAAAAAAAAAAAACTTACAAAATTAACCTAACAAGGGGGAACAACCAACGGCCACATGAGTAAACTTAAAAGCAATTTAATTAGGTATTTGGTTTTCTTTAGAGGAATAAATATATAATCTACATTATTGTGTATCCATTGGATTTTAAAGATAAACTCAAGGAACATAAAACTCACTCTACTTTGTTAAACAAACAAAGATGTTCTATATTTTAAAAAATCGCTCAGGTAAAGCTATAAATGGAAAGGGAAAAAAAAAGTGTAGAAAGAGAGATGAAAACAAAAACCAAAAACCCCAAGAAAAAAGCAGAGGCAGAGACAAGAACAATCACATTAAGAAGACAAACCAAGAAAAACATCACCGGGTCACAGTAACAGGCTAAGGTATAGAAGCTAAATTCTATAGGACAGGAGCGCCACCTTGTGGAAAGTAAGGATAGTGCGGCTGAGGACTTCTGACGCCTTAGCCCTTTTTCTCAATTATACAGTAATTTCACACAGTAACCACTTTCTTGGTACTTTTGCAAAGAACTAAATAAAATTAAATAGAGGGGAAGGCCAAACGTATGGACTGAGGTTCCCTAATTCTCCTTAAGAGAAGCAGTGGCTCATAGAACATTCCAAACATGAAATACTTAAAAAAATGAAATTCAGAACAAATCTAAAAATAAAGAAATTTGTAAGAAAAGATTTCTTAAATTTTCTGTGGCTTACTTCTGTTTAATTTACCTCGATTAATTTGTTTATTTATTTAATCATGGATATATATTGAGCACATATCATGTGCCTGTTAAAAGCAAAATTTAACCAAGTAAATTTGATGATCTAATTTGGCTTTAACAAGCAATTCCTGAATTGGGCAGCATCCCATTTAACAACTGAGGGAGGGCCCTCTGAGAGACAGTACAAAGTGGAAGGGTTTTCTAGGAAGAATGGGGGAACAGGGAGGCAAGGGAGCTATTAACAAAAGAAAAATTAGGTCATCATTGTAGCTAGGTTTGGCATCCTGGGCTTCAGCACAAGTGATGCTGTTTTGGGCCTGTTTTCTCTTTAACATGCCCCACATACCACTGTGGGTACTGGGGGTACGGCAGTGAACAATACCAAGGCCCCATCCCTTGGAGCTTTTGTTCCAGTGGGAGATAGATAATAAACAAATAAGCGAGCAAATATTAAGTGACAAATAGCATTAGGTGTTAGGATGCTAACTAAAGTGGGATGTCACAGACAGCAGGTAGGGTGGTGTTAAAAGAGGGAATTGCTATTTTATATGAAGTGGATAAAGTGGAAATTGATCACAGACATGAAATAAATGAGAGAGTGAGTCATGTGTCTATTGGGGAGAAACAGAGCCAACGGAGATTTATTAACAGAGGTTTTTGGGCTCTGGACCCAAAAATGGAATAATGCTGCCTTCTTCATTGCACTGCTGGAAGATCAAATGGGGATCGGATGTTGTAAAGTTTAAATGCATATAAAACTCTGCACAATCCTAGGAACATGGCAAGCACACAATACATGTTTAGTTAACACCTATGTCCATTTTGACCATGTGAATTTAGAGACATGGACATACGAAAACAAATTCTTGATACTGATGTTTTTGTGGGACTTGTCAATAATAAAGCTAATATGTATTGAGTGCTTACTCTATTCGTCTTATATTAAATCCTCATGATACATCCAAAAAAGGGTAATATTAAAATAAAATTTCCATTTTACAGGTGAAAAAAACTGAGGCTCAAAGAAGTTAAGTAGCTTCCCCACGTGTCATTTCCACAGCCAGTGTGAGCCAAAATTCAGACGCAGGCTACCTGACTGTGGAATCTGTGCTTGAGCCATGACAGGAAACAAGCTGAGCATGCAACGCAGGTGTCTGAAGCGAAAATCAGAACTCAGATTTCTCATTTCTTCCCACTCTGTGTAACTCTCAGAATTACTTGACATAATCGCACAGTGATTCGAATGGGGCAGTTACACCCAAACGGCACCTGTATGAATCCAAAACGATTGGGCAGTGAAAAATGAGATTTCAACCCATTAGGGAGTAGTAAAATTAATTTGGTCACCTGTCACTAGCTTTTTTTAAAAAAAAAGGGGGGAATAAATAAAATGTAAATACCACATGCAGTCACATATAGTAAAGATTTTTAAGTAAACCTTTGTTTCAGTTGTGTGTTTCAGTCGTGTGAGTGTGTGTGTGGGGGGGCATATGTAAGTACTTAGTACTCTCTGCATTGTAATGTAAAATGCTTTTCTTATAGTGGATCTCTCAATCTAAATATCTACATGGTCCCCTCGAAAAAAATGAGTGGTTGCCCAATTATGCTTTTTGCTTTCAGTTGAAATCAAGTATCTATGTCATGAGATAAATCACTGAAATGGCGTTTTCATTCTCTGTTCAAATGTGTTGATGTCATGGATGAACCAAGTCTTTACCTACGTGTTGTCAGCAAATCTGGAACAAGAGCAAATTTTTTACTCTTTTCATGGTTATTACCACCCCACCACCCCCCGCAAAGACCTATCGGATTTTTTTTTTTCTTTCACTGAGGAAACAAGTCATTTTAGCATCAAACACATACTGCCTTATTTTGATAATTATGAAATTTGTGTCACGCACTGGGAAAAAAAAACAAATTACAGGCCTTAAAGAGACAGGCTGGGTTTTCAACCTGTAGGTGAGTTTATAGACCATATGTTCGGAGGTCCTCGGGCATTTTTCAAAGTTGGAAATGTCAAGCATTTATGTGGTTTATTTGTAAAGCACTAACAATAATTGGAACATTATGGTCTGATTATTTGCTAAAGTAATTTATTTAAGCAATTCAAGTAGTTGAAATTAAAGGGTGCGAAATACATCATGTGACACCAAATAAAATTTTATTACTGTTTTTGCACTTACATAAGTTAGAAACACCTATTAAAAATTTAAAAAATAAATAAATAGCTTCCTCATTTATAACAAAAGTTTAATCTTAGCTCATACTTTTAGAGACATGAAAGAAAACAAAAGATACTTTGATAACTTTAGACTTTTCTGTACAAAATATGATTTGAAGCCAAACATACCAATACTCAAAAATAATCAATAACCAAAGCTACCCCTCAGTTCTGGTAAAACAGACTGAAGCAAAAAGACAAACAATTTTAAAAAAAAGCTTAAATGTGTCTGATATTTTAGTTCCATAGTTAGCCTTCCTCAGCACCCTTCAATCAGTGTCAGAGAAATTTCTGGAACAAAGAACGAAGACGACCACAGCTCCCCAACTCACATCTTCCAAAACACCACGTTTAACTCTGCCATTTCCGGCGTTGTCGCCCTCCAATGCAGACGCCCTGTGAGTAAAGCGGTGAGGTCCCTAAGACTCGCCCTCCAGCCTTCACGCATGCGTCCCTCGTCCCTCTCATTTGCTTCCCTTGTGCCCTGTGTCTCCACGATCCGGTCCACAAACCATGAGAAATCGATTTCCAAGAAAATAATGACCATTTCTATGGCTCTGATTTTCCTGTTCATCTCTGATTTCCAATAGTTTGCCCTCAAATCCTCAGAAACAGGGTTAAAATTGTGCCACATCGCCACTGTGCAGCTTCTGTGCCAGGTACCACTTATCGATCTTTCCTGCTGGTCCCAGAATCCTCCCGAACGCTGCGAGCTGGGTAACGTCCACGAGGGGAGCAGGGCTGACGTGAGATTAAACGTAATTGCCCTTCCTATCATTAACCAGCATAATGTCTAAAACTAACATTTTTGGTTCAAATTCTATATCTCAGACTGTCCTTTGCATTTGAAAGGGGAACAAAATGGATTTAAGTTTTAGACAAGAGGGTCCACACATCTTGCATAACAAGGGGACAAACAGCTTTCCTGGCACAAAATGGTCATGATTAATGTGACCAAATGATGGGAAATCTAGTTAGTTCCCATTTTAAGTGTTTTGTTCCATCGATCAACCAAAAACGCAAACCTTCTGTCAAATCAATAAATACTCACTTGTAGATCTAAACGAAATTGACACCACAGCTATGAGTGAGCAAGTATTTCCTTTTCCAAGGACATTTGTAACTAAGCCACCTCTCAAAGGGGAACCAAAGCATTATGTTTTAAAAGGATCTGACTTCAAATAATTTCAGCCAGGAGGAAACAGAAAATTCTTGGTTATGGCAAGATAATATATGTAACATATTAATCTGTGTTTTATATTAAGCTGAACTAAGGAGCCAAGCTTTAACATTGTATCTCAGAGAAAGTGGGAAAGAGCTCCACAAAACACACAGAACACTATCTGAAGATACGTTCTATGCCAACATCAGCATTCCACTGAGAGAGGACATTATTTGAGTTTGCATTTTTGTTTTGTTTTGCTTTGCTTTAGGAAGGGACAGATTTAATTTAAAGAATATACATGTTGGGTTAGTTGTCGGGGATGGGAGGAGCAACTGGATCCCCGTCCTTCAATTAATGATACTAAATGCAGAAAACCGACACAATTCTCTAGTAGAATAAACAAACCTGAGCTAAATAACAGCTTTGCAACTTACACACTTGTATTCTTAGCGAATGCATTCAACCTGAGTTTTAGTGTCTTCATATTAAAATGGAATAAATGATTTTTTGACCATTAGAGATGATGTACACAAAGTACCTAGCACATAGTATGTGCTCATGAAATGGCAGCTTAGTAAAACAGTCATAGACTTGTTTTTGTTGCAAAGCCGAAGTGTTTTGTTAAGTCAGCTGCACTGAACGACTCCAGGGGGCTCCAGTCCCATCCTGATCTAGGTGAGTGGCATCCCCTGGAGTCACACAGCTTCACCTGCATTGCTCTATGGGACATTCTGCTGCCTGGCACATACAGGTATTATTGTCTCAGATTAAAAAAAAAAAAAAAAAGCCCCAAAGTCAGATATTCAGGATTGGGGTATAGGTGGTCTTTCCTGAAATAAAAACAATTTGGGGTTTGATTCTATGAGTGACAGAACCTCTCTCCCCGACACCCCCAGCCTTAATATGGGTGCCCTCTGCTAGGGCAGCTCAGAGACATTAGAGCATGAGAGCCTTGTCTGAAGCGGAGGGAGTACTTCCCATCAAGAGACATGAGCCGAATCAGGACCGGACACAAAGAAACCCTTTCCAGGCCCTCTGCATTCTAAGAGACCCTAGAACATTTTCCTAGGAATGCTTCCCCCCGCATCGATCCTAAGAGCTGGTTGCCAGGCTGGGGCACGGAGCTGGGACTGCTCGAATTGATCATACTAGATTTAGAGAAATAAACAAAAGTGCAATTTCTTACCCTTGAGTGTTGAGGAGCAACATCTATATACTCTTATGTAAAGTCTAGACACCAAATCTGAATTCTTGAATCCTCACCACAAAGCCTAGCAGCACTGCCAATTTATTCGTTCATTCAACAGACATTCAAAGAGCAGCAGGACG
>NW_011888840.1:754824-760455 GCF_000151845.1 Pteropus vampyrus | reverse complement strand
ACTGAAAAAAAGAAGAGCCAAAGCGATAAGGAAAAATAAGACACAGAATGTTGTGGGCGAAGGGAATTTGGGAAACAGCCAAGAACCAGGAAAGGACAAAGGGAAAGGTCAGAGTCAAGGTTAAAAATCACTTCTATTTCTCCTCCTCCTATTACTAACAATAGCATTGATTGAGTACTGAACGTGTGCTATGCTTCGTCCCACAGTCTCTATCTATATTTAATCCTCACGCAGAAATGTTAGTATGCCCATTGTATGGATGAAGAAATGGAAGCAAAGAGAGGCTAAGTAATTTGCCTCGGGGAACCTAGATTGTTCTAAAAGTCGGTGTCCAAAGCCTCATCATCCATACATCCACTTTACTTCTAAGTCAGTCACAAGATAGAAAGTTGACTCTCCCTTAGCTCTGGGTAAAGGCAGAGGTCTGGCCATTTCTTAAGCTCCTACCTTAGGGAGAAGGAATCCCACTGCTTTGATTTAGAATCAGGCGGCTAGAATGTCAGAGCCACCTCTGATCTGTTAGCTATGTGACTTCAACATCATTTATATTGTTTAGACAGCCCTGTTGCTGTTTGTGGAATGGAGGGAATCACTCCTGGTTTCCGGTTCTGCAGAGAAGGCTCTTGGAAATCACATAACATAAGTGAAAAACTAAACAGACTAAAATAATCAATCTGTAAGGCAAACTAAACTGCTGCCCCCAAGCCTGGAGAGAGACAGGTGAGTGAGCACAGGGAGTCACGGTTCATAGCTGAGATTCATGAGCGGAAATGTCATGTGGAACCAGTGCCAGGGAAGAAGACCTGAACTGGATGCTCAGTCTGCACAACTCTGAGAGTTAAAACTCCGGGAGGACTCAATGGTGTGTGTGTTAGTCAGGGGAGGCGGGGAGGGTTGGGGGGGCAGCAGGCAGGCACAGCATTGCGAGATTATCTCCAGGAGCTCAATCAGGATCCCATAGTAAATATCAGGAAAAGCCCCTCGAGCTTTGGGGGTAGGGGGCATTTTGAAATACGCCAGACCATTCTGTTCTTCTGAACAAGGGTGCGCTCAGAGGGAACACTTAACCAGCACACAGCCCGCTGGTGCATTATCATAGCCTCGCCGACCAGATAAAGGTAAATATCCAATCCAGCCCATTTTCGTCATCCTCTCTTACCTAAAGGGTGTGGTGCAGGGGGCGGGCGGGGGGGGGCAGTGCAGGGTAAGTTCACAGTCCAGAGGCATAAACTCACTAAAATGGAGGTAATAAAACCTGCCCATCCATGGTGATGACGTAAAAATAAAAGTCTGATGAATACAGAGTCAGCCTATTTTACTTCCTTTACTGTTACTGTTTTGAGCACCAAATAAGAATGTGCTTAGCATTTCTAAACACCCAATTCACAGTGTGGATTACTGCTGCCACGGCAATATATATCCTTTTAATTTACTCAATCTGTACTTTTCTTTGCCAAATGGCCAGACCGCTCCCATTTCCAAAACAGCTTGAAAAAAGTTTCTACTAAACACATGTAAATATGACATTCACTATAATGGTTATAATTGAACTCTACCAAACATCTAGGTAAAAATGGAAAATTATAATCAATTATTCACATATTCCCAGATATTAGAACCTGATAGAATCATTATTTGGTAGAATCTAGCAAATAAATTTTTGAGTTTTACCTATATGAATTCCTAATCAATATCCTAAGAGATTTTGTGAAATCTTCATATCTATATAATTTTTTCATTGGAAAAAACTTAGACCAGTAAAACTTCTAAACTTCTACCAATAAAAGTTTAATCGAGACTACACAGAACAGCTCGTACATACACCTATACACACATCCATGTATTCTATATCATGTATTTATTGTATATATAATGCATATATATTTTTTACATACACACCTATAAATATATCACTTACACATACACGCATAACCACACACCCAGCACTTGCTATTACAAATACATTATTTAATAAAGTAAAACTTCGACTTCTGCTACACTGATGTAGAATTCATAATTCTCCAAAGCTTAGAGCAGACAATTAGCTTTGAATCACAAACAAGAAAACGTCTAAGCAAATTCCGTTAGCAAGATTTAGAGGGGGGGGCTCTGAAAGAATGCTGTAACTAATCTGTAGGAGAAAGCAAACTTTTTCAGATATACTGTGATCTGTTTGAACACAAGATGTTCTCATTTGCATTTATGGAGCGAAAGTATTGATGAAAGTGTTCAGCAAAATAACAAAAAGAGTGGTTAACGGTTCTCATGCGTTCGTAAAACCTGGCACACACCACATATAATTAATAAAACGCCTTGAGGAAAACAACTGTAAGAACAGGTTGGCTATTACCTATATTTGCATATACATCCCAGCATTTTAACCTTGGGCATTTCTTTCTCTTGCTAACCAGCACATCTGGACCCCTTTTTTCCTCCTACGAAAGCCAAGGGGAGGCAAAATTAGTTTTATAACAAGCCAAAGAAAATAATTAGGAAATAAAATATTTCCCCTGTGCAAATCATATAATGTATTCCAAAAGCAATTATCGAAGATCTGGATATTGTCCGCTATTTTCAATTAAATGTCCCATTACTTCCGTCCACTGTCATGGATTACTGGGAGGAGGTGGCTGCACACTAATTTAGAACTGTTCACAATACATAATGCTGGAGACGGCCATTCTCACTTGTGCTCCAAGGAATGTCATTCACTGACATTTTTACAGATGGGAACAACTTGCATGATTAATGATACTGCTGCATGTAATTTTGCTCAAGATCCCCAGAAAAGGCACAGAACAACCATCTAAATCAAATATCTGACCTACACCAACATCAGCATTATGCTGAAAGAAAACATTATGTGAGTTTCTTTTAGAAGGAAGGATATGATTAATTTAAAGAATATATGTTATGGTTAAGAATTTTTAGTGGGGCAGGGAGGTAATTGGCTCTCCCCCGATTAATGACACTAAATGCAGGAAACTGACATAATCCTCCAGGAGAATAAACATACTTGAGGTAAATAAAAGCTCTGCACCTTACGCTCTATGTTGTATGTTCTTGGCCAATGTATTTAAGCTGAGTTTCAGTGTTTCCATATTAAAGTGAGGTAAAAATTGTTTTCAAGATTAGAGATGATATACACAAAATCCTTAACACATAGTAGGTGCTCATGAAATGGCAGCTTGGCAAAACTGTCACTGACGACTTCATTCAGGCTCTTCTAGTGATGGGTGAACATAAATGGAACAATAGAGAAGAAAACTTCTCTTCCACCATGCTTCTTGGTATTTCTTAGAATATCTTGGATATTCTGAGTTCTCAGAGATGAATATTGCTGAATTGATCTAGCATATACTGCAAGGTCTTTTTCCAAACCTATCACATTCGTAGAGACACAAACTTAGAATCATGGAATTTGCTCTTCTAAATTCCAAGGATGGCACATCTACCCTGCCCTTTGCCCTAGATATGAACTTCGTAACCAGGGTAATGTCTCCAGCCCTCCACCTTAAATATAGTGAGGAAATATCTCAAGAGAAGAATTAAGAAATGTGGATACATTATTCTTTCATTAGCTCCGTATTGCCAACAGAGAATGCAGTGTCAGTAGCTGATCCCAAACTTCTGATACTGCTAAGTCCCACCAAGAAGAGCTGCCTAATCACCTTCTCCTTACTTGCTAGTGTTTTTAGTGAAATGACTTTCCTTGCCCAATGACTCAAAAAGAAAGGCAAAAATCATTTTACATGGATGGCAATTCCTAATTCTACAAGTGACCTACTCAAAGAAATGCATAACCCATATGTGCCCTCACCAGCAGAGCAACCACCGTTGCCTGCTTGGCCATTGGCCAGAATCTGGATGCCAGCTCTGTATCAGCTGTGCAGTGGCACTGAGACCACTGAGCAGCCTCTGGTGTCTTACCTGTCACAGGTAGCACTCCTGTTATCACAAGTATCCTGTTAAGTTAAAAGTAATACCTCCCCCCATGAGACTGCTGTTTTCAGTAAATGCACATGGCATGAAATGGAAGGAATGATTTAAATAAGGAATCTAGGATCTAATTACTTAGCAACTGGGTAAGAGTTAAGGAGATGGATGCCACACTTTTATATGGAAACATTCTATGGATTCTGAAAGAAATAAAGCACACTAACCAACAATTTTTCAGAGTGACCACAATGGTATCCCTGTTTATACTTAAAAAATATCCAAAGTTTGTAGAATAGTACCTAGTAATATATGGGTTATTTAATAAGTATTTGCTATAATTATTAAAATGGCAGGCAGAAGAAACAATTTATTAAGTTCTATTATTAAGGTTTCTTCCAAACAGGAAAACTAAATCATGTGTCTAAGTAAGTTTATAGAATAATTCAGCTATTTGAACGTCATAGCTAAAATATTCTTCAAATAAAAAATGCTAGGCAGCTATTTAACAATAAACCGCAAGAAAGTATGCGAAATTCATAATTTTGTTTTGGAGCACAGCACTGGTTATTCATTGTAATTAACCATGTTGATTAATAGTCTTTAATCTAATTACTGTTGCTCTGCTTATTTGCAGCTTAAGCTTCTCAGAGTTTCTCGCTCCTACCAGGAAATCCTCATTCCTATCAATGGCCAAATTGATGAAATGAAGCATGTATAAGAGCACTGGAAATAAAAGTACTATTCAGAAGAATGGTATCGACATTCAGCATCACTGGCATCCCAAAATGACCAATCATTGCTTTCTTACAGATTTTACTCTCATTTCATTTAAAAGAATGTACTGTATACTTGAAACTAATAAAATAAAATTGTTTTAAAAAGTAAACAAAAAAAGGTATAAAAAGTGGAACTTTTAAAATTTCAGAGTTCAGAGAATAATACACCAAATACTCATTGCTCACCACCTAGAAATGTATTTTGTCAATATGTTTATATTTTTTAATATAAGGAATACAATATTACATATATTATAATATCCTCTTCCCACATTCATAAATCCAATTCCTTTCCCAGGCCTGGTATATATTTTTCCATTTCTTTATACTTCAACATATATGTATTGTCAAAAATACAAAGTTAATATATAAACAGAATATCAGGTTCCAGGCAGATAATAGAGGCATACTCAAACTGGGTAATTTGAGGAGAGTTTAATAAAGGTACTACTTCAAAGTTGTGGACAAGGTTTAAAAGGCATCGTGTAGAATTTTAAGGCTAGCAAGAGGCAGAAGCTGTTACCCACCCACTCCCCAGCTTCTGCTAACCAAAACTTCTGATTTGGGTTGAGGAGGTGGGTGGGTCTATTTATCAGTGGGTCTATTTATATTTGTATCAAATTTAGAACAAATGAGATGTGAGAGGGAGCTGGGGGTAATGAGTACTCCAAGAGTCGCCATGCTTTTACCTTCTGAAGTCCTGCTAACTCCCCCAGTTGTCCAAAGGCAACCCAGAAAGTGGGGGATAAGTGAATGCATTGGTAAGTCCATGCAGGTCCCACCAAAGTCCCACTGTGTACACAGGTAAGTAAGGATAGAGAATGGGTTAAGATCCGGGTGGAGGTGGGTGGGTCTATTTATCAGTTTAAGAAAGTTGCATCCTTTTCCTAGTTGGCTAGACATTTTTTTTTTTTTT
>NW_011888840.1:752145-754774 GCF_000151845.1 Pteropus vampyrus | reverse complement strand
ATTTAATATTATATTAGTTTCAAGTGTACGGCATAGTAGTTAGACATTTATATAACTTACAAATTGATCCCCCGTAAGTCTTGCACCCACCTGACACCACATATAATTATTACAATATTGTTGACTATACTCCCTTTATATACTCCCTAAACTGTATCGCTAGGAATTTTTTTAATGATGAAGATTAAATTATATCAAATGCTTTTGTTTCTGTAACTTTTCATATTAACATGTAGCTTTTTTCCCTTTAATCTGTCCATTGGTAAATTATAATGGTAGATTAATACATGCTAAGCCATCCTAGCATTCCTAAAACAAATCCTACTTTGTCACAATACATTTTTTAAATATTGTTAGAATTATTAATATTTTACTTAGACATTTTGCATCTCTACTTATAAATGATATTGGCTTAGACAACTACCTTGTCTTATATTTGTATCAAATTTAGAACAAATTTGTAAAAGATGTGGAGTAAAATCTGTGTAAGTAAATTTGTGTAAGTAAAAAAGTAAGAGTTCTTTGTCCTTGAAAATATATTGAAACACACTTGTGGTACCACTGGAACCAGTGGCTTTGAGATTATGACTGCAAATTCTATTGTTAACTGCATATTTTATATTTTTTCTTAATTTGGGAGACTATATAGATATTCATACTATTTAAGAAAATTAACCATTTTATCTAAGTTTACAGTCATTTGTACGTCTTTATTTATAGTATTCTCTTAGAACGTTGTGAGTCTTTCCTATGATTGTACTTGTGTTTTTCATTTCCCTATTAGCTTGCATTTCGTAAGATTTGGTGTGTAATGATTTAATACTTATTATGTTTTAACATTTTAGATTTTTCATTCTACTTTCAAGTTTTTAATCAGTTATTTGAAAACATATTCTTAGTATCTTTAAAAAGTAAGACTTGAAGGGATTTTCTTTTAATTTTTATGTTCTAATATTTTTACTGTGATCAGAGAATGTAACCTGGATATCAACTCTTTGAATTTTATGGGATCTCTTATAACTTGCTATGTGAACTTTTTTTTTAATAAATTTTTCACATGTGTTTGAAAAGTATTAGATCAAGTGTGTAATTGTTTTGTTCAAATCTCTGCCTTTTTAATTAGTGGTCTGTTTTACTTATATATTTTTGATAGAAATGTGTTTTTAAAAATCACCCACAATGCCTAGAGTTCTATGTTTGTCTTTGATAATATATCAGATTTTTACTTTTATTATTTCAAGGCTACTTTGTTAAATACATATTCTTCAGTATTGTAAGTTAGCTTTTATCAATATGAAATATCTCTATTTTATTGTTTGAACTATATTTTGTCTGATATTAATAGTGCTAAATCTTTTTTATTTTTGTTTTCAATTTCCCTGATACATCTTTACTCAAAACTTATTTTTACTAGGCTTAATGTGTCTTTGAGATTTGGGTATATCTTTTCTAAAGAGTATTTTACCAGACTTTTTTTTTTAAACTATCTTAAATTTTTTTTTTAACTATCTTAACTTTTTTTTTAACTATCTTTTAACAAGTCGGTTTAATTTTATTTTATAATTTGGAGGATTACAGTTGTTTTAATGGCTACCTGTGATCTTTTAACACACATACAAACTGACCTTTGTATTTTAGTTATAATTTGCATATTTAATCAGTATCTCTATCCTTATCCAGAAATTGGCAGGACCTAACTACTTTAACTTTTCTCTGAAATTTCCCTCTCCATCATCCTTGTTACTTCTAGAATTTGTATTCCACTGGTTTTAAAACACAAAAACCTAGTAATTACTATATTTTTTTGCAGCAAACAAAATATTTCTTTTAAAAATTACTTCACAAATTCCAATTCTTCTTTCTAGTTTCTTTAATTTTTATTGCTCATAGCTATTTTATTGAGACTTCTCATTTTTGACTAGATGTTCTTACCCTATTTAGACATCTTTTATTTGTCCATTTATTTACTCCACAAACATCAAACAATTGACAACCATAACCCAAGTATGGTGCTGGATGCTAGGCACACTATGAAATGGGAATCAACCTGTAGGTGGCAAGAAAGTCAGAAAAGACAAATACCATATGTTCTCACTTATATGTGGAATCTTAAAAAGCCAAACTCATAGAAACACAGTAGAACGGTGGTTACCAGAGGCTGGGGATAGGGGAAATGGGTAGATATTGGTCAAAGAGTAAACACTTCCAATTATAAAGTCTAAGGATCTAAAGTACAGCACGGTGACTATAATTAACAGTACTGCATTATACACCTGAAAGTTGTTAAGAGTAGATTTTAAATGTTATCACAACACACACACATACACACAAATAAAAGGTAATTATGTGAAGAGACAGAGGTGTTAGCTAACTTTATTGTGATCATTTTGTGGTACATACATACATGTGATACATACCCAGCAAATCATCACATTGTACACCTTAAACTTACATGTTATATGTCAATAATATCTCAAAAAAGCTGGAAAACAGAAAGATGAAGGGTCCACTCCCAGATAAAATGAGCCTGTACATGCATTCATATCCACCACACTTATCTCAAAGTAATGCCAGTCATAATTATAGTAATAATTCTGAAGGACAATGCTAATAAAGGCATTAACTAAAC
>NW_011888840.1:737355-752095 GCF_000151845.1 Pteropus vampyrus | reverse complement strand
GTACAGCACGGTGACTATAATTAACAGTACTGCATTATACACCTGAAAGTTGTTAAGAGTAGATTTTAAATGTTATCACAACACACACACATACACACAAATAAAAGGTAATTATGTGAAGAGACAGAGGTGTTAGCTAACTTTATTGTGATCATTTTGTGGTACATACATACATGTGATACATACCCAGCAAATCATCACATTGTACACCTTAAACTTACATGTTATATGTCAATAATATCTCAAAAAAGCTGGAAAACAGAAAGATGAAGGGTCCACTCCCAGATAAAATGAGCCTGTACATGCATTCATATCCACCACACTTATCTCAAAGTAATGCCAGTCATAATTATAGTAATAATTCTGAAGGACAATGCTAATAAAGGCATTAACTAAACAAGATTTTTTTCCTTTTTACCTGAGCTGAAGGCAGCCTCCATGGCTGTCCCTCATTCCATTCACCCCCTGTAATTTTATCTATATCATCCTGCAAAGAACAAGGCAAAGGTCATTATTCACTTTTAATCTCCTCTAAGTCATGTTGCCCCAACAGGTATCTTCAAGAACAGAAAGACCATTGCATGAGAGAGATCCTGTGTTCTGGTGGCTTTATTGTTACTAGCTATAATAAAGATCATAATTAGGTGCTTATTTATCATTTTTAAGAATAAGTTTATGGATCGATTGCTCTACAGGATAAATTCTGGTGATAGGTGGGAGGTGGCAGAGAAGAATGGTGTAGTTGCATGACAAAACCCATAACTGGGGAGGTAAGCACAGATTACCTAGGTACAGGGCTCTAGGGAATTGGGGAAAGAGCTGTCACTCAGAATGGAAGAACACAATTTGCTCAATATTTGCTAGAAAACAAGCCCAAAAAAGAAGGTGCAAAAATCATCAAGGAGTAACTTTCCTCCCAGCTCTATTTCCACAAGACAAATTTCTCCAATTGCCTTTTTTATTAGTTCTTTGCTTTTTACTCCACCTTACTTTTTCACACTCCATATTTCTTAACTTGGAAAATATCCAGTTATTCCCTTTTCTAACTAATCCAAGGCTATCTGTCAAGAACTGTGATCTGAAACTCATCTTGCCAATGTCAGAGAAGATACCGGGGAACTAAGGTTCTGTGTAACAAGCACATGGTCCATGGTTGCCAGCTGACCCTCACACCTGAAGTTTATTAAAGTTCAGGAATGTGTCAGCCAGTCTGAACAGGTGGCCGTATTTCTTAACAACAAAACCAGTAAGCTCTGGAAGCCATTTAAAACAAAACATATTCTCTTTAAACCGGTTTTTCAGTTATTGACTCAGTCCAGTGTCTATGGTCATTAGCAAGTAATAAATGCATACACGCACACACACACTCCCCTAACTTACTATGCTGTATCTCTTTAGTCAATAAGGTGTACGATTATTGCCTGACCAAGCATTCCCAAGGATGTCTAAAGGTAATAAAAGAGGAAATTAAATAGAAAAAGGAAAAATTAAAAAGAGAAAGGAAAAATATATTGGTGACATGCTGGACTGTGGCGGCTGTTTCACTGGGAATCGGTGCGCATTGCTCCTACCCAAGTGCCCGCCATTAAGGAAACTTCCTTTCTTCAGCTCTCTGAGCACCTAGCGGATATATAGGAACAGCACTGACACGGGGTGATCTTTCCCCAAGAGAATGGGCTCAAAATGCAGAGCTAAGAAATACAAGCCCGATGCTGATATTTCAGGCACCAATCAGTGGGTGCAAATGGTATTTGAGGGAGCATCCAGCTTTCCTATCACCCTTGAAATCTCATCATACAATCAATCACCTCTTCTTAAGGTAAGTCTAGTCTACCTGTATTCCAGGGAATCGAAAACCACCCAAGGTCATCACTTAGTCCTGTGTTACCACATAGCACCATTAGATGGCAGCAGTGGCAAATGACTGTGTAGTCCAAGCTTGGATATTTTTTTAGGTGGAGCACAGCTCATTTATGAAAGTAAAGCAGTTGTAGGGTGAGAGGTCGTTGTATCTTGACATAGTCTTTCGACAGACTTAAATTTTCATTTTCCTCCATTGTTTCCCATCCGACAGCCCACCTGGAAAAAAAATAAAACCTCTGGGTATTCGATGTGTGAGGATTCCAAAGAACAACGTTCCCTGAAGTACGGAAAGCCGTAGAAGTGTTCTTCCGTGGACACGTTGCAGTCTTTGGACTGTTCAAATAATGCTGGAGGCATAAGAAAATCCTGTAGCAAATATGGTCTTGAAGTGGATCACGCAGATCTGATTTAAGACGAGGCAAGCGATGATTTCAGATAAACCACTAATGCCTATGCTGAAAGCACCTCACCGAAGTAGAAGTCTGACATGAGTAACTTCACTGAACAGGTCTGGAGTTGGCCCCCCTTGCATGGAGCCACAGTGTCGCATCAGGGGAAGGGCGGCATGTTCAAAAGTAAAACGAACTAAGGAAAATAAGGCCCCCTTGGAGAAGAAAAATGGCCAGTGTTAAAAAAAAAAAAAAAAAAAAGCATGTGCCTTAAAGAACATAATTAATAACTGCTCCTGCCCTTCTGCTGAGCTGCCCTGTTTCTCTTCTGCTCTAACTGACTAATCACAGCTGTCGCTCCGAGAGAGAAAGGAGAATGCAAATAAGGCCCCTGTGGAAGCGACTGCACAAGCCTGGCTTCCACCCTCTTTGAATGAAGAGAGAGACTCACAAGTTGTCTCTGGCCATGGGGAAAGCCCCTCGAGCATGTGACGTGCTAAGCACTTGACTTACATCTTCCCCCCTGGTATACCCAAGGATCCTCGATTATCATCCTCATTCTGTCAAAGAGGAGACTGGGGCTCGGAGAGATTAAATAGCATGTCCAAGGCCCCACAACTACTAAGAAGTAGAGGACTGCAGGCTGCAAGGCCAAGACTCTTCCCTCCGGGGCTACACACATAGCAAAGTGGGAAGAGATTAAGGGCCACAGGCCGAAAGCCCCTGCCCCTCCCCCACAGGGAATCCCCACCCTATTCAGCTGATAGAAAGTATCAGAGGAGCGGAAGGTGGAGAAATGTGGGTCCTATCCTTTGCCAAACTCGAACCAGAAGTCCACGACGACACCGTCTGCACCCACGGCAAATGGACAGGCTCCTGTCCGTGTTCACATGGAGAAATCCATTTTTTGTCTTAATCCTTTGTCTCTTATAGACTTTAAACTGCCTGCTGTTTGTTTTGTTTTGAACATCACATGGCCACTCTCCCTGTAAAATTTCTCATTAGTCTTCACTTAATGGTTTTGGCAGACACTGCTCATCGTTGCCTAGATCCATTATTTCATTAGAGTTAGCAGAATGGAGGGTTTTTTTTTCCCCAGCTTTATTGAGAAATAACTGACACATAACTTTGCAAGCTCAAGGTATAAAACTTGTTGATGTGATACATTTATATATTGCAAAATAATTATTACCAAAAAAAAAGGAGATTTTTAAAAAATCGTTTCTTCCGTACTCATTAGCTAGAATTGTTCAATAAAGAACTTTTCCTGATCAAGTGTTTCATTGCCTACAACAAACAAAAGGCAAGATAGATGCTTGATCCTTTTCTTTTATTTACGTATTTCAGAATAATGAGCTGATACCCCAGAAACCTCCAATGAACGTGTGGATTTTACAGATTTGATGTGTTTTAATAAGTTCTCACCATTATTTGCTTTCTTATTCTTCCCAAATTTTGGCCAGGGGGAGCTCCTTCAAATGGATTCATATAGTCTTGCTTTGGGGGTGTAACAGTCTTCAGGCTCATCTTAACCACTTTTCGTCCCAGATCTGACGAAACTGGCCATTGGTCCGAGGAACCTTGGTTTCTTTAAGATGGAAATGGTCATTAGGTATTACATTCTGGGTACCTGAAGTGATCATTATTAATAAGTTTGTCATGCTTCTAGTGGACAGATTTAGGAAATTTATAGGTTTTAAAAAGAACAAAATAAATCGTAAACTCATACCGATAGTTCTAATTCAAAAAAAAGATTATAGTATGTTTATTTCAATTCTTTTATTTTAAATTTCTCTTTTCCTACTCTGAAAATCTTATCTTCTAAGGATATTACCTTAATTATTTACTTCATCCTATTCTATATATAATGGTATTCAAAATAATAATGTAAATATCACCATTACAACTGTCCAAAAAAATCAGCCTAAGATGTCTTTGTACTTCTTTCTGTCCTCAGGATATACACCCCCTAGAGATGTACAATCCAGACATGTATTTTAAAGACATTTGAAATAATTCTTGAGATGGTTGTGCCACAAAATTGACATAAAGTTAGTCACTATTTTCCAATTTATTTTAAATTTTTAGGACTTATGTTTTTGTTTTTCTCTTTGATTTAACTTGGTTTTTAATTCTGAAAGACATTTACATGATTCAAAGTGAAAAAAATATATCTATATAAGGTTTACAGGGAAGTTTACCTCCTCTTCCTTCACATCCCCTGCCTTTCTGTTCCCTCCATCCTATTTTTTATTAACTTTGGTTTACCCTGCTATTGACATGGTACACAGATATGCATTTCCTATTTTTCCTCTTAATTGTAGCATAAACACCTCGCTGCATTCTGTCACTGTTACATAACAATAAGTTCTGGCCATTACTCTATAACAGGGCATAGAAGTCCTCCACACACCTTTTCATGGCTACATAATGTGGCACTATGGGAATATCTCATCGTTTATATAGCTAGTCTCCCTTTGACAGACATTTGAGTTGTTTCTAGCCTTTTGCTAATTTGTGCACTACCTGTGTCATATTTAGCCCTCCCAAGAGTCTAGTTGGTTTGGCTTATTCTCCTCATTTTATAGAGGAAGAAACTGTTGTATAAGCAGTTAAGGACTTTTACAGAAGTCAGAGTTAAGTAGGGAGGAGAGAGAATAAGGATTCTCCTACTTTCATGATGTCTGTTCTTTGCACGAGTCTATCTGATATATTCTGCAGTGTAAATATCTGCTAACACCTTTATTTTAGAATTGGAGGAGGAAGAGGGAAGCACATGCTTTGGAGTAGACGGTGAAGGAAAATTTAGCCTTTAGTTCAAGGCTGGAATTTCAGGTCTCAGCCAGCCTGTGGGAAGGATATCTGAAGGAACAGCTGGCCTTTCTGGCAGTGTCCCCGGTGTGAGGAATGCAAGACATCCACAAGCAGGTGGGTCTATTTTTGGCAGAAGGACCTTCTCGGTGCTTGCGAAAATCACATTATGTCCCCTTCCACCACAGTGCACTTTGCTCCCACGGCAAATACACTAGAGACTTTCTCTGAAGGACACAGAACAAACCATTCTCTAAACCTTTCCTCATTAGTAACTACCTCCTCCTTCTTCCTTCTTACTCTGCAGACCAGTGAAAAGTTACACATACTAAACCAAACAGAACAAGCAAAGTTCTGATTAAGTAAAAATCAGTCATTTCAGAGGAGAAAATTAAGCTGAGATTTGAAGGAAGCCTTAAGACTGACCAGAATCTTTCATTAATTTCCCCTTTTCCATCACTCCATTTTTAAAGAGAAAATAAAGAAAAATAAGTTCGCTTCATTATGTTTTTTTAAGTAAGCATCTCAAGGTAGGGCCTCATCTCAGAATACTTTTAGCCCAATCTCCTCCTACATTCTCCTCTCCAAAATACCCATGTTTAGAATAAAGACCAAAATGACTGTAAGATATGAGGATCATTGTCTTTTCAGTTTTAAGACAAATCATATTCAATGCACAGCCCTTACCAAGGCAGAACAGACGGCAACTACATTTATAGAGATCTTCCAAAAGGACTTGGACAAAGGAGCTTTCTCTTCCACCTCAGTGATTAGAGTATGCCATTCCCTGAATAGTCTTGTCAATAAAAGTTTTCATTGTGCCATTGCTAAGCTTCTGAAACCAAACAGCACAAGCACATTAGCCACAAAATCATTGCACTTCGAAATGGGCAGCAGTGATTGACCATGTGAGGATCTGATCTCATTATGGAGCTGACCCACTTCCCAGTGGCTAAGGACACTCCAAGTTCAGCTGCGTGGACCTGTGAGTCAACGCCTGACGGTTCAATCACTCAGCATATATGAATAGCCTTTTGCAGTGTGCCAGGGATAGAGAAGAAAGTTGTGAGCAAGACACACACAATTCTTGATGCCTGAGAGCAATAGGAAAATACAGGGATATAGAAAAACAATTCTTTGCAAGTTAAATGTTGAGATATAACTTTGGGTATATTTTTAAGCTCTGTGTGCCTCTATTCACTTGTAAAGGAGGAAAACAAAGTAACAAAACCACAAAGCTGTTATGAAGAGTGAAGCATCTAGGATGTGTCTGGCACATGGCATGGGCTCCACAAACATTAGATATAATTAATTAGTATCACTCCCTTGAATTTTAAGCTAGAATTTCTTCTTATCCTTCCTAAAGTACAGTAACTCCTCGCTTAATGTCGTCGATAAGTTCTGTGACTTTAAGTGAAACAGTAGACAACAAAACCAATTTTACCTACAGTATCTCATCAACATTACAATGAAATAATGTTTAAGGAAATCACATTCCAGGACCTGCCAGATCTTTGTTCCCAGTGTTTCATTTAATTACCTCAACAAACAATATAGATACTACCCATATTTGAAGCAGTCATGGCCACAGAGTTGCACAGACTTATCCAAGCCTTATATTCCACATGAAGTAAAGATGAGACCTAGATCAAGTCACATCGATTCAGCCCCAAAATTTCTTACACTTTTAATCTAAACCTTATGCTGCTTTTCCTGTAAGAGTCAAAACCATCAGGCCATATACACGCAGAGGAGGGAGATATTCATTCCATCAGGAGATTCCTAGAGAAGCCCCTGGCAGGAAGAAATCGGAGCGTACGCTCCCCTGCTAAACCTACCATGACTTCCCAATGCATTACAATAAAGTGCAAACCACATACCACAGCCAGAAATCCTCCTCTTCCTTCAGCCCCCACATCGAAGTCCTACAAGTTATAAGTTTCATTCCAATACATTCGTTTTTCTCTCCATGTCTACTGCTGCCACCCTAATCCAACACACGATCATCTCATGCTCAGTTCTCCTTCCCACCTCCCCGCCTGCTTCCTGCCCACCTGCAATCCATTCCCTACACAGAGGCAAGAGCAAGCTCAAATGCAAGTCAGACCACAGGCCTCCTCTACTTTAAAGTCTTTCGATAATAATCAATTGTATTTAGAATTAAATCTCTTACTGTGGCTCTCAGGATGCACGACCTGATGCCGGCTTATCTTTCTCACTTCGCCTGGTCGATTTCTTCCCCACTCTGTACGCTTCAGTTAGCCTTTAACGCCTCCTTTATTTTCTCAAACAGAACGCATTTTTTTCATCCTACCTCATGGCTTTGTACTTCCTGTTTTCTTTGCCCAAGATGCCACTGTCTTTTCTTCCTGACTTGTTCCTTCTTATATTTCAGGCACTTAAGTGTCTGATTGGAGTGACAGCCACCAATAAGATAGAAAATGCATGAGAAAGCAGACTGAGGAACAAGAGTGAGGTCAACATTGGACATTCTGAGTTTCAGTTTCCGGGTTTAGCGTACAGTTATTTGTGTGCCACTTCAGCGTTCATTCTTACTTTGATTAACAGCCTCCTTTGGTAACAGCCTCACCTACTCTCGGACTTTATGCTTGAGCGCTGCAGTGGTAGGCTGGTAAACCATCTCTCATACATGCATACATGCATAATACATACAGACGCACATACATATATACATACATGTCTCTAATTTGTGGTGTACATATCCCCACCTTTTCCAATTTAATGCTGCCAAGAGTTTAACAACCAGTTCAGAAAATTATTAAAATGTAGTCATTGGCTCCAACATACCACTAGCGGTATCCCTGACTTAGCAATCAATCACGTGACTCAGACTTTTGCCCACCAGTGCATTGAATTTCTTCTGGTCATAGTGATTAGTGCAGAAATGGGCATATCAGCCAATCAAAGTCCACGAGATACAATTATACTCTCGCTATGCATCTTGCAAAAAGACTTTTACTTCCTTTTGATATATGTAATCAAGAAAGAATGTGACAGCACCATCGCACCATATGAAGTCAAAGACTACGGTCAACCCTGTGAAAAAGCAGAACTCAGATACAGAAGATAAATCTAGATTACATTATTTGAGCCATAAATCTAGCGGTGGCTATGACTAATCCTATTTATAGACTTCCAATTAAGTGAGCCAATAAATTCTCTTTTACTTTTACTTTCTCTCTTTTTTCTTTTAATGTCAGTAAATTTTATTCTGCCTAACCTTTACATTCAGAGAATCTCAGCTGATACATTGTGTGGCACTCAGATGACTGTCTAAATCTGAAGCTCAGTGGACAAGTTCAGGATTGACAGAACTTGGTAGAAATTTCATCCATGTAAAAGAAAAAGCTCACCAAGGAAGAGAACCATCCTGCTAATCATAATTTTCTTAAAATGTTATAGAATTAGAGATATGGGAGCTAACATGGACAGTATATATTCTAACTCCATCATTTAATAATTGTGAAAACTGTGTCCCAAAAAAGTTCAGTAATTTGTCCAAGGTCACTTCATGACACAGCCAGGACAACTCAGATTAACTGACTCTTATGCACCCCTTTTCCATATCATTACAAATTCTGAGTTAGTAGGATCCAATTTAACTCAACAAATATGTGTTGTGTTTATATTATGAATAATGCAATATATAACATTTTACACTGTAACAGCACTTTACTCTTATATGCCTTGTACAATATAATCTTCCTGATAACTCTGCAAAGTAGATGGGACAAGTATTTTAGAGATAAGAAAATCTAGATGTGGAGTACTTAAATGACTTTTCCAAGGTCGAACAGCCAGTAAGCAAAGCAGTACTAGAATCTAGGATGTAGGATTCGTTCCTTCAATGCTCTTTCTTCTGCCTCTCTTTCAACGTAATGATGTTTCATTGCAAGTGCTTAAGGAATGAAGTGGATAGCATAACTTTCTAAGATTTGAGATGACTTTTCATAACCTTTGGAAAAATATTTTCGAAGGTATTTGTTCTATAATTCCTCAGGCAGCTAGGACTTGATCTGCTTCGTAGTCAGTTGTCAGCACAAATGGTTGCATAGAAGGTATATCAGTTTCCAAGGCTCTCTAACAAATACCATAAACTTGTTGGCTTGCAACAATGGAAATTAACTTCTCCACAATTCTGGAGGCCAGATGTCTCCAGCATGGGCCATGTTCCCTACGAAGGTTCTAAGAGAGAATCCATTCCTTGACTCTTCCAGCTTCTGGTGGTTGCTGGCTTCCTTGACTTGTGGCCATATCACACTGATCTCTGCCTCCGTCTTCATATTGATGTCTCCTCATTGTGTCTGCCCCCAGATAAATCAGGATGATCTCCTCATCTCAATATTTTTAGTTACCTCTACAAAGGTCCTTTCCCAAATAAGGTAGCATCCACAGGGTTTGGGGATTAGGATATGGACATATCCTCTTCTATGTGGGCTGGGAGGACACCAGTCAGCCTACTATGGGAGGCAAAGAAGAAGGATTGTTATTTTTTTTTTTTTTAGAAGAAGAGCTATTTATCCAAAGGTCAGAGCTTTACGAATCTGTACCACCAGTGATAACAAAACATTATTTTCCAAAGGTGGCCTTCATTTACAAATTTGGAAAAGATCCAAGTGGTCCATAGTACATTCTCTGAAAAGATGCTTTGCCATCACCTGTGGGTCATGGGCTAGAGGGTAAAAATGCATCCAATAAGTAGTGACTGGCTTGCATGCTTGGGTGTGTGCCCTGTTTATGTGATGCCCTCTGCCAGAGTCAGCTTTATGCCAAGAAGCAAACTTGAAAAGCCATGTTGAAACAAGAGCTCCTGTTGATATTTGACCAACATAGCAAGTTCTCTTCATCATTCATTCTTGTGGAGAGTCAGCCACTAGACCAACTGTGCTTCTTCCACCAGCCTCTAAATAAAAATTATTGTATGTTAACTTCCAACTCCAGAGCTATGTCTGTGATGTGTCACAACCTACAGAATTCACATGTAAGGCACAGCCTTTTAGAGACTCGTAACAGCTCTACAGTACGCTTACCCTTTTGCCCCTGCTATTAGGGAAGAAAAAGAGAGGTGGGAAATAACAGTTACTGAGCATGATGGATATGTTCAATTTGTACCCAGGTCCACTCTTCATCCTTCTCCACTCCTGGGACCTTAATGGACTCGCTTACCAAATGGAATTGCCAATAGAGGAGGTACTGAAAGGAAGAAGGGGGAGGAGAAGGGAAGCTGTACCACTCAGTTCCCAGTCTCCCAGCGGCTGCCAAGGGCAGCCATCTCTCCACAGGTCTCGGCCCCTCTCCCGGAGCTCCCTCTGCACAGCCTTCCCTGTCCCCAGCTCTCCTACTCAGACTCCCAACCCTGAAGCTGGTAACCCCAGAGTACCGTACTATCTTTTATGGTTTTCCTCCATACCACCTACACGTTTTTTTAAAATATTCCTGCTATTACACTGTCACGAATTTTCTTAATTTGAATGGGCCATCTGTTCCCAGGATCTTTTACTAGAAGCCCGTTTATTCTAGTGATTACAATGGTCCTACGTGGTAGGACCTCATAGATGAGGAAACTGAAACTTACAGAGGTGACATGCCTTACCCTAGGAGACACGGCTAGCAAGTGAGAAGTTAGCATTCGACACGAGACTTGTCTAACTTCAAAGTCCTTCCATTTTCAGCTCTGTCTTCTCAACACTGAAGAAATATCTTAAAGGATGCCTGGAGAAACAGAGAGTTTAAAGGGACAAAAATGCCAAAATGGCTTAATGTTTTTTTTTTCAAAATTAAACTTTATAAAGCCACTCTGAGGCCTGACCATTCATCAGTGCACACAAAAGCAAAACAAAACAAAAAACAACCTTACCCAAAAGCTGCCACAATAATTGGAATGTAATTGATATCTTTACTGTATTCTCTTAAAAGAAGGCCAGGAGTAAATTACATTTATAATGTAGAGCCAAACTTTTTAAAAGTCTCTTTTTTTCCTTCATTATTCTCTCTCTATATCTCATATACAGCAGCTACCTACAAAAATCTTTTTTCCTACCCACTTCCTAACTCCTAAGATCTCTCCCAGCAGGCTCCCTGCCTCCCGGTTCCTTCGTCTTATCTGGTTTTTTGTTTTCCCTCCTGCCAATACCTCTGCCTTTTCCAATGGAAATCCCTCTTGCCTCTTCCAGGCTTTTCCAGCTTTCCTTTGGCACCTTGTCCAATTAACACGACTAAAGAGCTGGACCGATAGCTACCAGAGCAATATAAGTATCTCCTGGAGAAAGTGGGAGCTTTGTTAATACTTTAAAATATTTTTTGCCACATAATATAGATTTACTCAGTTTTTAAGGAGAAACGATTTTGGTATCTCACATGAAACCTATACTAAGGATGAAATATATAGATTATAAGTACCTGGAGCAAGGGAAGGGTAGTGGGAGAAGGAAGATTCAATTCACATCGTATTCATTCTCTCAGCTTCCCAAAGGGCCGAATGTGGTACAACTATTTGTTTCAACTCAATTGTTTGGAACTCCAGACATATTTTATTTGAGAAACCTCATTATAGATGACATGTTTTATCTGTCATAAATCATGTTTGCACACAAAGTTATAATTATTAATAATGAAATGTGTTTCTCCATCAATAAATTCACCATCTCTTCTTCTGCATCCCATTCTCTAACAAGGCAGCCACGCAATCATCCTAATAGCACCCCAAAACAAGTTATGCCTCCTGGAAGGTGGTTATCAAAACTACTACCCTCCAAAAAAATTTTAAAAAACCTAAATTGGGGAAAACCAAGAAAAAAAAAAACCAAAACTGCAGTCAAGACAAGCTATGTGCAGTAGACTTTCTGAAAAAAATAACATTCATGGGTTGAAAGTAGTTCATCTGGAAGTATTCTATTTGGCAAGGCAAAAGAGAAAAAAAGGTTGGTTAGATCTGGAACTGAAAAGAGAGACCCTCACAGTAACATTAAACAAGAAGCTAATGCATCCTGGAGGTACCTACAGTTCATAGGAATAAGGGTCTTCATTTGTCTGGCCCAAGAAAAGCATCAACCAAACCCAGAAAGAAACCAGATTGTTCCTTTTCTAGGGTCCTATAAGGTAGGAGTAGAGAATGCGAGAAAACTATCATTTGCTGAGTCTGGCTGTGTGTGAAGCATTATTAGGTTAATAACTTACTCTGGGTCACAAAAATAGAAAAAACAGAGGCCAAGATTTGAAGAATATTAATATATTTATTGTCTGGCCCCTCCACCTCCACTGTCCTACTAAGTTAGAATGTCTGTGGGAGCAAGGAGCTTGTCAGTCTGTTAATATAACCCCAGAGCCTAACCTAAAATGAGGTCAATGTAAATATGCTGAATCAATGAACAAATGAATGAGTTCTTTCTAACTTCAAAGCTCGGGGTTATTCTACTCCACCTTATCTGTGGCTAGAAAAACAAAACTCAAAACAGCAGATGCTCTCAGATTTTGAGATGTCTCCTACACAGTGTATTGGCATCAGGACAGTTTCTTCCCTTACAGATCAAACCTTCCCTGCTCACGTAAGTATTGTTGCAAACTGAAACGTGCCATCAAAATGGAAATGAAAACCGCAGTTTCTGTTAGCAAACAAACCCATTACTCCTAATGATGATGTGACCACTTAACTTCAATCCCCACAGTTAACTCGGGAGCGAATTGGAAACCATAAAAAAGTTTAGCAGGGAACAATTACATTATGATGAAAATTCCCGTGAACACCTCATGCTGTTTCAGGTCTGCTTTGGCTGTGTTTGCAGCCAAAACCCAGTCAATCCACCAATTGTTTGCTCTACGCTACACCAAAAGAGCGGTTTGTCTTTTTTTGTTTTTTGTTTTTTTTTTTGTCATCAGATTGATGAATTGCTTTGATATCAGGTAGTCAGCTTTTATCTTGGGAAGCAATCATCCTCTACTGGGAAAGCTATTCAGCTGTGTGGTAGTGCTTTATCACCAGCCATGCACAAATGGTGCTGTTTGCAATTTGATAAACGCACACAGAGCCTCAGAGGTCCCCAAACACAAGTCTGATATGTAAACACAATCAAATCACGCTATTAACCAAGGGACCAAATTGTGATCACTCATCCCTCTCTGTCTTTTTCAAGTCCTTGGTAAATCATACCTCATTCCACATGAGCAAAGTGAGGGGCATTTTTCAGTCTTGGGTGGCATTAGAATGAGTGTTAAGTATTTTCCGCTTGTTATATACTGAATTTTTGATTGCGAAAAACCACATCAAAACAATTTTATAAGAAACTGGAACACTTTCAAAGGCTTTTACATTCGTTTCAACATACTGGGGAGTACCTAAGGGACGCAGAAGAATAGTTCATTCTTTCAACTTTTCTCTACCAAAGCCTTTGGAATCACAGAACTTCAAGTTAGAGGGGATTGGAAATTAATCAATCAGTCAATCTCTCTCTCTCTCTCTCTCTCTCTCTCGACAACTAAGAATTAAACTTACTTAATTTAACCCATGCCAATAATTATGTAGTAAACATTATTATGTTCATTTTAAAAATTAGGAAACTGAAGCAGTTTCCTAATTAAAAATTAAGCAACTTGCTATATATCCTATATTAGATAAGTGCCAAAATTAAAATCCAATTCTATCTCTAACTCTTAACTACTGCGCTGCACCACCTGGTCTCTGGAAAGTTCCTGCAAACTTGTGCTTCACTTTCTGTTTGACCGTGAACTCAGCCTTCAGTCTTCAGGCAACTCAACTTCAGTTGTCTGCTCTAGTTCGTAAATTAAATGTTGTCTTTCTCTAACTCCTACCTACTGACCCTAGTTCTGTCCTGGAGCCTTACTGAATAAGTGCTTCCCTTCTTCCAAGTGATAGGCTTTTGAATATTTAAAGCTGGCAATTTTGTCACCTGGAGCTTTCTTCTTTCCTATGGGTAAATATTCCCAGATCCTTCAGCCATCTTTCATAGAACATGCTTTCACTCTCTTGATTGCGTTCTATTTATATGTGTTGCTCTTAAAATGTGGCCCAAAAGATTTAAACTGTCCTCCTGCCTCACCAAAAAGACCGGAAATCTCATCATCTTCAGTGTATTAATGCAGCAAAGATAGAATTAAAATTTCTCCACTCTGCACCAATACTCTGCTTTTAAACTTACACTTTATGGGCATCCAGCCTTGCCGGTTAGTCTCTCAACACGCACACACAGTGCTAAATCTCTAACAACGATCTCCTAAAAACGCTAAGCAAATCCTACATGGAAATTAATCAGAGGACCCAATGGGACTCTATATTATGGAACATAATCCACTTAAATGTCCTGCCTCTCTCCCCAAAGCCTCATGGGCCAAGACACCCTATCTCTAAGGAGTTCGTAAATCCTGAAGTGTCTGCCACAAACCCAGTCGCTCTTCCAGGAAACTTGTCCCAAGTGGCCTTTCTTGCCAGAGCTGTCATAACTGTTAATAAGGTACAGTCACCCGTCACCCTTGCCAATGCTGACAAGACCACTCGGGGAGGGGTGCTTGAGCTGAAGTGGCTACACACGGTCTAGATTTCTCTGGAGTGGCCATCGTGAACTACGGCGGAAAAGACAAGCTCCTTACTGAACTGTTTCAAAATAACCTCATGATGTATTCTCTTTAGAAAATAGGTAAGAGTT
>NW_011888840.1:733409-735850 GCF_000151845.1 Pteropus vampyrus | reverse complement strand
AAACAAATACACGTATCAGACCACAAATTCCTGTGTCAACCAGCATCTCTGGAATCACAAGATTCCTGACATATTCAGGTTTACTGTGGTCAATGAGTCTTATCATAAAAATAAAACAGAACATTAAGAAACACCTGACATTCATTCAGAAAATATTAGCTCCAACAAGCTGCTCTATACACCAAAAGTGCTAAGCATTCTGTCCCGGACCTCTCGGCAGCAGGCATCCAATATGAATGTTCTGCCATTAAGGTTTCCTGGCGAGTCTCGAGCTCTGCTGCTGCTTCTATTATTATGATTTAACCTCTCCCTGCGTCTTCTGTTCCAATTCCCCAAGAGCAAGGACTCGATTGAGCTGAACAGTCCCCTTCTGATACAGAGCTCCCCTGTTGAGAAGGATGCTTCCCACGGCCACTGTATTTCCAGGGATAACCTGGGCTACCGCCACTTCGGTGCCATTTCCTCTCCAATTAGCTGAAAGCGGCCCGGTGGTGCTGCGGGCGAAATACCGAACCTTAGTGCAAGGTCATGATCGCAACAAAGAGGCTGGAACCACCCACGGATATATTTGACTTGATTTGCATGACGCTGGCTCATACCGTATTTTATTTTTAATTTAAGGCTCAACCCACATTTTTAAAGAAGGAGATTTCATGTGGAAGCCCAGATTTCCAGTTTCCCTTGAAAAACTGAACTATCAGAAAACACTAACCACAATCAACACGCACTGAGCAGCGACTGGGCCCTCAGGAAGGCCTGAGAGCTCCAGTTCAGCACGGCTCCTGAATCTCCCTACCGCCCACTCACGACTGTCTACGAACTTCGCTCATTTATTTACATCCCTGCCCCTCGTAGGCATTTGAGTGGGCAAACACTAAAGTAAGTAATTACGTGCAGTCACTTTTCTCAAAGGGGAGTTTGTGGTGAGGCAGGCACTTAAAGAGTCATCACTGAGTATGGCACGGTCACAATTTCAAGTTCAGAGACTATGCCTAGTTTCCTTTCATTGCTGTTGGCAGCTCCTAAAACGGAGACTTTGAGACAATCTCTGAACAGTTAGACAGTGTCCCTGGAGGCCGCTGCCTTTAGGCAAGTGACCGTTTATCTTACCATGACAGCCTAACCAGACTTGGCCTGAATATTTTAGAAAGGGAGATAAGATAGAGAAATGGCTCCTAAGCACTGGACCAATCCCAACCCACATCTTAGGTCATCCTTCTCTGCCCGAATATGTCTATTCCAAAACACAGTAATAACAGAATTTGCTGCCAAGCTCCATGTTCCTTTTGGTTATCAGATAGCCCAGAAGGGCAGATACCTCATGCTGGTAAAACTGGGCTCTCACACTCTTTAATTAGCATGTTCATACTTTGGTCTTGAGAAGAGATTCTACAGATTGTGGTAAAAACACATTTTGCAGGCCACACTGGTGTCTGCATACCTTCCAACCATATGACCAAGTCACTTCCAGCCCAGCTATTTGAATATTTAAATTTAATTGGCCTCTCTGGCTCCAGCCTTCATCTTAAGAAGTTTTATCTTGCCTCTTCCAGGTTCCCAGTCCTCTGCGGGGCCTTCCCCAATCCAAATACCTTGCCCTGGTTTTGCAGTCAGTCCCACAGGTGGCTGGGTAATTTCAATGTGGCTGCAGCTGTCACTGTTTCAGGGTGAATGCCATCTGGGCTTCTTGGCAAAATCACTACCAATGCATCTCACTGTGCTGCCGCATGCCTCTGGTCACCAAACCCACGAAATCAAGGAGGAGCCCAGTTCAGGGCAGCTGCTGTGGTCAGCAGGCATGTGCCATGGTACAGAAAGAGCCTCTGTGAAGACAGAAGCCTCTCTATCCTGGAGGGATTGCTGCAACGGAAGCTTCATCTGCCTATCCCACCACGTGAGGCCATTCTCGAATTACAGACTCTTAGTTTCCCCAATTGCTTTCACTGACACACACTTTTAGCCACGTTCCCTAAGCACGCCTGCAATCTAGCATGGCTGAGTTGGAAAGCGTTCGCAAACTCAACAGCATACGGTGACAGAACCATTTTTTCTCATTACTTCTTAAGTCTCCCAGGCCCCTGAAGGTAGAGAAAGACCCTCCCTTCCACACTCTCAAGCCCATCTCTGTCTCCCACAACTGGATGAGTTTGTTTCACCCATGGAAAAACCACACAAACACAGAAAGGCCCTGGACTAGCTCCTTGTGATCACAGCCACCCCTGAGCCCCTCTTAGTGCCACACGCATTTTAAACCACCAAGTGACTTAGAGACGTGTCAAAATGGGGGCTATGTGACTGCTCAAGTTTATGTTTCATGGCAATTATTGAGGAGAAGTGTTGCTATGTCCTGCCCTAAAGAAGATGGTGAAGTAGTTGAAGTGGGTTTAGCAGAAGAGGAACAAAGATTATGGTGGTTAAGAGTATGGATGCTAATGACAGAT
>NW_011888840.1:714706-733359 GCF_000151845.1 Pteropus vampyrus | reverse complement strand
ACCCTCCCTTCCACACTCTCAAGCCCATCTCTGTCTCCCACAACTGGATGAGTTTGTTTCACCCATGGAAAAACCACACAAACACAGAAAGGCCCTGGACTAGCTCCTTGTGATCACAGCCACCCCTGAGCCCCTCTTAGTGCCACACGCATTTTAAACCACCAAGTGACTTAGAGACGTGTCAAAATGGGGGCTATGTGACTGCTCAAGTTTATGTTTCATGGCAATTATTGAGGAGAAGTGTTGCTATGTCCTGCCCTAAAGAAGATGGTGAAGTAGTTGAAGTGGGTTTAGCAGAAGAGGAACAAAGATTATGGTGGTTAAGAGTATGGATGCTAATGACAGATTGACTAAGGCTGCCTCCCAGTTGTGCCATTTTCTGGATTCTGTGACCATAGATGAGTCACTTATTCTCCCAATGCCTCGATTCCCTCATCTGTAAAATGAGATTCTTGTGATGGTCATATGAATTAATATATGTAAGCCCTCAGAACAGTCCCTTGACATGTAAAAAGCAGTTTTGTTTTGTTTTGTTTTGTTTTGTATTGATTTGGAGGATTCTTGCCACCCTAGTTCTCCAAGCCCTCCCATATAAATGCAGAAATTTCCACGGAGAAATACTAACATGGTCCCTCTGAAAACTTCGGACCCTGCAAGCAGCTGAGAAGACATGGCTTCTCAAATTATATTTATGCAGCCCCTATTTTTACTTTCTACCAAAGACATAAAAGAGTCTTATCCATTTTGATATCTGTCTATATTTCTGAAAGATGTTCTTTGTTACTTGTTAATAGGGGGCAATTTTTTATGACTGCTGAAGTTGAAGAAAACCCAACGCGTATCACCCTTCTTTTTCATCCAAGGTGAGAATCCACTGAGAGTCAGAGAAGAGTCAGGTAAGTGGAAGAAAGGAAGGGAGGGTGGAAGGAAGGAAGGAGAAAAAGAAAAAGGAAGGAAACCGGAAAAGGAGGAAAGAAACTTGAAGAACACTCTTCACTGGTAAACAATAGTTATTATGATACAGGTTATGACATTTAGTTGTGGTTCCAAAATAGCCTTCTCAACTTGGGACAGCTCTTTAAGCTTTCTAAACGACTATTTTCTCACTTATAAAAATGAAATTATTCAACACATTATTATTTTCAACATGCTCGTTTGAGAAGTAACCAAGCTAATGTCAGTGAAAGTATCTAGTCCACACAAGAAACATTCAATAAATGTTAGTTAAATGTAGGTAGAAGACATGCATTTAAAATGATCCGTGTTCTGCCAACTGCTAAATTTTTTAGAGGCTCCATTGGACCTCACTCCAGTCTTGAAAACTCTGAAATTAACTATGACGCAAGGATTAGGTCCACAACAGCTGCCACGCAGGGGTATTTCGCTTGGGGCTCTTTCTGCGAAACCACATCAAATAGATGAGTATGCACTAGCTCTGGTGTCTCTTCAAGTGGGTGGGGCAGGGTCAGCTGTGTAGCAGAACAACAGCTCAACGCTTAGCTGAAATCTTGATAATTATAAAAGGAGACATCTAATCTTAAACAGCTTCTGAAAATACAACAGGATGGTAGAGTTTGCCTCAAAAAAAGCTACCAAAACAGTTTCCCTTTCATGACTGAAAAAAATGTAACATCCTATCCCGAAGTTCCCATTAAAATTCTCTGCAACTGAATGAGTTCCAGAATCTCTCTCATTACTGAGTCCGGGACGTCAGGACCTGGAGTCTGGCCCTGGGAGAGGGAAGCAGACGACCAGGGATGCGGCTTTCAGGCTCCTGCACTTTCCTTGATGTGGAAACTGGCCTGGTGGGGAGCAAGAGGCCCTCCGTGTTGCTCGCGTGTTATCTTCGAAACAGCCCAGGGGTGTGACCCCCAGCAACCTTTTTAAAGAAGATATTGTGTACTAGCTCCTGCGGGGCAAGTTCATCCTCATCGCTTTGAATCCTCACTCAGTAACAATTATAGCTCCTGAAACCTAGATGCAGGGGATTGTTGTCTGATAAAAGCATGAAAGGAAGATCAAATGAAGGAAGATGTGAGGAAATAACTGAATGAATAGATGACTAAATGAATAAATGATGAATAAATGAGACAGTTTGAAAAACTGCTCAATAGGACTTTTCAAAGTGCCTGAAAACTTAGAGCAGTGTCTAGGCCTTGGGTTTACAAATTTGGGAACTAGATTTTGATGAAATGATGAGATTCTTCATAAATCAATTAGTAATTATTCAATGTCAAAATGTTAATTTACCATGAGAAATCTTAAATTTAGCATATAAAAGTGCTTAGCCTAATTTCTGACTCACAGTAGGCATACAGCATCATTTACAAATAATTATTTAGAAATATCTACTATATAAATATTTACTATGTATAATATTTAATCAAATTCAACCAATATTTACTGAGTACACACGATGAGCCAGGTACTGACACAGTGATGAGCAAATCTATCATACGTTGCCAGGAAGCAAGCCTGTCCCATGAGGAAGTCTATATAAGAAACTTTATTAAGATGGAAAAGATTGCTTGTTGCTTACAGAATCAGAAAAAAAATAGAATCTGATGATCTTAATGGATAATTTCACCTAATTTTGATGAGTTGACATGTGCATCTCCCCACTCTTCCTGATCTAGGATGTCGCTTTAAGAAGAGTTAGCATCAAGTGCTTAGATCATGAATATAGTATTTCATCCTGGGTGTGTTCTTTTCCTGGGATCTCTTTAGCTTCAAGCAAAGTGCTGCGCATTATCTCCTTATTTTACTGATCTCTGCATCCCCCGAATCATCGTGAAGTACTTGGCATCTATGGGACATTCAGTAGTTTATGAAAAACTACAAAATAGTGGCCATATATCCAGAGCCAGATTCATACACTCATAAGTGTGGAAGGATTTACAAGGACAACCATATTGTTTGAATCCCAACTTTCATTATACTGGGGAAAATATCAGGCATAGAGTTACTGAACCAGACAGATGCAAAGAGGGACCAGAATGAATTGTGATTCGGAAAGAAATGAAATGGTAAATAAGGCAATATTATTTATATGTATACCTACATCTATGTCAATATCAATTTCTACATGTATATTAGTTTGCTAGGCTGACAGTATGCTGTAAGCTGGGTGACCTACCCATGGAAATTCATCGTCTCACACTTCCAGAAGCTAGAAATTCAAAATCAAGGTATCAGCAGTGCTGGTTCCTTCTGAGAGAGATGAGGGAGACTCTGCTGTGCCTCTCACTTCTGGTGGTCTGCTGGCAATCTTCAGTGTTCTTTGACTTATAGAAGCATTACCACGATCTTTGCCTTCACCTTCACATGGTATTCTCTCTGTGTGTCTCTATCTCTGGGTCCAAATGTTCCCTTTTTATAAAGACACCAATCATACTGCATTAGACCCACCCTAATGAGTTCATTTTAACTTATCTCTGCAAAGACCCAAAACAAGGTTACTTTCAGAGGTACTGGGGGTTAGGACTTCAAGATAGCTTTTCCATGGGACACAATTCAATCCATAACAATATGCTTGCCATTCACAAGAGATTTCTGTACAACTACTCAAGAAAATGTTAACAGTGATAACCTCTAAGGATTTGGACTATGAGATAGGGGATTTTTATTTTTTGCTTTCTACCTCTCAATTCTATTTGAAAAATTTAACCAGGAGCATATACTACCATTAATGCCCAACTGAGGCTTTCTTCATTATGTTATTGGAAATAGGCAAGAGAGCTTTTAAGAAATATAGCTCTCCCAAGTATTCTGTGTCTGAAACAAATACCTCAGAATTTGTGTAAATAGGAGGACATCTAGATTCTGTTTCCACTGAACACAGTGCTTTACTAAGCCACATAATTGAAGTTGTAAGCAGTGTGGAGCTGGACTAATTTAATCTCATTTTAGACACAATGCCCAGTATGTTTTTGGCCTTCAACCTAGGCAAAAGGCAGTATCTGTGACCCATTTTTGAGTCACTACAGCCTATTGGCTAATATCAAACAACATCTCTTCTGTTCTTAAAAAGTGGATTAATGTGGAATTTGCTGTCTCTGCTATGAACCCTTAAAAGGGCTATGATTACAGAACCAAGCAAGGCCATCTGAGGCAGAGGCTCATTCTTGCTGCATGTCACTTGGCAGTTTTCTTTGAGTGGTTCCCCTGTGCCATGCCTCTAAGGCCACAAGTGTGCATCCCATGGGGCCCAGCCAAGGAATTTCAGTACATGCCTTTCATCGGTACATTCAAAGCCAACACTGCACAAAATTTATTTCAGCTAACTCGCAGCTCAGTTTTCACTTCTACAGAGAGAAGAATCAGCTAATGGAAGCCTTTGATTTCAGTGTCAGTATGAGATTGAGTTGAAAGAGGAGACCTGTAACATAAAAATAGAGAGAACCTATTTAAGTCATCAGTCAGCAACTGTCACTTTCTTTAAGATTTTGCTGAGTCCCTGGCACTGGTGTAGCACCTGAATGTAGTGACAAGTAACATGGGCCTCACAGTCAGAAAGACTTGGGTCTGAGGACTGATTCTGTCGAACATTTAAGGTTGAGCCAGCCGCATGATGTTTTCAGCATTTAATCACTCTAAAATGTAACTCAAGGCAGTGAGCAGGCACATTCCCTCTTATCAAAACCAGGTGATAAGTTTATAAGTAATGGTTTCAATGTTATGGTAATAGCAAGAAAACTAATTTCTCATCAAGGATGATCAAAGTTTTTCTGAATGAAAGTCTGTTCTATGTTGTTGTTGGAGACCAGGCTTCTTCTATCTTCTTTAAGCCCCACCAACCTTATCACATGATTTTTATCCTCATGGTGTCAAGAGATCTGCCATACCTCCAGCCATCACACCTACTTCCCAGGCAGGAAGAAGGTAGAAGGGCTCAAGGCCTTCTACCTAATTGAAGCTCTTCCAAGCAGACTTAAACTTATATATCATTGGTGGGAATGGTGTCACATCACTGCTGCTAGCTAGATTGTGGATAGGAAAATTGAATACTTAGCTCTCTATTCTCTATGTTAGAAAAAAAAGCAAAGAAGAATCAGTGTTGAGTGAGCCAATTCTTAACCAAAGCAGGGCTGGGGTGGGGTAGGGGGTAGGAGAAGACATCAGTTATTTGATGAGCTATTTATGTTACATTTATTTTTACATTAAGATGAGGAACTAGGATTCAAGGAAGTTACAACAATCATCCAATATGTAGAAGTAAAAATCAAGCCTCAGTCATTTTGACTCTAAAATTTTGGCTCTTAAGAACTTTGCTTACTTTGGGCAAGAATCTAGACTGCCGCTTTAGGCACCTCGGACCAGAGTGACGCTCTGTTATGATGTAGAAGTAACAACCGTGTCTGCAGTTGGCAAGATACGTCCTTTATTGGCTTTAGGACACAGGGGCGTTGACAATTTAGTTGATTATTCATGGTGGATGTTTGCAAACCCCACCAGGCCATTGCAGCTACTGACCTCTCAACACGATAGGCAAAAAAGAAACATCAATTTTGTGGCCAAAAAGAAGGCCTCCAACTTGATGTAAGTACCAGTACTCATCTCCATCTCTTATAATGGTTTAAACTGACAGGCTAATGTGCTCTTTACAGTCACTTTCTTTTAGGCTATAAGCAGAAAGATATTTAAACCCTATCCTCAAAAAGTGAAAAACGGAAAGGTATGGTTCTCAGAACTTCTACATAAAGGCAATCAACAGGGCACTTACAAACTGTGGTTGCTAAAGAGTCGAGTGACAAGTGGGTTAGAAGGATTTCAGTTGTCTTCCTAATACTGTAAACTGTAAGTGAACTGGGGCACAAAGGCTATGTGGAGCAGAATGTCATATACAAAATAAACTACAAGTGCAAGAGTCGGTATGTCATTCAGGAGACAAGGTCTTCTGCTTATGCCAATGTCTGGTTATTTAGATGGAAGATTTGTCTTCACGGTGTGTTGTCTAATCTTTGGGACTGGACTACATGGAGTATAGAGATGCATCCTTTCAAGATAATGCCTACCTACAGAGTGAGCCATGACAAAAAACATAGCACTCATGTCCTTGATAACAGAAACTAAACTGCATGGCACACAGAATAAGCTGCAGGGCAGAAAATGTAAGTGAGAGAATCAGAGAATTGGCTTTGGAAACTGGCCCATGTAAATGACTCATTCACTCATTCAACAAACCTTTACTGATCAACTAATCACTGTGACCCTACTTGGAATAACTTGAACACAGACTAAGGGAGACAATGGCCTGCTTTAGAGTGAAGGTTCACTTAAATCAGTCACCATCTCACCTATGGAGAGCTACCTGGAGGACAAACCTATCTTATTATCCTTCCTAGGAACAAGAGGAAAATGAGCCCACTAAAACTGTGAGCATGAAAAACTAATTCTTACTATAACTTGAAAAGGTTCTGATGTCTTACAGGCAAGAACCTCTTGTTAAATTATCAAACAATTTAGAGATTTCTGAGAATCATACAGGGCTTATCCCAAAGTAAGCAAAAAGCTATTCGTCACCTGCTGGGTCGTCCAACTGTTTGTTCAACATGGTCTTTAAAGTAACCTAATGTGTACGAATTGAACTTTGGGAGATATTGATGGTCATGGCCATGGACCGGTGATGAATTTCCCTTAGCACTTTCCTGAACTGAGCGGTCGAACCAGGCATCAAATCCATGACTTCCTGTGCCTCAGCACTCACCTTACCCGGACATCGTACGTTCTCTAAGCACTAGGAATGTTCCGTATTCATCTGCATGTACTAAGCAGTCAACACAAAGCTTGGCATATAGTAAGCTTGCAATTCATTTTAAAATATACAAATATGTAAGCTTATTTCTCTCCCAAAGGTAAAATTTATAATTGGTTAGGAAAATCATTTGCGTCAGAGGTATATAAATATTGTTAAATTACTTTAATAAAAAGACAAAACAGGTGGGTAAATAATCTTATTTGAAACCTGCTATATTTTTAGGGGAAGAAAAAAGAACAACAAAATCCCTCCATATATTCACATGAAGAGGAAACAGTGTCTCATAGTCAGTCTGTGCTGCTATAACGGAATACCATTCTGGACGGCTTAAACAACAAATATTTGTTTCTCACAATTCCGGAGGTTAGGAAGCCCGAGTCCAAGACACCAGCAAACCCAGTGTCTAGTGAAGGTACTCTTCTTGCTTTGCAGACAGACACTTTCTCACTGTATCCTGACATGGCAGAAAGCAGAGGGAGGAAAGGCAAGCTTTCATCTTTCTTCTTATAAAGACACTAGTCCCACTTATGAGGGCTTCATCCTCATGAGCTAATTACCTCCAAACGCCCCACCTCCTAACACCATCACATTGGGAGTTAGGATTTCAGCATAAGAATTTTGGGTAGATACAATCGGTCCATAGCAAACAGTTTTCTAAGGAAAAGTCTTGAGTGGCATCTTTGTCCCTAAGTACACAAGGCATGATTTACAACTCACACAATGGATGGGACCAAGTCCACGAGAGCTCATTCCATCATTTCACTGCTTGTTGGTTAGACTTTTATGCAGATTCACACCTAGACGTGCAGGCACTCACAGTAGCTAATAATATGGTCTTATTTCAAAGGAATATTCACTATTTATTTAGTTGATCAGGGAGAAACAGATTTTTCTCTAAATAAAATTTATATTGAAATAGATTCATTTACTAATTCAAAATCACTTATCCAAGGACTGAAAGAATTTGGCAAAATCATTTTTTTTCTGCTGTTCTTGTTTCTCTTTCATGTTCTTGTGATACTTAATAAATAAGACACCTTCTTGGGAGGCATATTAATGTGTGCAAAATTCAGATAATAAAACAAATTCTGGGACACTATATCATGCATTATTCATTTTTAGAATTTCAACAGAATTTCAGCTATGCCTGGACATGTGAATCGCAACACTCAACAGAGATAGGTAGATGAGAATGAGGAGGGTCTTTCTCTCTTCCACTTGAGAAAGCTCTCTCTTTTGACAGGAGGAGAAATAATTAAGCCTCACAAGTTATGTGTGATAGAAACCTGAAACACCATAATTCTGATTTGTTCTAAGGATGCTTTACCCTCCCTGATCCCCAGACTCTAAGATGGTGATTTGGGGACATTCTCTTTTAAATTAATTAAGACCTCAGAAAGTTCTAAGGCAACCCTACTTCATAAAACAATAGGGAATCAAAGAAATGTAAGAGTGTTGTCCCACGGCCATCTCTGCAGAAGCCTAAGGGAAAGAAGATGCTGTTGTAAGGGTATTTGTAGAGGTGGCTTTTGTCTAAGAAAGTGAACTCCAGTAAGATTCTCTGGAGGTTCACAAAGTTTTTAAAGAAATTTGGAAGAAATATACCACCAACAACTTAGATTGAAAGGAAGAGACACAAACAAAATGAAATCTTTAAAAACTCTGAGAAAGCTACAAACCTGAAAACATGGCTATGTTTCATGGGGGGGTGGAGGGGAGGGTGGAGAATAACTCATAGGATAGAAGCAAGAGCCCAGAAGGCAGCGTCAAGAGTCATGAGGAGTTATTCGCAAGTTTAGTCTGCCTGAGGAAACTATCAATCTGTGCCCTGCTGAATCTCAGAATTGCTATAAATTTCTTACTCCTATCTACCTCCCATCTCTCCCTTTCTTTGAACAGGAGCATCTATAGCAACTGTCCGATGTGGCCCCCACCATCATATCCTGGCTATGTGTGCAGAAGAAAACTTGTCTTTTCACTTCACAGATCTTCACCTTGAGAGAAACAGTATTCAAGGAACTGTATTTAAGGAATGCCCTAGAAGCTCCATTCATACCTGGACCACTTAAATGATAAGGATATGCCGTACTTTGAGCTAATGCTATAACAGAATGAGACTTCTTTAGGGCCTTGGAAGAGGGTGAGCAGGTACTGCATGTGTGAGGGTTGTAAATCACTGGGAACCAGATCAAAGACTATGGTTGTCAGGCTTCAACAAATGATTCCAACTTGGTATTCACACATTAACGTAATCCTTCCCACAGCAAACAAGGCTGGCTTGTGTAACCAATAAAATGCAGAAAAGATGGGACGTAACTTCTGAGGCTAGGTCACAAAAGACATTGTGACTTTCGACTTATCCTTTCTTAATCTGCTCATTCTTCTCAAGTGCACATGGAACATTCACCAGGACAGACTATTTATTAGACCAAAAAAAAAATCTCAATAAACTTTAAAAGACTAAAATAATATGAAGTATCTTCTCCAATGAAAATGAAATGAAATTAGAAAGAAATAACAGGAAAAAAATCTGGAAAATTTATAAACATGTAGAAATTAAACAACATCTTATGAAGCAACCAAAGGGTCAGAGAAGAAATCAAAGGTAAACTAGAAAACACTTTGCGACATAAAAAAATGAAAACACGACATACCAAAATTTATGGGATGCAGTGAAAGTAGTGTTCAGAGGGAAATTTATAGCTATAAATGACTACACTAAAAAAGATCTAAAAATCAATGACCTAGTCTTCTATCATAAGGAACTAAAAAGGAAGGGCAAAGTGAAGCCAAAGCCAGCAGAAGGAAGGAAATAATAAAGATCAGAGATAAACAAAACAGAGAATAAACAAAAAGAAAACTTGTTTCTCTCAAAAATCAATAAAATTGACAAATCTTTATGTAGACTGACCAAAGAAAAAGGGACACTACTCAAATTTCTAAAATCAGGAATAAAGGTGAGACATGACAACTGATCTTACAGAAATAAAAAGATAACAACAAATCCTAAATAATATGGACAAATCCTAGAAACACGGAAACTGCGAGAACAGACTCAAAAGGAAATAAAAAACCCGAAGATATCTATAACAAATGAAGAGACTGTTATTAATCAAAACCCTTCTACGAAGAAAATACTAGAACCCGATGCTTTCATGGGTGAATTTTACCAAACATTTAATATTAATATTAAAATATGTAATTAATATGAAATTAATATCATTCCTTTAGTCCTCTTACAAAAATTGCAAGTGGAAGAAATACTTCCTCACTATGAGGTTGCTACTAACCTGATTCCAAAGCCAGACAAAGACACCACAAGAAAATTATAGACTCATACCACCTGTGAATACAGTTGTAAAAACTCTCAGCAAAATACTAGCAAATTAAATCCGTTCAATATTTTACTGGAAGTTAGAGCCAACGTAATTAGGGGAAAAAGAAAAAGGAAGGAAGCAAAGAAGGAAGGGAAGAGAAGAAGGGAGGAAGGAGGGAGGCAAGAAAGAGCATCCAACGCTTCTACTAAAAATGAAAGCTTTCTCGTGGTCCCCATTTTGTCGGGTCACTAACTCTCATTGCAAGTCTGCAGAGAACACATACGATCAGAGAAGATGGAGTTTATGCCCCCTCACCTCTTACTGTAGAAGCAGCTGGGGAAATGATTATCTAGTATCTTTCTAGGTCTTATGAGTAGGGATTTCACTCATAGGATGGATTTCTAAAGTTGGACAGACCAAAAAGAACAATACATATCCACAGACATATCAAGCCAACTGGTTTGAGGACTGTCTCTGATGAGAAAGGTGCAGGGCTTAGCCAATACCTGGCAATAACTGTGGAGCCTCTAACGCTTGCCCAGCAGAATGCTGTTTTGTGTTGGGTCAAAAGAAGTCAGGGCTCCTGAGCTCCAGGAAATTATAATCGACCCCCAAATGGTCAAGATTTGACTATCCCATGGGGTCAATCCCTTTAGCACTGTCCAGTGTTTAGGAAGAGCAAACTCTGCCTTTCGGTTTCAGAAGATCTCATTACTATTATTGAAAGAACATTTTGTCAGAGACAAACAATGGAATGTTTCCACTTTCTTGTTTCCAAAGCTATTTAGAGAAGAAGGAGGTGAGTGAGAGTTTATAGTGATGTGATGGATGACAAAAGGCTTCTCTCCCCGCTGCAATGGCCCAGAAAAGGCAACAGTGACACACGTAATGCTCGTTACTGCTAATGGGAGTTGGGTCTGGCATCCAGAGAAGAGCGTGCCCTTGAAGCTGTGCTTCCCTCTGTGGACAAATTGACATTGAGGGAACCTTTGTCATAAATAATCCCTGCCATTCAACAGAACATTTAGCCCGTTGCGGCAAAGGGAAGACAAAAGAGTCACTGAAGTTTCACAGGCTCTGGAGCTCTCTTCAGGAAGACTGAAAAAGGCACAGCAGGCTTCAGAACTGCAATGATGGATAAAAGAAATAAAGAAGGGGTTCTGAGTTGCTGGGACTTATGATGGCTATGGAATGGCTACTGGAAGTGGAAACACCAAATATCCAGGTACAAAAGAAAAAATTCAGGCACTGTTCCCCAAAACTGTAGTCTACTGCTTTATGCAGCATTTTTTTTTTAGATATACAAAAAAAAAATAAAATAAAAATAAAACACTGTCACACTCCATTCAGCCAAGGATGCTGTCCCTGGAAGTGTATTTAAAGGTATTCTGAAAGTACAGCACAGAGAACAGAGTCCGTAATACTGTAATAACTATGGATGGTGTTAGGGGGTACTAGACTTATTGGGGGATCACTTTGTAAGGTTATGTAAATGTCTGATCACTATGTTGTACCCCTGAAACGAATATACTATTATATGTCAACTATACTTGAAAAATAAGTTTTAAAAAAACTAAAAACATTAAATTAAAAATTAAATTTAAAAAAAAAATTAATTTAGAAAATAAAGGTATTTTGGTGAGGGGCCCATGATATGTAAATGAAAAATAAGTGAATAAAGGAAATAAACAAACCCACAAACAAGCACCAGCCAGCTTCGCTGAACTTATTTGCCTGTCATCTATCTCCAAGAATCTTTCAGGCAGTTCTTTTTAAATTCTTCTAAAAGAGTTGAAGACCAATAACCTAAACTCTCCTCAAACCTAACTATTCTGTTTTGGATGTTAATCTCATGAGACTGAAAAGTACTCTATAGAGTTCTTTCACAAAACCTTGTCTAAATGGAATAGTCTATCAGAATCTTCAGTTTAACCGTCTGGACCAGCCCTTGGAATAATATCGTGTCCCACACTCCCCCATGCTCATTATGCTCTGACCACAGTGGGCTTTTCTCCATCCCTAGCAGAGCCGGCTCCTGTCTGCCTCAGGGACTCTGACCATCCTGCTTCCTCGCAGCCTCTCAGGTCTTCACAAAGGAAACGACTAACTGGCCTCATCGTAAGAATTACTGCCAGTGACAATACCCCTCTGATCACCCCCAACCTCAGACCTTTTTTATCTTCTTCATAGCACTTTTGATCATTTGTATTAAAGGGGTTCAGAATATGCCACCCCAAAACATGCCACTTTGGCATACGTATTATTTTGAGCTAAAGGTAATCATAACCGGTAGATACAGGAAAAGCTTTTTACTGCCGTTTCGCTGCCTAAAATAAAGTAGGTTTCCTCTTTTGTAAAGGAAATTCAAATTTACAAAGGAAATTTAAATTTAAAAAGGAAACTTTCATTAGTAAAGTCATCTGTATCTGGAAAGAGAGCTACTCCCTGAAAGACTCTTATCTGCAGACAAGGCAACTTTTATTTACCATATCTATCCTCCCCTCACCTCCTCTAATTTGCTTTCCCCAACCAAGAACCAACCCCCTATGCCTTTCTGTAGCTCGGCAGCCTCACAAGTCTCCATCATCCAGCCATCTCCTTGAGTCTCAGATTTTTTTTGAAATGCCTGTGTGCACATATGTAATTAAAATTAAAATTATTTTTTTTCTCCTATTAATCCATCTTAAGTCAATTTAATTCTTAGATCTGCCACAGGACCTAGAAAGGTAGAAGGAAGGTTTTTCCCTCCCCCTACAGGATCTTTATTTATTTGTATATGTTCTTTCTTTTCTTTTTTTCCCCCACTACAATTCAAGCCCTATAAAGGCAGGCACAAGGTCTGCCAGGCTCCTTATTCTATCCTCAGGGCTGACAGGGTAGCTATCACGTGATATGAAATAAACGAATAAAAGTTAAATAAATGAATGAATGTATTCCCACTTCTATTATTCAATTATAAGAAAATGAGGAAAACAGAAGAAAATAAGTTTATAGTAACAGATACATTCAAAATAAACATTTCCAGGTATATATATTGGCATTAAATTTTCAACCTAAATATTACATCTTTTACATTTATCACCAAACACTAAACAGGAATAGCTCGTTCAACAAGAAAATCTTAAAAGGCAGTAAGGGAACCAACATTTATTTATCTCTCAGATATTATAGGATCTATGTCATTTCTTACAATTCCTCCAACAATTCTAGGATAGACAAAATTAGAAAAACAAATCTTATTATTTGATTGTTTTTCCTCATCTGCAGCTAGAGACATTTAAATAACAATAAAAAATAGCACGTGAAGATATCATACTTCAGGGAAAACGGGGATCAGTATGCATTAAGATGGTCAGAAGGGGCTTCATAGGAAATACAGGCCTAAAACCCAGTCTTAAACAATGAGGGACATTCAGAAGGTAGAGAGGAAAAAGGGGGTCAGTCCAAGCAGATGGCAAAGCACTAACAAAGCACAAACAGGAAAGGAGTCAGCATAGAGAATCGGAAAAAACAGTGGAGAGATAGAAATGGCTGGTGGTTTATGTCAGGAAGAAGTTATAAAGATTAATTCCGCCAGCATTGTGGAATTCCTTAAATTCTAGGCCGAGAGACCAGATCTTATGCTCCACACGAGAATGAACCATGATGACAGGTTTGGGTTCTGATGAAAATTACACTTGAGGAAAATTAATTTATTTGTGAATAGGTGAACTGTCATACAGAGTAGCTGAAAAGGGGGAGGATTCTTACAGAGCTAATGTTCTTATCCAGGTGCTTGGCAGCGAAAGTGGAAAAAGTGTTTAATTGTACCAATCAGGGTCCATTCAGAAAACAGAAAGCACTCCAAGTATTTTAAACAGAGGGAACTGAATGCAGACAACTGGCTACAGAGATGATGAAAGAGCTGAGAAGTAGAACAGGGGACAGGGAAGCAAATCAGGAATTAACACCAGGAAGCTGTCACCAGCCTCCAGCTTGGTGGGAAGAAGAGTATTGCTGGAGGCTAAGGTTTGGAAGCTAGAAACAAAGAGAGCCTGCTGGAGCGTAGAGGTTTTTCAGAACCTGGAGCCACAGAGCAGCCCTATCTGCTGCTGGAGAGAAAGCAAAAGAAAGCACCGTGGCCTCACCCTCCTCCAGTCTCCCACGAGTGGTTCCTCTGGAGAAAAAGTTCATGAAGAAGAGCATCTGTATGAGTTCTCTGGAGAAACAAAACTAATAGGGTGTGTGTGTGTGTGCATGTGTGCGTGCGTGCATGTGTATGTGTGTGCACGTGTGCGTGCGTGCATGCGTGTGTGTGTGTGTGTGTGTGTGTGTGTGTGTAGAAAGAGAAAGCCAGAGAGAGAGAGAGGGAGAGTGAGGAAGGGAGGGTGGGAGAGAGAGAGAGAGGTTGATTGATTGATCGATTAACTGATTGATTGACTGAATATAAGGAATTGGCTCATGTGATTATGGAGGATGACAAGATTTTCAGGTGAGCTAACAAGCTGGAGACCTGGGAGAGCCGATGGTATAGTTCTAGTCCAAAGGCCATGAGGCTCGAGACACGGGAAAAGCCAATGTTTGAGTTTGATGGCAGTAAAAAGCTCATGTCCCAGGTCAAAGGCAGCCAGGCAGGAGGAATTCAGAAACAGAATCACTCAGAGGGTCAGCCCTTTTGTTCTATTCAGGCCTTCAACTGATTGGATGAGGGCCACCCACATTAGGGAGGGCCATCTGCCTCACTCACTCCACTGATTTAAATGTTCATCTCATCCAGTAATACCCTTACAGAAACACCCAGAATAATGTTTCTCACAATAATGCAGCCATTCGGGGACCCAGGCTCTTCCCATCTATCCTGATGGCCTGCGACGTCCTCCAGGGGATCCTGTGCATCCAATCAGTAGATGAAGGAAGAGAATGAATGTGGTGGGCTGTGTGGGAAGTTTGTGAGCCAGGTCTACATAATTAATTCTCACATCCCATTGGCAAGAACTCACTCACAGGACTACGCCTCGCTGCCAGGGAAGCCAGAAGTATAATCTCAATAGGTACCCAGAAGCAAAAAAGGAAACGGTTCAACCATGTTGATCTGGTCCTTCTCAATGAAGAAGGCTTCACTCTTGTGTGTTTATTCCCTTGATTCCTGCAAATTCTCCAGCTCAAGTATGCTTCTTAGAACCAGAGACAATTATGCTTCTTATAACTACATGCCGTACAGCAGAGATGAGAAGCAGAAGTATGAAGGGACAACAGAGAGCTTCTGGATGGAAAGGACCTGAGAAGCATTTCGCCCAAGAGAAAGCCGAGTCCCAGAGAAAAGAAGTGACTTGCCCAAGGCCAGACATCTGTAAATATAAAACTGGAACATCAGTCCAGCTCTCTCAATTTTCTGTTCAGGATCCTTATCCGCGCATTATTATTTCAGATGTGTGTTTGCCAAAATTTGGTACAGAGATATAATAACATTTCCATGTAGTTTTTAATACTGTGTTGTAATAATGCCTAACATTTTGTTGGTAGTTTTGATCCAGGAAGTACATATTTGTAAACAAACCTAGAGTACAAAACTAACAGCCCAGAGCCCTCTACGTGAATTGAATTAATCTTTTTTCGCACTGTGTATGTACTAGGATGCATGTATGCCCTAAAGAGGCATCCGAAAAGCAGTACCTATTTGGAGATAGTTTTTCGTTTTTGTTTTTAATTACCATTCTACTTGTTGAATTTGGATTCTTTCAACTGTTAACAATGGGAACAACTAATTTGCTAATTTAAAAAAGAAATCTATTGTCTCGTGTAGATACTGCAGGATTCGGGAATACTACCAATATCATCAGAGCTCACTCAATCACTCCTATTTTCTGATTTTTAATTGTCTTTCTAGGTTGGCCCAATTTCTTCTTCCTGCAGACAGGCTATTTCCACATGCTGGGGATGATGACCACTGGCAATGCCTGTCCTGCAGGTTCTAACTTTAGATTCAGAGAAAAGAGAGAGTTTTTCTCTCCAATATCAGCAGAAAAAGTCCCAAAGTGGACTCTGATTAGCTTAGCTTCAGTCACTTGCCTTTCGATGAGTAAATCTGGGTGAGGGTACAGGGAGAGGAAGCAGATACTGTGATTGACATCCCCACCAGAACCACAAGGAGTGGACGAGGATTTCCCCCAGGAACCTAGAAAAGGGGCTACAAAACATTCTGAGCAGGAAAAAATATTAGCTATCACGGTCCACTCTACTTGCTGGTTAGGAAGAGGATATTAATCATAGAAAAAACAAAATGTATTTGCAATACACAACTAACATGCCAGGCAAAACTAAAACCTGCTTCAGTAAGTACATATTTCCAACCTATCTAAGAGCCAGCATGAGAATTCAGGATATTTTCTCTCCTCTCTTTTAAATTAAAAATTCAGAACAGTAGACAGAGCAAGATATGCTCCCTCTACCAAATACCTCCTGTTATTTATGGGTATTCAATGCGAAATGTTGGATTTATAGTTAACTTGGTTACTTATGTAAAAATTAATCATTAAGATAGCCCTCCACCCCCAGTTTTAAAACACAGTAGAGCTAAATATTGGGTTTGGAAAAGGGCTATGAACATTATCTTGTTCATCTCTCATTTTGCAGATTATGAAATTGAAGACCACAGAAATGAAGTTACCGAGCAATGTTACACAGCATTTTATTGAATGGATCCTGAGTAAAAACTCAAGGTTCCTTCCAGGTACTTTTTCCATTGTATGTCATTGTTCACATTTTGTACATGTTCCTCACATTGTAAGATTTTAAATATATATATGTATATATAATATATATTATATATATATATAGAGAGAGAGAGAGAGAGAAGCAAATGGACAATTGTTAACTGAACAGAGAATTTATTGGCCCTAGCAATCATTCAAAAAATTTTTAATTTTTTTGCAACAAGTCTCAATAGAAATTCTCCTCTCTCCATATTTTCCAATGCAGAATTCTGTCATATCTGAAAAAAATGGTGGCTGCTATGAACACCAAGGTTCAAACTGTGTTAAATGCTTGCAAAAATAATTACCACATGAAATCAAAGTGACATGCATCGTGAGGGATGCCTTTCCAACTTGGCGTCATATTATTTTTCCAAAAAAAAAGGTCTACATCCTGCTGTGTCTTTATACAATTATACACAGCATGCTTAGATGGAAAAAAGATTCTCTAAATACCAGGAACAGCTAAAATAAAGATCTAATCAATTCATTTGATTTTAACTTGTTTCAAAACACATCCTGGTTACTAACACGATCATCTTCAACTTTTCTTATTTTAGTAGAAATAAAGTTCTGTTTTTCTTGGCCAATAAACTTCTACTCAAGATAAAATATGAAGATCCTTAAAACTCTAATCAGAAAATGCAAATTAAAAAGAGATACTATCTTTTGCCTCTCAGGTTGGTAATGATTAAGAATGAAAGTATCTAGTTGAGCAAGAATGTAGGGAAAGAGGCAATCTCATACATTTCTAGGGCAAATGTAATCACTATATTTCTAGGGCAAGTGTAGGCACTACAGTCCATCTGCAGGCCAATTTGGCAAAGTGCATTCAGAATCAGTAGGAAATATTCATGCCCTTTAATCCATAATTTCACTTTTAGTAATTTTCCCTAAGGAAATTATCTAATGTGTACCAAATTGAACCCCCCCCAAAAATGTTCATTACAATATTACGTGTCCTAAGAAAAAAAATACCACAAAATATCAAAACAGAAGGTGTAGTTAAATTAATCATGAACGGCACATGTGATAGAATATTTTCCAACCTAAATGACCAAGAATAAGTGACTGGCAAATAAACGTTAGTGTATTGGTATGATGAAATATTAAGTTGCTATTTTTTTATAGTAGAAAGCTGTTACAACAGTATATCCAATTTTTATAAACTTTGTATAACATATGCTGATGTAGCTGTGCACACGCACACACATGCACACACACACACACACACACACACACATGCATAGAGAAATAAAAATACTTCAGAAGTGTATGTACCAAAAATATCAGTAGAGGTTAGCTCTACATGGAGATAATACCTACTTTAAAATGTTGCTGTCCAGATTTATATGATATATAGTACATATAAGAAACATAAACTGAAGCCAAGGCAATAGCACTTACAGATTCTACCCCTCATTTTTAGTCATTCAACAAGAATTCATAATGCAACTGTGATAGGTCAAAGCTAAATGCTGATATGTATATGAAGTCCCCCTAGCAGAGGGCCTGGGAAATAACAGACCTTCAAAGAATGCTAGTCGCCTTCTTGCCTTTGCAATGTTTTCCCCACGGGACATCCGCCCCACGCTATTCTACATCTAATGTGATTTAGCTCTATGAACACAATCAGGGATAGAGAAATAATTGGGGAAGGGGAATAAATCAGGCAAGAAGCTAATAAGCCTCTGGAACTCCACGCAGTGTCTCTGCACATATCCTGGGAAGCCAAAGCCTTAAGCCACTATCAGCTTCCAAATGACAGCAGGATGATAGCGCTTCATCGCCCAGTGCGTGATCGTAGTCTGCCTTATCGAAGAACACAGACGAAGGATAATCTCTCTT
>NW_011888840.1:701343-713781 GCF_000151845.1 Pteropus vampyrus | reverse complement strand
TAAACTGAAGCCAAGGCAATAGCACTTACAGATTCTACCCCTCATTTTTAGTCATTCAACAAGAATTCATAATGCAACTGTGATAGGTCAAAGCTAAATGCTGATATGTATATGAAGTCCCCCTAGCAGAGGGCCTGGGAAATAACAGACCTTCAAAGAATGCTAGTCGCCTTCTTGCCTTTGCAATGTTTTCCCCACGGGACATCCGCCCCACACTATTCTACATCTAATGTGATTTAGCTCTATGAACACAATCAGGGATAGAGAAATAATTGGGGAAGGGGAATAAATCAGGCAAGAAGCTAATAAGCCTCTGGAACTCCGCGCAGTGTCTCTGCACATATCCTGGGAAGCCAAAGCCTTAAGCCACTATCAGCTTCCAAATGACAGCAGGATGATAGCGCTTCATCGCCCAGTGCGTGATCGTAGTCTGCCTTATCGAAGAACACAGACGAAGGATAATCTCTCTTCCACAACGTGTTCTCTTATTACCTTGTGAGATCGTGAATCAGACCCTGGAAAGACGGAGGTTTGTTACGTTAAAATAACCACATGAGGGAACCCAGGGCCACACATCCAGGCCTAATGGACTCTGCCCCCTGAAAGAGGCATAATTTTGGACTCTCCTTGCAGTTCCCTGTTGGGTTTCCATAGTAACAAATGTCTGGGGGGTCAACTGTCTTCATCTTGGGGTTGGGAGCTATATGAACAGGTAAAAGGAGACAAATTCTGTCCTCTTTGGGAGCTGACTGCATCTATCTACGGACATAAATTTAGCAGTAACAGAGATGTGGAAGACCCTGAGGTGATATAGGATTTTATGGCTAAAGCGATTAGTTGAAAGCTTCACAAAAGTGTGTCATATTTTTTAGCCTCTCCAAACTGCTACCTGGCAAGCTGTTCCCTGACCACCTACAGTCCACTTTCCCTTTTGTTCAAAGAAAGGGTAGATGATATCTTTTAGGCTATTTGACACAGGGGGAGAAAGGACTCTCAATCAGCAATCTGATTTAATGAAAATAAAAATGAAACCGAATGGAACATCAAGGTGTTACTTCACTGTGAAATAAATTACACTTCAAAATGCACAATGACTTAAACTACTGGTTAACTCACTGCTGCAAATGCACGTCCCACTATAGACGTCCATTCTCCAAGCAACTGCATTAGGACAGTAGAGGAGGTTTGAACCATAATGAGCAGGGAATGCTGACTCCATAGTAACACTTTTGGACAAAGTAGAAGAGGGTGTGCCCACCTACTAATTCCGGGGAAATAGCTAAAATACAACTGGAGATGTTAGATGGGGGGTGGGCATTTCAAGACAGCACAACTTCACCTAGAACTTTCTAGGGAACATAACAGTGAAAGGTTGGTCTGAACCAAGTCCAAGTCATACTAACTACAGTTGACGTTTGAACCCCCATGCCCGCACGGTTGAAAATCCACATCTAATTTTTGACTCCCCAAAAACTTAAGTTGTCCCTTGGTGTCTGCGAGGGGATTGGTTCCAGGCACGGAGTCCCAACCGTGGACTGAAAACAGTACAAGTATTTGTTGAAAAAAGAGTCTATGTATAACTGAACCCATCCAGTTCAAACCCATGTTGTTCAAGGGTCAACTGTGCTTGTCATCGCCAGGTGCCTACTCCAATTATACTGACCCAACACTTAGCAACTCTTCTTATCACCACGATCTACGACTTCTCAGAAAGGTGTTTAGACAAGCACTACTTTTCTCCTACAATTCAACCTATGAAAAGAGCTCCGGGGTCTATAAGGCTCCTGGTATCAACTTCCAAAAAAAAACACCTCACCTTTTTTTCAGCACCCACATCTGTCCATCAGTAATGATAAGTATATTAAAATTATGAAGTTTCCAGAAAACAAAGAAAGCAATCCTCAGTGTCCAGCTTGTGTTTTAGGGAAAGAAAGGGAAGAAGGGTTGGATATGTTAAACTGTACCCTTGAAGACATGAAAAGGTGATCTGGGGAGTTTTTCAACGTCACAGTAGCCAAGGCTTTTCAATAGCATTTCAATAGCGAATTTCAATAGCATTTACAGTTTCTACCTCTCATTTTTATTCATTCGACAAGAATTCATTGTACAGCCGTGATGGGTCAAAGCTAAATGCTGGTCCTTAGTTACTAACTAGTGACATCTCTTGCCCCGTCATGTGATTGAACACCTGAAATGTCTTCTCTCTAAACAAAGGTCTATGTTTCTTGAGGGCTGGACTCATGACACACCTTTGCCTGGAGGAGAAAGATATGACTTTTATCCCTTCATACTGTGGCAACAACCCATCTTCCCAGCATCATTCCCACCCTTCCCTTTCATATACCCTGTATGCCACTCAGACTATTTCCCATTACCAGATGAATTCTGGACAGCTCTATTGGAATGTATTGCCTCAGGTTGATCCTTCTACATAAATTCCCTTCTGAAAACTCTTTCTGTAGACATGCCCATCCTTCAGTGTCTTACCCAGATGATATCCTGTCTATGGAACTTCTGGAAGGTCTCCAGAACCAGAATCACTCTCTTCCTTCCCTATGTTCCTATAGCAATGTTGTTTCAATTTTATATTTTAAAACTTATCACTTTCTGCCTTTATTTAGAGCCAATGGTGTCATCCCTTCTACTAAATTATAAGTTCATTATTTAAGCATCATATTTATCACTATATACTACATGTTGCTATACATAGCAGACACTTAAACATTTTGGAGTAAATTTATCAAAATAGCCATGACAATGACCAATAATGTCTGAGCCAACTCAACCTAATTATCCAATAACAAAGCGTTGCTTAAATAATTGTCTTATGTCCACAAAATGGAGTACTATGCAGTCATTAAAAATTATAAATTAGAAGAGATTTCCAGGCTGTCACTCTCTTCTTTTCTCCTTTGTAGCTTTTCAAACTACTTACACCATCTCAAACTCCCAAACTCACCACCACCTTCCTCCTCATTTTCAGTAAGAAGACCTCCCAATTTACAGAGAAAATAAAACAACCACATTAAGTTTTTTCAAATTTTTGTCACCAAACATACAAACTCACCCGCATGTGTATATACCCTGTCTTTCTTCTCTGTGGTTATACTGAGATTTCACTCACCTCGTTCTAAGACTAATTTCCGTCACATGTCTCAATGTTATCCTCCACTGTATTCTACCTCTTGCTGTTTTGATTATAACTTTAAATGTTTTATCTTTATTTTCTCTCTCTCCCTCTCTGTCTCTCTCTCTCTGTGTCTCTCTGTCTCTCTGTCTGTCTCTGTCTCTGTCTCTGTCTCTCTCTCTCTCTCTCTCTCTCTCTCTCTCTCCACCTTCTCAAAATGCTCTTATATTTGTACTTAAACTACACATTTTCTTGATGGAGTCAGTGACCTGCCTGTTTCCAGCATCTCGTCTACTGTGCACTTCCTCTCACACTGAAATTTCGCTCCCTTCTCCTCCACTTAAAAACAAAAACGAAGAAACAAACAAAACTACCGAAATCATTACTCACCTCCTTATCACTAGAGCCTTTTATTACTCCGAGCTTTAAGCCGTTATGCGAGAATTTGAACAGCACCTCCTTGCCCAGCACACGTTTCTCTGGTTGTGGTTGAACTGCACTTTCCGTGGGTTGACTGGCGCCTGCCTTGATTCCTCTTTGTGAGCTCCTCTCCTCTGACATCCCTTAAATCTCCATATTTTTCAGGATCTTCATCTAGATCCTCTTCTCCTTCTACTCTACACACTACCCCTGGGCATCCTCGGCCACCGTAACCTCAATTACCATCTTTGTGCTCATGACTCACAGAGATGGGGTTTATAGTTTCAGCCCAGATCTCTCTTCAGCTCTAACCTCAAACATCCAATTGCCTCACAGACATCTCCACTAGACTCCTATGAGCGCCATTTCTCAACACTTTCCAAGCTGAAACCATAATGCCCCAGCCCACCACACCCACATGCGTCTCCTTCACTTCCTTTCTCAATGGACGGCCTCACCACCATCCAAGAAAGAAACCCAGACAGAATTCTTAGCTCCTCACCTCGGCATCCCCTCAATCACCATGACAGGTAGCACTGGCCTTCGCAATATCTCCGAAATCCACCAGCCTCTCTCCATCCTCACTACCTTATTCCAGGCCACCATCGTCTCTCACCGGGATTCCTGGAACTGCTTCACAACTCACTTTCTTGCCACGGCATTTCTAAAATGTATGTTATGTCCCTAGTCAAACTTCTTTCAGTGCCAACCACTGCCCTCAGAATAAGCTATCAAATCCTTATTCTAGGCTCCATGTTCCATATTAATATGACACCTGCTTACCTCTATGATTTTTATCTTTCAAATTCTCCCTTTCTTCTCTCTCTTCTGTCCCCGCCTTATTGAAAGCCTGAGTTCATCAAGTGACCCATTCTATCTCACACCGTGGGCCTTTGCTCATTCACTCACTTTGCCTATAACATTCTCTTTTCCTCCAAGACCAGTCTCCAACACCTGCCGACTGCACCTGGCTGATTCCCACTCACACTTCAGATCTCAGATTAGACCCTGGGATTAGAAAAAAAGCTTCAGGGATTCTTCTCATGCCTACGAGTCCAGTTCTTGTTTCTCTTCTTTCTCTTCTTTCTTCTTTCAGCATCTAGTAGCCCAAGATATAATAATTTGTTACCTGTCTACATTCTGTATTATAAAATTCTGAGGACAGACATTGTGTCTATGTTCACCATCCACTGATTCAACAAATAGTGTTGTAGTACTGGTTTTAGAATTGCATTGGGAAGCGAAAACAGATACAGTGAGTTCCTGTATGTCTCTTACAGCCTACTGAGGGAAACAGAGAGAAAATGGTAACGCGCAAAATCAAACTCTGGTAAATACTACAAAGGAAAGTTAGGTTTTACGAAGCCTATGATGAGGATACAGACCTAGTCAAGAAGGCCAGGGTGAGGAAGGCCTTCCTGCTTCCAGGGGATATGATAACTAAGGGCAGATCTGAGACTGAAAGGTAATTTATGGCCATGGAAGAAATGTTCCAGTTTAGGGAAACATGTGCCAAGGTCCTGGATTGGAGCACTAAGGGAAAAACTTCAGATGAGTGAATGACTGGACAGTAGTTAAAGGTCTAAATATTTATATTTGCATACTTATCCTATAGTCAGTAAAGGATTTGACACAGAGATGTGATGTTAACACATCACATTAAGAAAATTAACAAAATAAAAATCAGATTTTGGGTTGAAAAGATCAGCCTGACTGTAGAGAGAACAGATGGGAGGGACCCAGGAACAGCTATTAATTAATATGCCTATGAGGACCTTGCTGTTGCCATAATCTAGATGACAGGTGATGGTGGCATGCATTACACTGGTGGCGCTGGATAAGAAAAAAAAAGATTTGAAAGATATTTAGGAGATAAAATAAATGGTACTTGGTGACGGATTGGACATAGGAGTTAAGGAGAAGAAATTCCCTAGAGCAGTATCTGGCATTAGTAACATTATAAAAACTATCTATCCAGTAGATATTTAATATATATCTATGAACCAAAGTACAATTCCAGTTCTTCCACTTACTAAGTCACTTTGACCAAATCACTTAATATCTATATCGCTAAATTTCTTCCTTCATAAAATGAGAAAAAAAAAAGAAACAGTAAAAACCTAATAGCGCATTTTTATGAGAATTAAGTGTGAAAATTCACATAAAGTACTTAGCTTAATATTTAGTATATAAAAATGTTCAATACACATAAGCTTTAAAAATATGTATATAATCACTGTATATTATTACATAAACATAGATAAAAAAATACATCAAGGGTGTAAATAAAATTTAAAAGAGAGATTTTTTGGTGGGTATATAAAGAAAGGTAAGAGGGAGATGAAGCCAAAAAGACAAAAACTATGCCAGGAAAACAACAGACACAATATGACCACATTTATGAATTGTAAAATTATATGTCTATATATATAAAGACAAATTTTACATATTTTTCAATAACAACATTTATAAGTTTATCTCCTTTATGCATATTTAAATTTTTTCTGCAATGAATATATGTTGCTTACAATAAAAAAAATTAATTTGCAAGTGTAAAGGACTCTGGCGTATCCGTTTTTGTATTCATTGATTCTGAAGTTGTATTTCTTTAAAGCCTAACCCAGCCGTTGGTGTCATCTTGTAATTTATAGGTAATTTCCCTAGGTTTGAGGGCACTAAATTTTTTCCATAATTTGGCCTGTATTGCTGCTTTAAACATTTAAGAGCTAAGTGCAAAAGAACCTCAAGCATGTATGTGTCCAACCATAATAAAAGAAATATAGTATACGATACACAATGGTCAAAAAAATTAAAAAATAAAGCAGACCTTTGTATTTAAGCAATGTGTATTTAAGCAGAGTAAATGTCAGATAATAACTTCAGAAGCTGATTTATGTAATTAAATAAGAAAAAAAAGTCTGTAGCAATTTAATCAAAAGTACTTTTTTAATCAAAAGTACTCAAACAAAACTTTGCCAAAACTCAGTGGAAGTTTGCTTTAATCCTACATTATGCAATTAAATGGACAAGCAGGAGGAGGAGAAAATTAGGAGACATGATATTGAATGCTTTTGTTATTTCACAAAGCAGAGGTCTTAGGTTCATGAAGGCACAGCTAAAGATTGGGTGCAAGCAAGCAATCTAATTACAGAAACAATTCAAAAGAAAGAAATCTGAAGGATATAACCTAAAGATCAAGAGAGCCTAGAATAAGTCATCAGGCTTTTGAGCTAAAAAATTATTTGAAAAAATAACTATTTTCTAGGTACCGTACTAAGCACGTTACAAATATTCTCACTCAGTCCTCTCAAACAACCCTTTTCATTTCACTATAAAGAAATCCAGAGACAAAGAAAGGTTAAATGACATGTGAATTAGTCCAACTCCTTGAACCTTCTCTTGGCTTCCATGACGTAGGAACTGGGGAGGAGGAACCAAATTTCAGATGGTCCTTATGAAAACTCTATGCTTGAGTATAAAGGTAGAATTATAAAGTGGCATTTAGAAGTGCCCACCCATCACTTAAGACCAGGTGACTTTTGCATGACTTTTTTTTTTTTTTTAAGAAAAAGGTTTTAGATAATAATTCTAGCATGATAAAGCTTGGTCACTGATTTTGAGCATGTTGGCTGTATCAGTCAGACGACAAAGGAGTTTAAGTGGAGAGATTATAATGAAGAAGCTACTTCCAGAAGTGAGAGAAGGGTTAACGGAAATCCACGTCATTATGGTAGGGAGCCCACTGCCAGCCGCACACCTGGAGTGACGTCCTAAAGAGCCCTTAAGAGGTCTAATGTGGCGACCTCTTAAGAGGTATAGGGCGCTGACTCACGCCCTCTGGTGAGCAAAACGAAATACACGCATGAAAGGTAGCAAATTACGCCTGAGAGACAACCAACCACACAATCGACAGCCTGTCAACAAACAAGAGAAAGAGGCTGGACAGAGAAGGCTGGGAAGCCGCGGGAGCCCTTCAGGAGCTTCCAGAATTCTCTGCGCCAGAGGAGCCCGTGAGCAAGCACCGTGGTCTGCGTGCCTCTCCACTTTCATAGGGTGACAGGCCCATTGGGGGGCTTCGGCCTACCTGCAAGTTCCCCACAGCACCTTTTCGGCTACGTTGTCTTGAACCTTCTGCCTCCCAACGAAGGGAACAAGCAAGACCAACGGGGCGCCAGCACAGTTCCCAGGCGTCCCTGCCCGGAGCTGCTCCTCCCGCGGGCGAGTGCCCCCGGCGCCAGCGCGCATGCTCGGCCCCAAGTGGCTGCCCACGCACCACCACCCAGCTCTTCCGGCCTGCACCGGGGTTGCTTCTACATGGGGCCATCTTGGGTCCAACAAACCAGAAAGAGACTGTGCAGAGATGCTGGAGAGCCACAGGGCTCTCCGGGGACTGCCCAAGTTCTCTGGGGTTGGAGGGGAGAGTAGAAGTCATTGATAACGGCCCCTTCCACCTCTGTAGGGCGGGCTGGGGCCCTATTCAGGTGCTCTGGCCTACGTGCAAGGGCCAAGCCAATTTTGACCAAGACAAAGAGAGCAAGCAGGAGCAACAAGGCATTACTGTGCACACCTGGCCTCCCCACCCAGAGCCGCTCCTGCTGGGTAGGCCAATGCCCCAGGCACCTTATGCACCTGATTGACTCATACCAACCTGCCAAAACCGCTCTACACAGAGCCTGCTTCTGTGTGTAGTCACTTTTTCATGACCGGGAGAGACAGCTACTTTGTCTAATTCATATAAATAAACATAGAAAGTCAAATAAAATAAAAAGCCAAAAGAAAAATTCCTAAAGAACAGCCTGTCAATAGCAGGTAATGGATCTTTGCGAATGGAACATAGCAACACATTAGCTATACCTACTCTGTTAATGTGTCATGGGCTAGAGACACGATTTGGAAAGGAGAAAATGGGGCACACTACAAAAAAATAATAATAAAAAAATAAACACCAAATTTAAAGCAAAAATAGCAATGGTGTCCTCCTAGATTTGGGTGGGAACTGATATGTGATTTTTATCATGGAAAAATAGAATCTACCATTAACTTCAGATGGTTATTGGAAAAGTAAGAAGCAAGCACGATCTGCCAATGTTTACAATAATTGTAAAGCAAAAGAATATCTCAGAGACTAGATTATCTGAAGATGTTGAGCAAACAGGAGCAAAACCAAGAGATACTGAATTGGGACCTTCTTGCATATGAAATATCCTCTTAAAATTCCTCATTTGGAGAATGAGTAAGGCCTGGAGAAGCCTAGGAACTAGTATAGCCCACAATATTGACAAGGAAGAACAAAGTAAGAGGACTTACACTACCTGATTTTAAAGCTTACTTCCAAGATGTAATAAAGGAGAGTGGTATTGGTGTAAAGATAGATATATAGATTAATAATAGAACAGAGACCCTAGAAATAGATCCTTGCATCTATGTGGTCAATTAATTTTAACAAAGATGCCAAGTCAGTTTGATGGAAAAATATAATATTTTTAAGAAAAATATTCGAACAAATGAATATCTAAATGCAAAAAAAAAAAAGCCTCAATCCTTGCATTATATGCATGTAGAAACATAACTCAGAATGAATCATAGACCTAAATGTAAGAGCTAAAACTATCAAGCATCGGGAAAAAAAAATAAAAGTCTTAACAACTCTGGATTCAGCTAAGATTAAATCAATTTAATAAATGGACCCAAAAGGCATGGAATATAAAAGAAAAAAAATTGACATATTTAATTTCATTGAAATTTAAATGTTTGCTCTTCAAAAAACACTAATAAGAAAATTAAAAGGCAATCATAGACAAAGAAAATATTAATAATGCATGTATATGACAAAGTATTTGCATCCAGAATACATAAAAATTCTCACAATATGATGAGAAGACAACCTGCTTCTACATATGTGCAAAAAATTATGATTCACAAAATAATACATACAGATGGCAAATAAGCCTATGAAAATATGCTTATCATTCATCATTACAGAAATGCAAATTAAAATCACAATGAGATACTACTACATACCAATTCAATTAGAATGGCCAGAATTAAAAAGATTGAAAATACTGATTATTGACAATTCTGTGAAACAACTGGATCTCTCCCATATTAGTAGTGAGAATGCACACTGGAGAACCGTGTATTTTCTTCAAAAGTAATATATATTTTTACCATATACCCAGAAATTTCATTACTAGATATGTATCCGAGAGATATGACAACATTAGTTCGCATTTTAACTCAAAAAGAAGATTTATTCATAATATTGCCAAATTGGAAAAAAAATCCAAATTTCCATCAACATCTGAATAACTAAACAAATTGTGGCCTATACATACAATGAAATACAACTACTGATAAAAGCAATAACATGAATAAGTATCAAGAACATTTTGCTAAGTAAAAAAATCCAGACACAAAATGCTACATGCTGTATAGTTTAATCCACGTAAAATTCTAGAAAAAACAAAACTAAAGTAAAAGATCAATCGTTTCCAAGAACCAGGAGTCCAGAATTGGGGAGTGAGTTTAAAATGATATAAAGGAACATTTTAGGGGGGATGAAAATATCGTGGTTACTACAGAGGTTACAGAACTGTGAAGAATTATCAAAACTCAAAAATTTTACACAAAATCAGTGAGTTTTATTGTGTGCGAATTACATTTCAATAATGCTGATTTTTTTTTAAAAAGTTCAGAAAAAACACCTACACTCCTAGTGATTTAATTGTCAATGGAAATTTTAGCTGTTAGAATCTGTCAAGGAAATTGTCTTAACTATGAGAATGAAATCTTTTGCTAATTAGTTACATGTAATCTGACACATGGTATGATAATAAAACAGTGTTTAAAATACAGATTATTCTAAAGAGCCAAGATAACATTACCAAGTGTCACTGAGGGCAGCAACTAGAAGTCTTATACGCGGCTGCTATTTTTCAAAAACAAACTCTGCCATTATCTATTAAGCCTATACATACACATACCATGACCCCAGTAGTTCTATGTGTAGGTATATACTTGATAAAAATATGTTCTATGTCCATCAAATAAACTATACGAGAATTGTATAGATGCTTTATTCATAATACTCCTAAATGGGAAACCCATGAAATGTCCATGGAGAAATAAATTGCAATATATTTACAAAATCGAATACAATTCAGTAATAAAAAATGAACTACTGCTACCCATAACAATACAGGTGAATCTCATAGACAATGCTGAACAAAATACACAGACCCCAAATCCTATTTGAATTAGGTTAAGAATACACAAAATTAATCTAAGTTGCCGTAAGTCAGAATGGTGCTATTCTGGGTGGGGATTGTTGTCTGTGAGGGGATAGGAGGGAGCCTTCTGGAACGCTGAAAATATTCTATCTTGATCTGGGTAGTGATAACATGGCTGTGTACACACGTAAAAATCCAGTGAGTGCACATTTAAAATTGGTGTGCTTTGCTATATGTGAATTATATCATGATTTAAAATTTAAATCATGGTTTAAAATTTTATGAAAAAGAGAAAAATATATAATATAGCATAGCCTTAGCACATTAAATACTATTCTAGTTCTGTGACTAAGGGGCTTTGGAACATTCTCTTTGTAAATATCCCTCTGGAGGGTATTAGGGAATTCCCAGAATCAGATAACATGAGCCTTCAAGCCATAGGAGAAAAAAATCAAGCTCTCGGTTTATTCAATTAAAACGTTAACACTTTCCTCACTCTGCCAGTGGTTATTTCTCTTTAGTTTCCTGTAAGGGTTGACATGGCCTGCCTGGGGACACGCCGAGTACACATTAAGCCCCTTCTGCTTCTAGTAGTGGTGTGAACTTGAAGGAGTCAGATACTGTCCCTATAGTATCAGATTCCCAATTGATAAAATTATTACTACTAGCAAATATGAGGAAGCTGAATGTTTGTTACGAGCTGGGCACTGTGCTGGCCACTTTGCACACAGTATCTCCAGCCTCGTATGGAAGGTCTTGTTATTGAGAGGAATATAAGAGTATGTTCTCTGGAGTCAGAGATTCCCTGAGTTAAAAAACCTGGTTCTCCTTTTCTTAAATGTGTAAACTTAGGCCGTGGCTTCTTCATCTATAAAACGGGAATTAAAAAAATAAAATACCTTGCTCCCAAGATTGTTGCTAGAATTAAGCAGATAGAGCTATATAAACCATTAAGGATATGCTTGGCACATACTAAGGGCTATAGATGTATTTGCCAAATAAAATAACAATCATTTTAAAGATGAGAAAAGCTCACAGCGGCAATGGCCTATCAAGGGCGGGGCAGTGAGGTGCTACACCCCAGATGCAGACAACAAGGAGGTGCATTATAGGCTGTTTTGGTTTTTTTTAATAAGAAAAAATAAGACGTTTTATTCTCGTCATACCCTGGCAATTCAAAACAACATTAGAAATAAAATCCTCTCCAACTGTTCCCGGGCCCCGCCCACTTTGGTTAAATAACTTGCTCAAAGTCACATAAGTACTGGTGGTAGAGCTGAGATTCAAATGCACAACCATTAAATTTCCAGGTCAATACTGACTCAACCTCTTCTAAGAGCCATTATTTTTCCTAGAATATGTATTTTAGAATCCCTATCTGCTGTATATAGTATCCACCTCTTCTTCTTTGAAATCCTTTATTTAAGAAATAAAGACATAGTAGCACCTACCATGTACCCAGTTCTGTTCTAGTCACTGGGTGTAGAGCAATAAACAAGGAAATGTCCTTCTCTCTTAGAGCTGACATTCTAGTAGGGTGAGACAGAAAATAAATGAGAAAACAAAAACAAACATATTACTTTCAGATGACAATAAGTAACTGAGAAAATAAACCAGGCTGATGGGCCAGAGCTTTACTGCCAGTGTAATAACCATTAGCCA
>NW_011888840.1:701055-701293 GCF_000151845.1 Pteropus vampyrus | reverse complement strand
AAAAAAATAAAATACCTTGCTCCCAAGATTGTTGCTAGAATTAAGCAGATAGAGCTATATAAACCATTAAGGATATGCTTGGCACATACTAAGGGCTATAGATGTATTTGCCAAATAAAATAACAATCATTTTAAAGATGAGAAAAGCTCACAGCGGCAATGGCCTATCAAGGGCGGGGCAGTGAGGTGCTACACCCCAGATGCAGACAACAAGGAGGTGCATTATAGGCTGTTTTGG
>NW_011888840.1:692434-701005 GCF_000151845.1 Pteropus vampyrus | reverse complement strand
ACAAACATATTACTTTCAGATGACAATAAGTAACTGAGAAAATAAACCAGGCTGATGGGCCAGAGCTTTACTGCCAGTGTAATAACCATTAGCCACGTGTGGCTCTTGAGTGCTCAGAATGTGGTTAGTCCGAATTGGAATAGAAATGTAAAACACACATGGATGTCAAAGACAGTACTAAAAAAAAATGAGTAAAATATCTCAGTAATAATTTTTATATATTTATTACATGTTGGTAAGGAAGTGAGCCTTTTATATATAAAACAACATATTTACCATTTCCAGTATTCTTTATTTTTTTCCAAGTTTCAAATTTTCATCTGGTATTATGTTTCTTCCACATAAAACTTCTTTTAATACTTTTTATAGTGCAGGTCTGCTGGTAACGAATTCTCTCAGATGTTGTTCATCTGAAAAAGTCTTCGTTTCTCTTTTATTTTTAAAGCTATCTTCACTGAATAGAGAACTCTAGGTGGATAGCTTTGGTTCTTTCGGCATTTTGAAGATGCCATTCTATTGTCTTCTGGTCTATATTGTTTCTGCTTAGAAGTCCACAGATTCTTATTTTTTACTCTATATGGAATGTATATTTCCTTTCTCTGGCTGCTTTTAAGATGAACTCTTTATCATAGGTTTTCAAAAATTTTATGATAATATGTGAGGGTTTTTTTTTTTTACTTATCCTGCTTGGGGTTCTGTCAAGCATCTCGAATATGTGGATTAATAGTTTTCATCAAATTTACAACAACTTTTGCCAGTGTTTCTCTACATGATTTTCTGGTCGTTTTCACTCCCCTGTCTATAAACACCGTCCCCTGACCACTAATGGTCCATTCTTTTTGTCTTTTGCCCTCTGTGCTTCAGTTTGCATAGTTTCCATCGCTCTGCCTCCAACTTCGGTGATTTTTCCTTCCCCTTCTCAGTGCCTACGCAGTTGTTAATCCCTTCCAGTGAAATTTTCCGTTTCAGATATTGTTTCATTTCTAGAAATCCCATTTTTTAAAATCTTTCATTCCTCTCCTCATTAGACTTATGCTTCCCTTTAAATCCTGGAAGGTATTTATATTAGCTGTTTTAAGATCTTTGTGGGCTAATCCCATTACCTTTGTCAGTTTTCATTTTGTTTAAAATGATTGATGCTCCTCCTGTAGTAGGTTGTATTTTTTTCTACTTCTTCACATGTCTAGTATCTTTTTTATTAGGTCCTGGACTTTGCATTTTATAATGTTGAATGCTGAATTTTTTTTTTCTTTAATCCATCTCTTGAAAAGGTATTGGACTTTATTCAGGCAGGCACTTAGATTACTTGTTATTCAGCCTGAGCTTTTCAAAGTTTTCTTATTAGCCTTTTAGGGCAGGTTTTTTGAGTGTCCTTGACTCTAGAGCTAGTTTATTCTCTCTCGTAAAGCACGACCCTCCAGTGTCTCTGCTGAATACCTCTGGGTTTCAACAACACTTCACTACGGTTGATCAAAACTCAAACATCTCCCAGACCCGTGTTTGTTCTAGGAACTGTTCAGTTTACAGTTTCCTGGTTGTTTTTTGCACAGCCATGGTTTAGTATTCGAAATAAGACTCAAGGGGGCCTTTATGCAGATTTTGGAGCTCTTTCTCCAGGCAGCTCCCTCCGCTCCAGTATTCAAACCTTTGAATTCCAGACGCCTCACTCTTCCAAAATTCCAAACCCAGTCTCCTTCTACGCTCTGCTTGCGATTCTGCAAAATGCTGCCAGACAGGAAGCCCAGATGAACATAAAGCTCACGTCGTTCGCTTCCCTTCTCGCATGCTCTACAGTCCCGTCCATTCCATCGTCTAATGTCCAGAATCAGTCGCCTCATAGATTTCACCCAGTTTTCTCATCATTTACCAGGAGAGGCTATGTCCGTCCCATCACAGCCGGAAGCAAAAGTAAGCCTGTGTGAAAATTGGCAACTTAAAAAAATAAAACGATGTTTTATTTTTAAAAAGTAAATGAATTCCGAAGCCATCTCATCATAAGAAACATCTAATGTAGAACACTGATTTTCAGACTTGGTTGCATATTGGAATAACCTGGAGTATCACTCCCAGAGCTTCTGATTTAAGCGGTCTGGAATGTCACTTGGGCATCAGAAACTTTTAAAGCCCCCGTGGTGATTCTACTATGTAGCCAAGTTTGAGAACCACTGATTTGGTACAGGGAAGTATTTAGCAATGGGCATTACACCACGGAGGGGAAGTTACAGTGTGCCAGTGTGTGGATGGGTGTTTGTACACACACACAACTGCATCTACATAGCTCCATGGAGTATATCCTCCACTGAATCTCTACACCAGTGGTTCTCAGACATTGTTGGAGAAACACTGCCCAAAATAAATGCCTAGCAAAAAAAAAATTCTCCAGCAGAGGATGTGCCTCACCAGCCCTAAGAAAAGAGGGGAAAATGAGATTCGAGTGCTCAGAGGCCGTCAGGAGCAGCTGTTTGTAAGTGGGGACGAGCCCGTGTTTCATGGATTAACCATTTGGTCAACTGTTTATTAACGTGAGCCAGAGTGGCTACGACCGAATCTTCTGGGGAAGGCATGTGCCTGGCACACCGGGGCTCAGAGTAGAGCTTACATCCCTCTCCTCCACTCTCCAGTTGCTACAGTTTTTCATACCAAAGCCACACTTAGGGAATTATTGATGGTTAATCTGTTGCCACCGAATCAAGGATTGAACCGAAATACTTCATAGCCTCAATTGGATTTTCTTCTCTGGATATTCTGAAACAAAAATGAAAGTATGAAGGAAATATACCTTTATTGACAGCCATGGGTTTTACATGTGCAATCTCAATAATAGCACCATTGATCTTACGAGGAAGGATAGCCTCATTTTAAAGAAGAAACCAAAGAAAGCCTTAGGACTTTCTGTTTCATGATTTTATCAGTGATCAGGGTAGGGGGGGTAGCAAATGACAAAACCAATGAAAGTGTATCTGCTCTCAGTGAAGCAGGTGAGGAGGCCAAAGGCCAGCCTAAGGTCAGCCCTTTTGCTTCTCATGGAATCCCAGATGCTTCTGTGTGAAACTGCTAGAGCTTCACTGAGCACAGTGTGAAAGCAGGAAGAAAAGATAATAAAAACTTACAAAATTACTTTTACAACACACGCAAGTCACCCCGCCACACGGATTCATTTGAAAACCCATTATTGGAAGTCTTCTATTTTTATTAGGGCATCCCTAGCATTTCAAAAGTTTTCTGGCACATATTAGTCACTCAATAATTTGGGGGGTACTTGCAGGTTCAAAGACAAATGTTATGGGCCACTGTTATCTAAAGGTCTTTGGAAAACAATGATAATGCCTTCGTTTGGATTACCTCCATCCCTCTTTCCACCCAGAGTCCCTGTCTCTCTTTGTATGCAAGGCTTGATGTGGAGCCGAAAGCTCCAAGAGCCCCCTCACGTAGGGAAATTTCCCAGGGGGTACTGGAAACAACCCCCAAAGGAAGAAGAGGGTGGAGACTGAAGAAAGAGGCTGACACCTCTATAATTTAACAAAGAGGGACCAAAGCACAGTGGACCTCCACATCCAACAGGGGATGGGAGCTGGATATACACAGCCTCCAGGAACACTGGTGGTTTGTAACCAAGTGGCTTGTGCTTGTTAAGAGCTGTGTATTCCAGGACAGTAAACAACTTAGTGGGCCAACTTATCTATGTAAGAACATTCCTTTTAGGTGATACAGGCACACCCCAATCAGGGTGAATTGGTAGCCACTAAGAGCAACTAACTTCTCAAGAAGGCATTGGTTACTTTAAGCCCTAGAAACCTTTTTGCCTAACACCTGGCGAGGGGCCTTTTGGAGGCTTGACTATTTATCAGCCTAATCCAAGGGTTTATGTCTTCTTGTTGCCAGGACTGATTTATCTTACTAATATGTGATGAGCACTTTTTATCAGCCACTTCCTATCGTGTAAGGTATGTATCATAGTCGAACCTCATGAGATAAATTATGCCCTAATATTATTACCATTTTACAGATCAGAAAACCAAGGCTCAGAAGGTTAAATAGTTTTTCAGAAGTCACCCAACTAGAAATAATGGAGCAAAGATTCCAACCAAAACATCTGCCTTTCAGATAGTCTAATGTTCATATCACAGGCACAGCGGAACAAACCAACTAACTTCCCAAAGAACCGCTGGACTCAGAGTTTTAGGCATGATCCTTAGGGTTTACACCAGGCCGCCAACACCTCTTCAGCTTTGGCTAGTCCATATGCTAACCAAGGTGACTAAGACAGTTGTCGTCAGGGCAGAGCTTACAAGCGTCTTGGCAACCAATCAAACCTCAAGAGTGAGAGCCTGATGTCACGGAAAAAAACACCATCTGTGGAGTTCAAACACCTGTCTTTTTAGACCCAACTGCATCAATTAATGTTAAATGGTGGTACAACTCCTACTCATTGTATTTGTTAGGAAGTTCACATGAGATAATGTGGAACAACTTACATAAACCATGTAATTCTTTTACATAAAAAAAGAAGAAAAGAAAAATGATAGAAGTTTAAAGAAGGTGCTCTTTAGCCTTGTAGAAAAAGGCTTTGGTGGAAGAAGAATTTCAGACCATTGATTACAGTGAGATGTTTCATCTCTCTTGGGTTTTCACTTATTTTGGCCTTTTCTTCTCTCCTATCCCTCATTAACATGTATCATTAGGGTCTAGTTCAAGGTCTTGCACAAACTCGTATATTCAGTATGTTCACGACCAGGTTCAAAATAAATAATTCATTTTAAAAAAGAAACTGAAAGGAAATACACTCAATTACTAGCATTGATTATCACTGAGTGATGAGAAGATAAATGATTTTTTTCTTTTCATAAGAGCATTCTTTTCATAATGAGCACATACTATTTTCTTTTTCTTTCTTTCTTTCTTTTTTTTTTTTTTAAATACCTACAGCACCTGGTCTTCCTAGATGGTCTCCCATCCAAGTACTAACCAGGCCCAACCCTGCGTAGCTTCCGAGATCAGATTAGATTGGGCATGTTCGAGGTGGCGTGGCCATATACTCATATTATTTTCTGAGTAAAAAAAATAATACCTATTCATTTTAAGTCCTGTTGTGTTCACTCAAATGTGTACCTGGAAATAAACAACAATGAAATAATTGAATAAGTAAAGAGTGTCTCAAAATATATGATCTACTTAGAGATAAATCAAAAATGAAGGGGAAAATAATATTCTGCAAAATGTAGCAATCATTTTTATAACCTTGGCTATATTTCTTCAAGCAATATGATCTTGGAGTGGTCCTGATCCTTGAATGTGAAGGCAGAGACTTCTCCATGTCAACACTGTCATATGACTCAAATATTGCCCACATAGAACTGTGGCCACAAAACAGAATAATCCATAAATAGCACAATCTATGACCTACTCAGTGGAAACATCGAAATTTCTACCTTAGCCTGGGTTTTCTTGTGGGTATTCATTAAGTCGGGCAATATCAAGTTAGAAGAACACATGTTTGAAAGCTCCATGTATACATTCCATTTTCCTGGAATACGGGGAAGTATCTACAGTCCAGTCATGTGGACCAAGTTCAAAGTGTACTTCCCCCAAACACACACATCATCGATTTAGATGCTTAACATCAAATGATGCCCAATCTTGTTGAAGGCCAACTGAGGTTCTTCATCACCACTACTTTATCAACTTCGAGTATTTCTACGGTTGCTACCTCAGCTTAAGCCATTTTTACAGGGGGGAATAAAAGGACAGAAGTACTTAGATTTGAACCTCGTTGTCCAATGTTCTGAATGCTGCAGTAGCCTAAACGAAATAAACTCTAAAGACGAGTAGTCACAGGTGAGCGGGAATGTGCTTCAGTGATGCCACCATCTCTGTAGATAATTCACTTTTCAACTAAAAATTTAGTGTTAACTCATCATTACTTTATGAGACACAAAGTGATGTCATAACCACTTGTCATTTTTGCTATGTAGCAATCGGTTCCCTCTGACTCTTTTATGCTCTTCCTGATTGAATACTTTTCTCAGCAACTGTTTTTAACAAAGTATTGTCATCTGTTGTGGTAAAGAGAATTGAGGTTAATCCGTTGGCACTTCTTTCTTTGCTTCGGCCTCCTGGGGGAATGTGAAGCATGTGTGATTCCTCTTTTAGAAGGTTTGCTTTACTTGTTATTGCTACAGTCCACTTCCATCATTCCTTAAGAATGACCATGATAGAAAAGTTTTTTAAAAAAATGCTTCCCATAATTTTCTCGTGGAATTCCACAGAATTATTAAAGTTTATGTTTTATGATGTAGCGGTAATATAGATGCCCAAACCAGGTCTATATTTTTTATTCGTTCTACAAACATGTGACATATTGGAGAATGAAAGCCTTGACCAATGAAAGATAGGCGATACTAAGGAATCTTGTTTAAATTCACTCCATAAACACATAGTGAGTACCTAATATATTCCAGGCACTGTACCTGCTTCATGACATTACATGAACTTTTGACATAGGCCGTATATCTTGTTTCTTTTTATGGCGAAAGAAAGTTTTTTTTCTTGGAAGCTACTTAAAAACTATAGTGAAATGGACTAAAATATAAAGGTTCATATGCACAATGTCTTTTGAAAGCAGCCATTTCACTTAATGGTAGCAAGTCTTGGAAATCTTGCTGGAAACTACACAACTATTAAAGTAAACGAGATCTCATCTTCCCATGATGATAATATTAGGCAAAGAAGTAATCTTAGAGATGAAGTGGATTACGAGGGATAGGGACATTTCTAAAAAATTATGAACTAACATAGAGATGCCAAATTTCCAATTTTTTATTTCCTATAAGAGCATTCAAAAGCAAACTCAAATTACTATTACCAAAATTTCATAGCATAAAGAGCATTTTGACTTCAGTAGGAAGGGAATGTTCTCAGAATTCCAACATTCTAGTATAAACTTAATTTTGTGAAAAGTTATTAAATATTCTGATTTTTCTCTTTTCGCTCCCACTCTAGCTGCCCTGACACTAGACCTTTCAGTAAGGCCTTAATATGTGAGCTTTGTCATAGATTCTGTTTTCTAAGGAACTCATGCTTACACAATGCTATTCTTTTATCCTCACTTTAAAGACTAAGATGAATGAGACTTAAGCAAGTTTGTTCAAGGTTTTATAGCCAGTAAACTGCATAATCCGACTCCAATTTGCCTAATATGTCTGATCATTATGATGTTTCTCAATGTCCCAATTTATTGGTTCCGATAAGATGAGTTATTTAACTTAAAACAATGGCTTATAAATATTTATTTCTTCATCAAGTAATTGTGAAATTTGAGAGACAGTTCAGACAGAGGACCAAAAACAAATGTGTTTAAATAAAAAGGAAAATTATAGCAGATACCACTAGATACTTAACCCATATTAAGTTTCCCTTTCTTCTTAGTAAAAGATCTACAATTTGGTCCAGGGTAGTTGGGTGTTTTTCAGCTTCCTTTGCACCCGAGCGTAGCTATCGGATACGATTGGGGCTGAGGGAATGTAATTGGAAACCACTAGTAAGGGATTTTGGAAAAGCTCTTTAAAAGGGAACTCACTCTGTTAAAATGTGTTCCTTGTCTTCTTCCTTCATTCTACTTAGGATGCGAACTTGAATCTGTAAAGAAAGCATTCATCTTGCAGCCACAAAACAACATTTTTGAAAATGAAAACCACATGCTCAGGAAATCTTTGTGGAAACATGGAAGAAACCTGGTTGCTGGTAGTGTCAGTCGGCTCTGCCAAACTAGGTCTGGACTGCCTACATCAGGACTTCTCGTTAGGTGGAAAAAAAAAAAATTTCTCATTTTTAGAGAACCTTTTTTTTCTTTTTCAGATTCTAATTATATGTAGCAAAACTCAATCCCTAACTGATCGATGATATAGACATGCCTTCTTTATTTAAAAAAAAAAATAGAGGGATTGAAGTGTGGCTGTACATTAAGGAATTATAAGGGCATCAAGTAAATCATTTGGATGCTCAAATGCAGGCACTGGGAATTGTCAAGAGATACGAGTAAGAAGCCTCCCAAGGTAGAATCATGGAGCAAGGGAAGTAGAAAAGGAAATAGTTCATTTGAGTGGAGAGAAGGTCAAGAGGTGGACCAGATGGTAGATATTAAAAGCTGAAAACACAGGACCTCAGCCATCAATGCCTAGACTGAATTTACATGGGCTTCTGAGTCCAAAGGCAGATGTAAACTTCCCACCCAAGCTAAACCTAATGGGACAGCATGAACTCAACCGACTGTACTCCTCAACTGTGTATGGTATCCCCAACTTCCACTCACACCAATACGAAGGGTAAGTGCGAACCAAACCTTGTGTGTGGCTGGTGCAAAATGCAAAGATCGAGTCTGAAATAACCAACAAAGATATTAGGGAGTGGGTGGAATCGAAAGCTGGCAGGACTCAGGGCTCCTTCAGCCTTTCTCTAGTACTTCAAGCCTTAGTTTATTCTTTACTCATTTATTCGACAGACCTATGTTGAGTGCTTAGTATTTTCTAGGCATTGCTAGCAAAAGATGAAGATCTCTAAATACTGTAAAAGTAT
>NW_011888840.1:681194-691880 GCF_000151845.1 Pteropus vampyrus | reverse complement strand
ACCCACCGAGCAAAGTGGTTATTATTAAGCAAATATTAAAAATGAAAAAGATTGAGGCAGAAAGCACTATTACACAATAAGAAGAGTGGCAAGTCGAAATCCATACATGACTGTTTCTCATCTTCCAGCTCCTTCTGCGAGGCTACATGGACACCCGTGAAATTCACAGATTTGTTGAGCCGTTCACTCATCGGTTAAGCCAACAACATTTATCGGTCACCTACACACTCAGCGCTCTTTCAGGTGGTGGCCTCGTAGTAGTGAACAAAATAGCCTCTGTCATTTAGCCTCTGCCTCAAGCCACTCACATTCTAAGGGGCTCCACTCCTTCATTTTAGCCAGTTGTCACCACAAGCATTTTCCTCTGACATATATATTTAAAAACTCCCACTAATTTGAATGGGTTTCCTTTTCTTTTCAGAAGTGTGTTCCTCTTTCTGCTATCAGCACACAGACGCCTGCCCCTTCCATCCAGTGGCCTCTGACATTTCCTGCTGCCTCTCTTCGTTCCCTTCCAAAGCCATTTCATTCCAAGTTCAGAGTTGCAGAGCTTCCCTTAGAAGTCAGACAGACATCTCACATGCCCTATGCAAAGGTTTCGGATGCCTCAGTGACTTGCAGCTGCTCTTGGGAAACCTGACCCAGAAGCCCTTTCAGGCAGTCAGCTCCGTGAATGTCCCCCTACTCTGGTGACCAATGCTGGGCCTGGGATGGACAGAAGGTCGGCCTAGGCTAGAGCTCAATTTTCGTTTGGGACAGTCTGAGGGAACTGTTCCTTATTACGGAATGTTACGACTATGTGTCCTGTATCAGCCTAACTCCAGTGGCTCTCCTGGTGGTCATTTACAGTAGATTAGGTCGCTGGTAAAACAGAATCCAAAGGCCTCCAGGGGTCCAGGTGTGGAATGGCTCCATTTGGCATTCAAAAAGAATGCAGAACAACAAGAGCATGTGCCTTTACAGGCCGTTTCCTCAGAATATCCTTGGAGCCTATGGTAAAACTCATTTCGCACCTTTGAGCTACAGGGATGTGACTGTGCCATACTTAAGCAGCAGGCCATGGAATCTTAGCCTTTTTGACCCATAAAGACAATACCCAAAAAAGAAAAAAGATAACTATTGAAGTGATGGACATGTTCATTAGCTGGATCGGATTGATTATTTCATGATGTATCCTTATATATATTTAAAAAGCAAGTTGTACACCTTGAATATTTACAATTGTTATTTGTCAATTATACCTCAATAAAACTGGAAAAAATTTCATATCTCCCCACCCCAGCCCCATTTCTCTGTTTTCAGACAAAACTAAACCAGAACCATAACATTCAAATTCAAGAAATCCAGTGACAGCCCAAGGCAAGAGGAGGCAGAGGTTCCCTCAATCAACCATTCCAATGGTTAAAGAGAACCCACTACCAAACACGTTTTCCCTGGGGCATAAATGTAATCCCTCGAACTACAGTTGAATAATTTCTCCTTCCTCTTTTGTATTTGTGAAGATGGCAAGAGACTGGTCACTATCCACTGAAGTATAACCCGTCGCAACACTTACACACAATCTTCTCTCCTCTAAATGCTCTCGATCCCCAAATGTCTAGAATTACGTACTAGTTAGAGGTGAGCCATGAAGCTGAACTAGAATGCAGTGCACTTGTCTCAGTGAGCTCCCTGGACATCTGAAACAGGAGGCTCTAACCAACCACAGGACTGATGGGCCAGATTCACTCTTACTATTCCTAGACCAGGAGACAACTGGAGGCCTACGTACCATATATCATTATATTTTAAAGGTATAAATCAGGTTAACAAACTGTTTGTTAAAATAGGTTCTATCTTTCTTCCTTGAAAAATATCCCTTCATAATGACAAAATTGAAAAATATTTCTAATACTGTTTATTTTAAATAGATTAAGTCAACATAATATAAAAGATAACTGAATTTTATTCAAGTTGGGGTGTTCTGTTGGTAAGCTGCCAATGCTAGAACGAGTTCTAAAGACGAGACATACAAGTCATAAATTATTATCTATTTTTCATTATTTATTAAGGTATTTTCTTGTCTTCATTTCAGCATATCACTAATTACATTGTTAAAGATTTTCATATATTTTAGGTTCTACTGACAGCAAAGCTAAATTAGAGAAATTTTCTTGAGTAATTATAGTCCTCGGTTTTCTAAATTAATTTCAGTTTAGAGAAATTTTCCTCTTCTGAGGCAATAGCAGAAGGATCTGTCAACAAATTCTTTAAGTAATATTTAGATTCTGAAGCTAGTCATAATTTTACATATCATATTAAAACATTTTAATTTGTCCCATATAATAAATCATCATCACAAAATGTCATAAAATATCTTGATCACAGAATGCACAATGGCATTGTAAATGTTATCATTTCTTTAATGAAATATTCAAATTCATAAGATCTATGTCTCATTTATCTCTTCTACTGAACTTCAAGTTATCTAAATTTAATTTAGTTGGTTTACCAGCATTCAGTCATTATTCTCAGCATGTATCTGAGAGTAGCTATGACATCAGACTTGACATGTGTTTTATTAAGATGTCCCTCCTGTGACTAGATCCAGAAAACATTATAATCATTATGACATTATGAACAATGAATTGTTCCCAATGTCATTGTTATGAATATTGTTGAGATCATTCTTCTAGTAACAAATTCAAACTATATACCTTACATGGCACGCCTAATGTTTCTCTATTCGGCAAGCATTCTACTTTGCACACTTTTTTCTTTACCCGCTGAGTTTGCACCATTATCCTAGGCTTTTCTTCGGTCGTCTTTTAATTACTTAAATTAGCTGAATAATTTTGAAAATATTTGTTAAATTAAAATAAATAGTATTGTAAAAATAAAACTGCTGGCAATCCTAGCTTCAGTACCAATCTATTTGCAATTGTAAAGACTCAGTATCATGCTTCATATTCGTTACTTCTAGACCAGTGCTGTCAGAATTTTATGCAATGCTGAAAATGTTCTATATCCGAATTGTCCAAGATGGTAGCCATGCTCTATGTGTGGTTATGGAACACCTGAAATGTGGTGATTGTGCCTGAGGATCTGAACTTTTTAGCTTCTGATTTCAGTTGACTTAAATTTAAGTAGCCACACGAGACTGGTGACCACCATATAGGACAGCACAGATCTTGACCTACATATAAATAAATTCAAAAGTAGTATGAATTTATCACACTGCAAAATATTTCTGTTGCTGATATCGTGCTACTTAATAAAAGTCTTCTTGTCCCTACTTGGAAACCCTATTTCTTTATGTAAAACCTATTGACTTCATGCTGAGAGGAAGGATTTAGGTTAATTAATTTATCCTTTTTAACTTCAAAGTTCCACCACTCAAATTGTTCCCTTGCTCTGATATAGTGTCTATCTCTGCTATATTATCCAACCCAGGACAGAAATGTAGAGAAGTGTTTTGCTGGGGCCAGAACTGTTTTTTTGTACTATATAAGACCTTCTAAAACAGGGTCCTAGGTCAAGGGCTCCTCTTGCCTAAATACAGGGTGACGCAAGTGGGTAAAAGGAATATCTTGAGTTAAAAAGAAAGTAGGAGAAGAGGAAGGAGACCAGGGCACAGAGACTGGTTTATCCTGTGCTCCGCCTTGCTTTCTCTACTCAGATGCCTAAACACGGAGATAAATGGTAGCTGGCAGCTTCTGCCCACAACTATCTTTCCATTAAATTGTTCACTAGAGTTTCCATTAAATTGTGGCCACGACTTTGTACAATCAACATTCAATAAGTAATAGTTGACTAAATAAATAAACAAAGCCTACGTCCATATGCACCACCCCCACCAACAATAGGAGAGACTTTGCAATCAGCCACTCTTTCCGGTCCAATAATTTGACACATTCAGCTCTAATTCTAAGAGGACCATGGCGAACTATCCCAACCCCCTGGGATTTACTTTTTTTATCTAAATCAAGAAATTTGTGTATTGGGAAAAAGAACCCAAATTCTTGATCTTCACCTAGGTGTTGTTATATTCACTGTCTGGACTTTTTTCAGAATTGTTGGAACTGTCACATAAGATGACTACAAAAAATGGTTCATCCACACATTCCTCATCACAGGAACACCACGTCAGGGGCAATGCATTTGCTTGCTAGGGCTACCCTAACAAAGTATCGCAAATTGAGAGGTTTAAACAGAAATTCATTGTCTTTCCACTCCAGAGGTTGGAAATCCAAGATCGAGGTGTTGATTGGACAGTACTCTCTCTGAAGGCACTAGGGGAAGATCTCCTACAGGTATCCCTCGTAGTTTCTGATAGTTCCTTGGCATGTGGCAACATAACTCCAATCTTCACGTTGGCATTCTCATGTGTGTGTGTGTGTCCAAATTTCCCCTTTTTATAAGGACACCAGTCATATTGAATTATGGGGCTCACCTATTACAACCTTGTCTTAACATCTTAACTAATTATATCTGAAGTGACCTTAATTTCAAATAAGGTCAGATTTTTAGGTTCTGGGGTTAAGACTTCAACAGATAAATTTGGGAGGGACACAATTCAACTCATAGCACACACATTCCAGATTCATCCATTTTTAGATATACTGCTATGTTGCATTCAACATAGTGTTTTTCTTTCCTAAAAACTTTATGTATTTTCCAGGTAGATCATGTATCATTTCCATCTTATAGAGCTAACCTTAAGAGGAGCATAAAGAAGGTAAGTGACATTCCTAAATTTACACAATTGTTTGCAACATTAGTTTCCAAGTATCCTGATTTCCAGGCCAATGATTTCTCTAAGGTTATATTACATTGCCTCTTCTCCATACATGATTTATTTTTCTAAAGACACTTTTATTGCTATTGTTCTAATTCCCATCCAAACTGAATGTTTAAAATCCACTTAGTCTTGCCTGCTTTCTGCGCCCATAAAAATTCCAACTCGATCCTTTGTTATTGTGTTTGGCTTGAAGAACAAGATAAACTTTTCACAGAGATTGAGTTCTGAGACTTCATGGAAGCAAATCAAATGATCCCTGACTCTGAACCTCACGGCAAGCCTTGGTTCCTCAGAGTGAGAGGAATGTGCATGGGCATCTGGCTGATGGCATCTCTGTCATTCTCCTGAGACAAACCTTAGAGGTGGTGGGGAAAAGCTAAAGACTTGAAGCCAGGCAGGACCTGGTTAAAGTCCCATCATGACCACATACTAGCTGTAACATCTCAGACTTACTTAATAATACAATTTCAGCAATACAATGAAACTCATCAAAATGCATATAAGAGCACTTTATACTTCGTAAAGCATTATAAAAGTGCTAGTTCATCATGCAATAGTAGCAAAGGGGTTAAGAACAGCCCTTCCCAAGATGTGTTACTTTGGCGTAGGGTTCATTTTGAACTGAAGCAGTCAAGACCCTGCAGGCTCAGGAGAAACTTCAGTTCCTTCCTTAACTACCTAGAGGAATCCAAACTGAGGGCCTTGCCCATAAGAGTTATTACCAGAAATAACTTTTTATGACCTAGCTATATGTCAGGACAAACTTCTAATTAGTGAACATCTGCTCTTATCCTCCTGCAAATCGCCCTGCTTCCCTCTGAAGCCTCAGGGCTTACCTGAGCCCAGAATGTCATGTATACCTCATTCTACCTTTCTGTCTCTAAAGCTCTCATGTATGTGGGGTTCCCATGTATATGTACATATTTAAAGGTGGTTATATTCTCTTATTAATCTCTCATGTTGATTACAGATGAGCCAAAGGAACCTAGAGGGGTATATGAAAATTTTTTCCTCCTCTCTGTAGGTATATTTCTCTACTGTCCCAATGAGCGTTTGAGCTAGTTGTTCAGGCCCTACCACCACCGTCAGCCATCTAGGTGTTCAGAACACTCTGCTCTGTATTCATGGAAAGTGGGTTGCTTAGACAGAGTGGGTCAGAGGGGAACTAATTAAATCTAAGATGCAATTGGGCACTACTCCTGCTGATGCCTAGCATGTGATAAGGCAGCTGTGGATGGGAAGACCTGTCCAGGGTAGATGGTGTGAGATCAATGACTGGGCTCGGGCTGCTTCCTGGCATTAGCACCAGATGTCCCTTGCTCAGGCCTGGCATCGTAACTATTTTATCTCTGTAATACCTCCCTTTTCTCTCTCCTCCACACCACAAAATCGTCACCAAATCTAAAGTAGGGAAAGATTTAATATGTCTGGAGAAGTTATACTGGACCAAATAATCTTCCAGTTCTTTCTGACATTTTCAAAACTAACAGTCAAGAGTTTGATGTCTGATTCTCTCTGTTGATTGTCCTCAAGTTAACGAATAATATACGTTTAGATATCTGGTGATAGAAGAGGCTTCAGGACTCAGAAGGAAAATAGACTTGGAGAAAGATATAGACAGATAAATAGATAGATCGATCAATCGATCGATCTTAGAGAAATATATATATATTTATATATACGCACACACACATACATACATACATATATATGTATATATACATATATATACACTCTTAAAAATATTATTATTCAAAAGTCTGATCAATACATAATTCATAGTGGATACTCCTCTGCCCCATTATAAGGCAAAATCAAAGGGTCAAATTCACTCTGTGAAGGTCACTTACTGTAAAAGTAATCAAAGAGGTTTCCGATGGGATGCAGGTGTCCAGCTTGCTCTGCTAATATCAGCTGTGAGATCGGGACTGGTCCCTGAACGTCTGTGGTCAGCTGAATAACGGTTCCCTAAAATACTGGGTCCTAATCTCGTGAATCTGTAAATGGTACCTTCTATGGAGAAAGGATCACTGCAAGTGTCATTAAACTAAAGATTTTGTAACAAGGAGGTTATCCTGGATTATCTGAGTGGGCCCTAAATGCAATCACAAGTATATTTCTAAGAGTTAGGCAGAGGAAGACTTTAGATACACAGAGAGAAATTGATGTGAAGACTGAGAAATGTGAAGATGCTACACGGACGGCCTTGAAGATAGAGAAAGGGTCCTCATGAGCCAATGAATGGAAGGAACGACCAACAGCCATTCGAAAGCGGAAAAAGAACAGAAAAGCATTCTCTCCTAAAGCCTCCAGAGGGAGCACGACTCTGCTAACACCTTAATTTGGGGTCAGTGATACTCATTTTGGACTTCTGGCCTCCAGAACTCTGAGAAAATAAATTTCTATCCTTTGAAGCCATAAAGTTTGTGCTAATCTGTTGCAGCAGTCATAGGAAACTAATATAATACATCTGAGTCCAAGTTTCTCATCTATTGAATTGGAAATGAGAGGCAGAATAAATAAGTGATTCTCGACTCTAGCTATACAATAGAATTAGCAAGAGAGCTTTTAAATGATTCTGAGGTAGGTCTGGCTCCAGAGATTTGGATTTAAGAGCTTGGGGTGAGACTCGAGTGTCAGTACTTATAAAAGCTCTCCAAGTCATTATAAGGTACAGGAAGGCATGGAGCCACTAGGCTCAATGGTTCTTCCCAAATCTAACATGCTTTGGTTCTATGTCTTTATACTTTAACATAATTAACTATTTGAATCTGGAATCAGAGATCCCTCAGGGGAACAGAAGGGAAAAAAGTCTCCAGGAGAAACCAAGAGAAGATTTAATGGCATGTAAGAGTCAGAAGGACATCAGAGCAAAGTTTAGCATGTCCTTTAGGTCTTCAACAGCCTTTCTCTCCTGGAGAAGGTGAAATCACCACTAGCCGTGAGGAAATCCTCAGAAGTACGTGACTTTCAGAAAGACTACATCAAATGGCAGGCCACTTTCCTTCTGTGTTCTGCCAGAATAAAAATCAAAGGACCAGCAGAAATTCAAAGGACTCCCTTTCTTAATGATTCATTCATTTACAAAATATTTATGAGAGTACTTTCTTGTATGCCATTCAACATTCAGTCATTCAACAAAAATGTGTGGGGTGCACACTGTGTATCAGGAACTTTTCTGAGTACTGTTCTAAGTACTTGAGATCCAGATAAAATCCAGAAAGATCCAATCCTTCATGAGCTGTTGCGGGGGAAAAACGTGCTGTCATGCAAAATAAATCAAGGCTGAGGAACAGGGAGTGGGGTGGGAGGCAGAGTGCAAGTCTGGACAGGAAAAGGCTCACTGAAGATACATTTGATCAAAGCCCTAAGTAGGTGAGAACAAGAGCCTTGGGCAATTCCTTAAAGAGCTTTCCCAGCAAAGGGAGCAGCCAGACGGCCATTTTTTTCAATAAATTTAGAGAATGAACTCTCCTCTTTAATTAAATAATCAAGTAGGCTCTTCTGCTTTGCCCTATTTCAAAACTTTGGAAATGGAAAATATGAGAATCTCTTTAACTCCAAGTAAAGCTGAGTGTGGGGGACATGGCTTTGGTAAGTAATTGGTTCTATCAATAAGACCCTTCTTTATCTTTCCTTTTGAGCAATGAAGAGAGTGAAAGGAAACTTTCCAGGCAAATACACCAAAAGCAAAAGTTGAGCCATTGTGGGGCTTTAGTCTCCAAGGGGCAAATTCCTGGACAAGAAGCTCAGGGAAGGAGCAACAACCAGGCAGCCAGAAGCTGCTAAGTAAGCCCCATGTTGAATTCCAGCATTCTGATGTGATTCTCTTTTATCGTTTTGGGACCAGCCCTCTTTCCAATTAGGGATCAGAGCTGCTAAGCATAAAGTGGTGTCTGTTTAACTGGCAGGGGGCACAATGGCCCACTCATGCCATCAATGGGAGTCATTGTGCTGCCATTGAGTCTGTTAAATGCTAATGGAATTAATTGCTCTTTCAGTGTTGATTGTCACCAGTTCCTTTTTTTTTTTTTTTTTAATGCAGGAAGGCTTATTTCTATTTATTTATTTATTTATTTATTTATTTATTTATTTATTTATTTATTTATTTTACTGTAGTGTATCGTAAACGTTTCTCATGAAACTACAGATTTATAATTTTAAAACTTTGAGGTACCTTTGATAGTATTTATTTAGCCAACTCATGTACAGGTGAATGCAGCCAAGAAAGGCTATGTAACTTGGTTAAAGCAACACTGTTACTTAATTGTAGACTTGGAATTAGGAACCAGTCTGGTCACTCCCCATCCAGTGGTCTTGATGTTATCAGCTGAATAACAGTTCCTAAAAGTACTAGTTCCTAATCTTATGAACCTGTAAATGCTACCTTATAGGGAGAAAAGATCACTGCAAATGTGATAGAAATATCTTTTTAGACATATATAACTCACCATTAAATTTTCTTTGCCATGAATAAGTGCCAAATGAGTAGCTTCTTCCAGCAATTTTCACTTAGTACTCACATATGAAATCCAGTCAAGTTTCTCATGGTCTTCTTGTTGAATCAAGGCTACCTTGCCCACTCAAGGAAAAGAAGTCCTGTGCACTGTATGGCCTGGGGCAATCGAGGGAATGTGTCGCTCTTTCAGATTCAGGCATGTTGCCTGACATAGCATGTGCTGTGGCTTGGGTGGACTTTGGATATCAAGCATTTGTCCTCTTCAGGTGACCCGATCAGGGGTTGGTTGTTGGTAAATCACTCCAGAAGGCTGAGAGCGCTTCAGCCACCTGAAAGCTGTGCCCTGAAGATGGCGCACTCAATGAGCTTCATTTGAAAAGGGAATCCCTCTAACATTCTGAAAAACTGTGACTCAGTTCACATTTAATATTAAGCAACCTCTACTTTATCTGCATATCCATAATTCTGCTCTCATTACCAGAAAACAACACCTAATTTAGATACAGAACTTCAAGCACAAGAAAAATAGCGTAAGTTTAGAGTTCATGTAATTTTTGCTTTGGGTACGTCATTTAATCATTTATTCAACAAAAATGTTATTAAGACCTACTAAGAGCCAGGACACTTGTTTAAGATGGAAGGCATACTTCATCCAAAGGAGACCTATAGAGATAGGGACCATTGTAATAGGGTCTTGCAGTGAGTAAGTGAAATTGGACTCAGTTCCGAATACAGAATGGGAATTTACAGGCAAGGATCAGGGTGGGGGACAGTAAACAGCGTGAAGATTAATGGACAGAAACCACATTTAAGTTGGAGTCCGGAGGGCCTGTAGGGGGAGCTCTCACACCCCATGTCAATCGCAGAGCCGGACAGGAAGAACTCTTTGTTTATAATAGCTTCCCCAGCTTCCTCCTCTCTTCTATAGTTGAGTGGCCTCTTTGTTTTGCAGAATGTATATGGTTTGCCATTAGACCACATGGCCCGAATTGCAATTCTTTATTGCTCCTGAATAAACCCATTTTTGTTGGAAGACTATCTGGCTCTATTTGTTTAAGTCTACAGTGAAAAATTAATCAGAGGAAACATCAGGAGTAATTTTTGCTAAACCATCCTAACTGAATTCTTGCTGAAGGCAGGCCAGGGTGATCAGATATCACTTGGGGGAAGGTAGAAGATAAGGAACCCAATAAAATATCAAAGGTGTTGAGGATGGGGGACTCTGGGTAAACCTACCTAGAAGGGTTCTTGCTAAAATTGGAAAATGTAGAAACAAACACAGAAATCCAAAAGTTGAGGCCTACTTGACAAAGAGTTTAAGAGCACCTAAATAGAGTTCGGTCAAGAGAATTTTGGTCAGAGGCAATAAGGGATAATGTTAAGGAAAGACAGGTTTCCTGCTCTGCCATTTGCAATGTGACCTTTGAAAACTCCATTTTACATCTCT
>NW_011888840.1:676213-677764 GCF_000151845.1 Pteropus vampyrus | reverse complement strand
AAAACACCACAGCAAACAAAGACCAAAGATGAGGACCAAGGCCACAGAGCAACAGTTGAACTTGGTTCCAAATGACTGTCTTGAACTAATATTAACATCACTCTTTCTCAACTAGGAAAGTGGCTTTTATTTACTTTACTAAAATAATTTAATTATACTATTTTTAAAATTTCTATTTTTAAGATGTTTTTCCCTGTGCTTTGTGTGTAGTCCATCTGCCAAACTGCAGAGAGTGCTCACTTGGGAGCAGATCCTCATTCGGTCACATGTGTGTTATATTTATCACACCACGTAGTCCAAAGCTGGATATAAATGTAATACATCACTGTGCTATGAAATGTATAAAGACGTCTGTATTGCTTTTTCACTTATAGCAAACCCCTTCCATGTCTCATCTCTTTATGTTCAGCCTTAAAACAATCCTGCAAAGTAACTGAAAAACATGTCATTGTTCCCACTTTGGAGATGAAAAAACTAAGTCTCCGAGAGTTTAACGGACTCACCTGATAAAGTCTAATAGATTCAATGTCATGTTGTAGGAAGAACATGGACCCTGAAGCTGAGCAGACGTACCACCTGTGCTTGCCACCTGCTTTTCCTTCCCGTCTGCACCCACCCCTCTCTTCTCTCCTTTCTCCCAGTAGTCAATATCTATTGACTTCCTGAACTCAGCCAGGCAGACGTTTGGTTCAGTCACCGACTGGCAAATTTGTGGTCATATTCCCATTCTAATAATCCAAAAAGAATAATCTCAAATCTAATCTGTGCTAAACATGAAATATTAACTACCACACCTCCCAAAACCTAATCTTACCTTATATCTTAGCTATTATAGGTATTTTTGTTGGCTAATATGGATAAACATGTATATTGTTTAGTGGTGCACATAATTTTCACTATGGCTATGTCTGTCATGAGCATATAACTATTCTTTTGTCTCCAAGTATCTTTGAAAACAATGACTTAAAGTGACAAAGTTTGGAGTAATAAAAAACTGAGCAGACCTCCATATATGAGAATGACTCACTGGAGGCCTAAGGAAGGAAGAAAGAGAGGTTTCAACCCCCGCATCTCCAGCAGGCCCACCATTCTTTTAAACACCCTCACAAAGCATCTCCTATTTTTTGCTTTCAGCAATAATGCAGTCATTACTGATGTCCTTAATCACATGACCTCAGGCAGCTCCCGACTCTGCCATCCTTCATTCAAGAAGGCACAGACCAATTGCTTCATTGTAAGGTTTGAATGAGACTGTCTGAAGGCAATCAGCATTTTCATGATTAATATCATTAGTAGAGGTCAGCGGGCTGTAGAAATGGGAGTTGGAGAGGGAGACAGTCTAAGGAGAAGCAGTAGCATGGGAAAACTACAGAAATCTTCTTGTAAGTCACTTACCAAATTCCACATTGTTTTCTTCCTTGAAAGGAGAAGAATTAGTCTCTCCCAGAGTATGTGTAAAGACATGGTGTTAACAGGTTTTGTCCCTCCACATGTGTGTACGTGTGTGCACGTGTGCACGCACACACACACGCACAGAAGGGGGAGGTAGTA
>NW_011888840.1:671225-674158 GCF_000151845.1 Pteropus vampyrus | reverse complement strand
TTGATTAGTTCATAAGTTTGTCTATGTCCTTACTCTTTACACTAAATTAGTTTGCGGGTTCTTTGTCCTCTCTATTTTTTTGTTTTCTACTTCATTTATTTTTGCTTTCACATTTATAATTTATTTCCTTCCACTTGTTTTGTGTTTAAACTGCTGGGTTTTTTTCCCTAAGGCTATACATTTCCATATAGTACCATTTCAGATTTTTGATATGTAAAAATTTCAGGCATTTCAGTTCTAAATATTTTCTGAATTCCGTAATACTATTTAATCAATGGGTAACTAAGAAGTTTAATTTTTTGATTTTGTTTTTTGTTTCGCTTTATAATCACATCTGTTTACTTTTTAGTTTTCTTTGTGTTGTAGTTTTCTAATTGCATTGTGGTTATAAGAGTTATAAAAAAACTCTGGTTTTCATTGAAGTTGCTTGGAGGTAGGTGCATGATTGATTTTGGACAATGATCACTATATTTTCACAAAAAAAACCACAACGTATATTTACTAATTGGTAAGCACAGAGTTTGATGCAAGCCCATTAGATCAAGCTTGTTAGCTGTGTTTTTAAATGTTTCTGTATTTCTCCTCATTTTTATTTTGACTTGATTCATTCAATCACACACTCATTTACTCAACAAATGTTTATCGAGTGGCTACTACATGCCAGACACTACTTTAGAACCTCTAGATATGATGAAAACAACAATAAAAACAAAAGTTCCTGTCATTGTGAAGCTTTCTTTTCCACGGGCAGAATAGTAAGATACTTTATATCTTAATAATTTAAGGGGAAGGGAAAGAAAGAAAGAATAAAGAGAATATAGCATTTCAGATAGTGATAAATGCAATAAAAAAAATAAAGAAGAAAAAGGATAAGGTGTGTAAGAACGGGAAAGGGAAAAGGGCTTGACTTGAATTGATAAAAAAGGACTCACTAATAAGGCTTCACTTGAGTAAAGACTCAAGTAAGTGACAGTGTGAGCCGTGCGAATATTTGAAGTCAAAAAGATTAGCAAGTACAAAGGTCCTAAAGCAGGATCATGCTTGGAATGATCAATGAGCATGAGGGAGTCAGTGGAATAAATAAAGGAGAGAGTAGGGGATCGAGTTTAGCAAGGAAAGGCACTGGGGTTGGGAGTGGGGAGGATGCTCACGTGGGGACTCTGTATTTTCAATACTTTGGCTTTTATTCTGAGCAAGATGGAAGGTCAGCTGTGTCTAGTTTACCCTTTCACTAAAATCGTAGCCCTCCAAGGGTCAGGCTTAACACAACAGTTTCAGTTACCATCCTTTGCCACATGTGGGGCCACTTTTTCCTATCCCACTATGTGCACCTAATAGTCTAGGTGCCTAAGACTGACAACACTCACTCTAGGACTTCCACAGTTCCACGCTACCAACTAACTTTTATAGCTCTCATAGCACCCCATGTCCTCCCTTACTTATTGATAATCTAAGCTATGCATTCGAAAGTGTCGCTTAGTCAGGAGAGTTTTTGTCAGGAGAGTTTTGAGTTATCTATTCCACGTTTTCAGATATAAATGTCTGACTATTATTTTTAAATGTTTCGCATAGTAAAATGTAGGTTGTCTTCATTCTGACCCAAACAATTATAAAAAAGCTGTATTGCAAGTGGCATTACAAGTGACAAAGGAGAAATCTAATTTTCCTATTGATCATTCTTTGTCTCCCTAAGTGCTTCTATTGAACTAAAAGTCAAAAAGCAGAGGACGTATTTTTTATTTGAGACCTCTGAGTTACATTAATTAGTCAATGTTTTCGAAATGCTTTTTGAGATGAAACCATTATTCATCAGCAAACCCAAGTTTTTTGTTATAATGACGGCTCCTTTTAAAGATGCTAATTGGGCCACCTGCCATGAAAGAACAATTTCACCTTTGCCTTAATGACTGGAAACAATATACCTAGCCATCCTGTTTCTGAATTCATAAGTGAAGACTTCATAGGCCAAAAAATACATTTTTTTAATGTTACAATAGCAATGAAAATTCACTGCAACGAAAGTGACTATTTTGGCAATCTGGTGCATCACCTGAAAATAGAATGTTGCTTGCGTGGGAGACACAAGAGAAAACCCATTATTCTCATTGTTTCCATATCATTGTTTTTATACATATAAGAAATATTTTCATATTTCTTAGCTAACTAGACCTAATTGAAGTAGTCCATTCTCAACACCTGGCCTATGAATATTGTTTTATGCTATTTCTATCCTGTTTCTGTAGAAGAGGAAGAATTATTAAATGTTTTCAGCATTGAAATGAAAATAACAGTAATGAGTACCTAAGCAGTAACTAGAAGCTTTCTCTCAGGTTCTTTTCTAAAATGCAAAGAGAGAATATTATGCTTTCTATAATGTTATCTAAATATTCCTTGGCATTTGATTCATAATTGTATTTTTATCCCCACGGTATTTTATTGGACATCAAATGTTTATATATGGTATTTGAACTCACTTAATTTTTTTCCAAGAGCTAAAATAATTTTTTATAAACCTTCTCTACAGAATTAAAACTATTTAGAAGGCAACATTAATAGCCGTCTCATCTGAAAAAGTGAGAGGCCTATAAAAATCTAGCATAGAGAGCCAAGTACACTACAGCTCTTATAAACCTTAAGTCTAAAAATAAACCTTTTCATGACACTTGTTTGGAAAAAAAGAGTCGTTCCGACAGAATATTCTAGAAATAAATATATTCCAAATGTCTTTTAAAAAAATTAACTATACAGTTTCGTTCCATAATAAAACAGCCTAATATATGAGCAGTTTGCTAGTTGTAAGTAGACATTTGGAGATGTGGGGTTAACTTTTTTGATGCATTGAGTTATATAAATATATAAAATATGTTATTAAAATTAATTTCATCTGTTTCTTCCATGTCGTTCACATCTGTGACTTATATATTTATAATTTT
>NW_011888840.1:665953-670972 GCF_000151845.1 Pteropus vampyrus | reverse complement strand
GAGACAGTGGTGATCCACCACTGAAATATAATAATGGCCTCTTCTCAGTTTTCTGCAGTGGGAGGCAAACGAAAGAATTCTCTTAAGCTAGTATTTTTGTTCACGAATTTTTCTTAAACCTTTGTTGCTAGTTGCTGCTTTTGTGCTACAAAATAAATAAATAAGACGTTAGTGTGATCAACGGAAAAACTAAAAACGGCCCCCATCCACCAAACACTGAGAGCTTCCCTGGAAAACAGTATTCCAGGGCCCTCTGTAACTTATTTCCAAACTTCTTCCATTTCAACCCAGTTTACTGTTGGCTTCTGACCTTTGGTTTCATGTCTTTTTTTGGATCCTCGTCTGTCAATATTTGGCTATGCTAGATTTAATATTTGATGCCACTAGAGATGTTGGTCTTGTCTTCCTCCTCTGGCCTTGGGCAGGGGGAACCATATTTTAGTTTCGGCCTCTTAGTTTTAAGTAATTCTAAATCATACTCACAGAAATATAAAGCGTTAGATCGAAGAGACATTACTGCCTTGAGATTTTTGCCCTTGGCAGTACAAATCAGTCCTAACAAAAAGAGCATCAGCTCCCATAGTGCACTTGCTACCAAAAATGATACCCTATAAAAAGGAAACATTCCTGCCCAGAAATCCATGGTGGTTAGGAACTTTGGGAAGTTACTGAGCATCTAAAAAGTAACCTGTTTTTGAGATTACTTGTCAGAAAAGTAGGAAGCTAAGAAAGAAGATTTACATGCAGGCTGTATAAACTGGGAAGTATAAGAAATATCTTTCCCTTGTTTTCTTTAATTCAACTTAATTCTGCTTATCCGCCCCATCGTAACTCATGAGGCTGCCTCCATTGATGATCCCCTCTCTCCTGTATTTTCAAATTCTCTCTTTATTCATCCCTTTCCCTTTGTATGTAAGAAAGCTTAAGTCTTTCCCATTAAAATAAACAACAAATCATTCTGAAAATCCAGGTCCCTACTATGTATTATCTAATCACTCTTCTTTTCCCCATGAGTCTTATAAGAGGAATCAAAGTCTGCTTCCTTTTTTGACTCTTCAATCCATTGGATTATAACATTTCTCACCCTACCCACAAAACCTTGACATGGTCATTGCCAAGGTTCCCGATACTCTCCTAGTTGCTAATTCCAGTGAGCACTTTTTCAGTCTTTATCTTTCTCTTGGCCAAGATAGAGCACCGTTGACCAATGCTGAGGCACTCAGCCCACTTAGTTACTCTGACACACGCTCTCCTGGTTTTCTTCCTACCTTCTGGCCATTAACTCTAAGTATTTTCTGAGAACTCCTTTTCCTCATGTCTGTTTGTGAAGGCCCAATGAATAGTACCCCTTTTTCCTGCATCCTCTCAGAACCAACTGGGAGATAGGCAGGAGAGTCAGGCAGGTGGAAATAAAAATGCAAGCTACATTTATTGTTGAAAGCTGCGCTGGCGATATGGTTTAGATGTACGGCAATACTGAAACTCGGGAGTAAGAGACTTACCCCTCAGTTCCAGGCAGTGGTGGACACTCATAGGCAACCCCCGGGGGGCAGACACTTTTTATTGCTTTTCAGAAAGCTCACTATAGGAAGGCAGATACGAAAGCAGAAGTGGAAGAAATTACTGAGCCTCCCTTGCTCAGTTCTTCCTTTACAATTCACCAATCGGTTAAGTCACTCCTCTGCCCTCTAAGTGACAAGGCAGTGAGAAGTCCAGTCTGTTACCCTAACCGAAAGTCCCACAATATAGAAATATGAGTCAGGAGGAAAGACATTCTCTCCTCACACCACCCTCTGCCACAGATGGTAGGTAAGGAAGGGAGTAGCATTCTCATGAGCATAAATAAGACTCAGAGGTGGAAGATAGAGAGGCAGAACATGACAGGTCCATCTCTTGTGAGACATTCTGGTCACCACTACCCTTAGAGTTTACTGCCACCTCAAGATGTGCAACCCGAAATGCCCAGAACTCACCTGTCTGCTTCTTGCTCTCACATCACCAACAATCTATTTCTTTTGTGAGCCATGTCCATCCCCGCCCTGCGTCAAGAGAGCACTCCTAACTTTTCCTTCAAAATTGTTTTCAGATATCACTTAGTGTATGAAATCTTTTCTGAATCTCCTTAATTTAGTTATTACTTTTACTATCACACTCCTGTCTCCTCCCTTACTTTTCTTAGTGCCCCGCAATAACGCCCCCTGTAGATGGGGACCATCCATGGGAAAAGAGCAACATTCTGTTCTTAATTCTACACAGCCTGGTCAGAGTCCAAGACTCACACAGCAGTAGAGGTTTTAATACAGGTTTGAATCAAACCAAAGAAAACTGAACTCAGAATCCAAAAGGTGCCCTTCACTTGTTTTTTTAAAGATAGCATGAAAGTAAAAAATATATATATTTAAGTAAAAAAGTAAGAGAAAATTAAGATATATATATGTATATAATTATAAATATAGTATATATATGGTGTAGATCAAAGCTGTGTGTGTGTGTGTGTGTGTGTGTGTGTATTCATACATACATGCACACATTCACGTTAGGTAAAGCATGGCATTCGAACAGATAAATTTGGGGAAAATGGACGGAAAACCCTTCATAGTTTATATGACTACCTAAAGGACACCATTGCATTTCCCATGGCAAATATGGCACCTTTCCAGAACACAGCGAAGACGGCGAGGTAATACAGAGCACCGGTCATGTGGGCGTCATCCATTTGGCTTTCACAGAAGCAGCGGCCACATGCTAAGAGGGAACATTATCCTCCTCTACTTCGTGTTTCCACAAAACGGTAGTCCCAGTAGTGTGACACTCCTGGCCTCCTTCCCCATTGTCTTACTCATTCCTTCCCATGAAAGATGTGATTTATCTGGTGGAGAAGTTTGGGAGAAGCGATGGGGCGACACCATTCCTTAAGAGCTATTGAGCCAGCTCAGCTTCTGTGAGGCGGGGGCAGGGGTGGAGATAGTTGTCTTGTCCCGACAGGACCTGGGATTGGGTGGGTAGATGTGTCTAATCCTAGAGTTAAGTATTAGGAAGCAACATCCTCCAACCTACCTATGGGAGCCCCTAAAACTCTAACACTACTATGTCATGTTAATGCCACTACTGTGACAGCCGTTAGGAATACAAATATTGATAAGTCAGGATCCCTTCACTCAAGAACCTCATGGTTCATAGGAGGAACCGGACTTATATAATTACAGTATAATGTTGTAAGTAATGATAGAGATAAGCACTGGGTCTTATGCTAAGAAGTATACCTCATCCAACTCGAGAGGTTCAAGAAAAGCTCAAGAAGCAAGCTGAGTCTTAAATGAAAATTAATATTTAGCCATTGCAGCAATAAATAAAAAATCAATGACCATTTATTGACAATGTGCCATGTTCCAGGTAACATGAATTATTTCATTCAGTCTTCATAACAATCTGTAAAATAGATTGTTATTATTCCTAACTGAACGGTGAGGAAATTAGAACATAAAAAATGCATTTTTTTTTTTGAGCTCATACAACTTGTAAAGCGATGAGGATGGATTTCTTGGTTCTTTAAATCAGGATTTAGCAAAAATTATTCTCTGTAGGGCCAGAGTGTAAATACTGTGGGCTTTTCAAGTCATATAGTCTCTGTTGCAACTATTCTGAACTCTACCATTACAGCATAAAAACAGCCACAGAGCATGCTGCAGGGCTGCACTCCCATTAAACTTTATTTATGGAGACTGAAATTTGAATTTCATATAATTTTCCTGTGTCTCGAAGTATTCTTCTGCTTCTGATTTTTTCAACTATTTAAAAAATGGAAAAGCCATTCTTAGCCATATAAAACAGGCCATTCATTGGTTGCCGATACCTGATTTACATCATCTTCTTCCCAAATTCCTCTCTCGCTCTTGCTTGTGGCTTTCCTCTCCTTTGTGATGGCTGAGACCTTTGCTGGGTTTATTTTGTTTTCATTAAAGTGTGAGTTGCTGGATTTTCTTTCATGTTTTCTAAGGTACCAAATAATTCCTTGCCTTCCCAGAGTGCCACTTAGCTGAAAGTAAAGATGTTACAGCCTGTGTGGATGCCGATTAGAACCCATTACAGTCTGTCTGCCCTGCTGTGATTCTGAAATATTTAGCAGAACTTTACTTCTTGTTCTTTTAGCCCATTATGTTTTTTCCTCACTATTCCCAGGCACATCCCTCTTAGTTAAGAAGTTCATTCCTCTATAAGGCCAGATGGGGAGACTGATAATAAGCGAAGTGAGGACTTTAGAAAATGACCCTTCAGTTCCTTACTACATGGAAGTGTTGGGTGAGCCCCTAGAGCATTCCTTCTGTTTTCCAAAGGCTCTTATAGACACTGTGGTGCAGAAGCTTTCTTGCAGAAAAGGTCCAAATAAAGTAAAATTATCAAAATTCAAGTCTGACTCTTATCGGGGTAGAACCTACTTTCCGAGAACTCCCATCCATTCTTAGAGCCATTCGTGCCTGCTTAGCATCTACTTACCTACCTACACCCCTCGGTGCCAGCGTCGCCAAAGCATGCCCTGGTCAGCTACTCAGGTCCAAGTCGTCGGCAGAATGGACACTGGTATTTTGAAATGACAAGGTAAGGACTCTGTCCTCCCCAACACCCAGGGATGGATCATTTTCGGCAGAACTGCTGCTTTTCTACTATAATATTCATTCTCCCTTTCTTCCCTAGTAATAAACCCCAAAATTGTTATCCAAGAAAATGACCATCTAGAATAAAAACTAATTTTCTCCCCAGCTTCCTTACAGACAGCTGTGAACAAATAACTACGTTCCGAACAATGATATAAAAGGAGAATCACAGCTTTTAAGAAGCATACGGTATGCGCCCCTGTTGTTCCTTCTTTCCATCTTTTTCTCCTTAAAATAAGGATGCTATGGCTGAAGCTCCAATAGCCATCTTGACCACAAACATGAAGGCCACACACAGGGATAGTGATGGAGAGCTGGAAGGAGTATAGGTCCCTAATTTCATATAGCCATCAAATTAGTTCTGGAT
>NW_011888840.1:658160-664913 GCF_000151845.1 Pteropus vampyrus | reverse complement strand
AAACTCAAAAGGCCCCTTATCTTTCCGGTCTTCTCACTCTCATTCCCAGCAGTAATCATTATTAACTGTTGCACATACATCTTTCAAATATCTTCTGTGCATGGAGAAGCATACAGAGACATATATAGAAAACCTTCTGTTTTGTATGAAAAAGCTCATATTGTACCTACTGTTTTATAATTTGCTTTTTGACTTAATGTTAAATCGAGATATAATTGACACATAACATTATAATTTAGACGTAGAACATAATGACTTGATATATGTATATATATTGAAATGTTACTGCAATAAGTCTAGTTAACCTCCATCACCACACAGAGCTACAATTTTTTTGTTTGTGATTAGAACTTTTAGAATCTACTCTCTTAGCAACTTTCAAATATACAAAACAACATTGTTTTTTTCTTTTCAATAATTTTTTATGTTAAAATTACATTAAAATATTATATTAGTTTCTAGATGTACAACATAGCGATTAGACATTTATATAACTTAAGAAATGATCACTCCAATAAACCCATCTGACACTACACATAGTTGTTACAATATTATTAACTATATTCCCTATGCTTTACTTTACATACCCATGACTATTTTGTAACTACTAATTTGTACTTCTCACACTCTTCCTTTTTATAACCATCCTTTTAACCCCCTTCCATCTGGCAACCATCAAAATGTCCTCTGTATCTATGAGTTTCTGTTTTGTTTGTTTATTTTGTTTTTTAGATTTGTATATAAGTGAAATCATATGGTATTTGTCTTTTTTTGTCTGACTTATTTCACTTAGCATAATACCCGCTAGGTCTACCCATGTTGCTGCAGATGGCAAGTTTTCATTCTTTTTTTTATGGCCAAGTAATATTCCATTGTATATATGTACCACTTCTTCTTTATCCATTCATCCATTGATGGACACCCAGGTTGCTTCCATATTTTGGCTATAGCAAATAATGCGGCAATGAACACATGGATTCACATGTCCCTTCAAAGTAGTGCTTTTGGTTTCTTTAGATAAATACACAAAAGTGAAATTACTGGGTCCTTTTTTGGTCTCTTGGTACCTTTGTACAAAACAGTATCGTTCACTATAGTCACCATGCTGTATATTACACCCCCAGGACTTATTTATTTTATACTGGAAGTGCGTGCCTTTTGACTTAATATTATTTTGACGTCTTTGAAAATGTTTGTATGGTATTTCCTATTCATGGACATCTAAACTGTTTCTAGTTTTTTACTGTCCCCCAAAAAACCATAATGAACTTTCTTGCAGAGTATCTTTGTGCACTTATGTATCTGTCAGAAAACTTCTCCAAAACAGTATAGCTGGGTCAAAGTGTATGCACATCATAGACAGTTCTAGAAAGCTCTCTGAAGTTTATTTCAATGTACATTTCACTGATAGCGAATGTAGTTCTATCTTTCCTTACTATCTTTAAGATTGGGCATCGTCAAACTTCTTAAATCTTTGCCAACCTAAGAGATTTAAAGGAAAAAAAAAAAACAGTGCTTTATTGTTTTAATTTTTATTGGGAGTAAGGTTGAGAAACTTTGAAAATTTATGTTTTTTTGTTTTTTTTTTTTATGGTATATCTTTTGTTTATGTCCTTCCAGTATTCGATTATTGCTATTTCCTTGAGGACTCTGGCTGTCTGTGCCAGAGTGGGCCACCTCACATAGGGACTCCTGCTGGTATTCAATCCTGATTTTGGACATCGGCCACTCAGTTGACATCTCAGCCTGAGTGTCCTGGCTCCAAATGCTCTGTTCTAAGTAGACAGAAGAGGGGATCAAACGGGCAGATTTGGACACACTCATTCAGGAGAGTTAGGTGACAGAATAAAAACTGTAGCCTTTCTTTTTTTCCCTAAGCCATGTCTCCTCCATGAGACAGGACAGGCCTCGCTAAGCCGGTATGTCCTCACCGAGAGTTCCTAGGTCTCCAACAGCACAACGTTTGATGATGAGAAACTGTTACCCTTTAGTGAGGACTATAAAGCAAGCGCAATAAGTTCTGCCATCCTCCTGTCATCTACATCGGAGTTGAATCCCTTTGGGAATGGCTGAGAAGGGCAGGGTCCTCCAGGCAATAAAGTCTCTCCTGCCCAGGGCCATCTACAGCTCCCAAGGTTGACTCTGGCTAATATATCTTCCAAAGATCCTGGCATCACATACCTGGACCAACTGCGGCACCAGAATACAGAGAAAATAACAGAGACTGCGGAGTCCAGAAATCCACGTTCTAGCTTCTCATAACACGCAGATCGTATAAAATATATTTGTGGGCCATGGTTTTCGTAGGTACGAAATTTGAATAATTTTTTCAAGAACTTGTGCAAAGCCCTGTATTGTGAACCAAGTGTGTATTACACGCTCTAGAGGTCTCTTAACCCCTCCTCCATCATCCCTTGAGAAAAGGCACTCCAGGAAGCCCCTTTCTGCTTCTCCTAAGGATGTTGCAAAATCTTGCTTTTCATCCTCTCCAGGGAGTACCTGAACTCAGGAAGCTAGGGCACTTGGCAAAAGCAGTAAATTGCCCTTCAAAACAAAGAGGCACAGTTATAAATCCAGCTCCAAGAACACGCCGTGCTAAGGAATAGCTCCCCAGCCGGGTAAACCATCTGAATCCTGAGAGTGACGTTGCATCCCACAGTTCTAACCAATCACTCATCCACTACTCATGCTTTATCAATCCTCCTGTGCACGCCCTTCTCACCACCACTCGGTCAGCACCAATCCAGGCTCCCCATTTCTTTCAAGTTCCAACTTAACACTCACTTCTCTGGCCCTGCCCTTTTCCGAGGATGCCCACCTTCCACATTTCTCTGGACACAGAAGGGTCCAGTCCCCAATACAGTAGGCTCCTGTGTGTGTGCAGAAGTCAGAACAGCACTGCGAAACTCTCCAGGACTTTGCTATCTGGAAGAAATGAGGCTGGATTCCAGCTCTGGCTTTAGCCAGCTATGACCTTGGGCAAGTTACTTAATAGTTTTCTCCCCTGTCAGATGGATAATCACAGTTGCCTTGGAGAGTTGTTCCAAAGATTAAATCAGATAATATGTGTAAAGTACTTAGCTCTGTGCTTGACTCACGCTAGGAGACCTATTATTCTTAGTTTTACCTGTTTTCTGGTAGTTTCATGTAATTCCTTTTTTAAAAAAAAATCAAACTCGTCCATCCCTTGGGCTCAGAAATCCAAGTCTTATGTTTTTTAATGCCACAAATGTGTCTAGCACAGGCTGTTTATGGATTATTCAATAATCGTTTCTGAAATTATTGGAATATTTACGTAATATTGAAATCAAAGTCGAGAGGGACGTGTAAATCAGGTTTCAAAGTTAATAGCCTCAACAGAACTGGCACAGTGTTGTATAAAGCAGTGATTTTCCAGATACTGAAGAAAAAAACACTCAAATTTGATTTAGAAAACCCGAGTTATAGTAACGTTGGTAAAATGTACATATTGCTAAGTTTTTGTGTCCTCATCAGTAAATGCTTAACGATATCTGACCTGCCTACCTTTCCAGGACATTTCGAGAATCAATATAAAAACATTTTTTAAAAGCTAAAATAATATAAAAATAAAAGAATGATTGTGTAAATTGGACTTCTTATGATTACCTGGGAAAGGAAGAAAGAGGCTGGCTGTTTCTCCTGGACACCGCCCAATCTCTGACCACAGTTAGAATTTGCAGCCTCGAAATATGTACATAATTTGAGCCTCCCCTGGATGACAGAGGTCAGACTACACTTCTCAAAGCTGCTCAGAACCAGATCTGCTTGCTCCTTAAACTCTGCTCCTGCACCTGGGTTAAGCCTGTGGGTGGCTAAAGCTGATTTCTAAAATATTAGGGACATTTATGGAGAACAAAGTCTAGGTACTTACCTAGAAATATTCTCTGGGCTGACTACGTTTACAGAGGATATAAAATGCAGAGAATTCTGGAACGCCTATAAATTCCAATAAACCCCAAATTCCTCTCTATACTAGTCTCATTTTTAGTACTTTTCGGATCATGTTGTTTTGGTTTCTTTGCATTTGTTTTTGCTGCAAGTTTGTGGAAGTCTTTGTCTCTTGATAACTGAGAGTTTGGAGAGAGGTGAAAAATGACTATCTGATAGCTGTTCTGTGCCTTTTCTGTAAGAATCTAATATAAAAGCAAGTAGATATAAGATGAGCAAGTTCTGGGGATCTATATAGCATGCCAGTCCGGTGTTGAACCATATGGTAGGAAACAAAATGTCTACCATTTTATTTTTACCCATTGTTTAGACACTGGTGTAGGTCAAAGGAACATACCATGAAGTGGAAAGAAGCCCCAGCTGGCTAGTTACCAAAAAAAGAGAAAACTATCTTGTAGCATTACATTTATTGTAAGAACAGGGACTGGAAGTCCTTGACACTCAGAGATTTGATTCTATGAGAACATGAGATTGTATCAGGGTACTGAGGTTAGATTTGCCATAAGCAAACTTCCCAGAGACTGATAAAGAAATCCAGACATCTCAGTTCAGTTACTTACATTAGGAGGTACAAAGTCACGATCTAAAAACCAAATCCAGTCTACATGAGTCTTTGGTTTGCTTATCTTTTATTTTATTTGTGGGGCCAAATGATATTTCATATAAATATGGGCCAAATTTTTTCAGCTTCATTGAGATATAATTGATATATAACATGTATGCTTAAGATGTACAATGTATTGATATACATATGTATTGCAAAATTATTATCACAATGAGGGTAGTTAACATATCCATCATATTACATAGTTATCATTTTGTTTTTACAGTGAGGACTCTTCAGACCTTCTCTCTTAGCAACTTTCAAATATAAAATACAGCATTGTTAACTACATTTGCCGTGTTTTATAGATGCCCAGAACTTGCTCATCTTATATCTGAAAACTTATACCCTTTGACGACCTTCTCCCATTCCCAATTCTCCCAAACACCTGGCAAACACCAATCTACTCTATATTTCTATGATTTTTTTAGATGCTCATATAAGAGAGATCATACAGTATTTGTCTTCCTTTGATTTATTTCACTTAGTATAATGCTTTTGTGTCATAGCAAGTGGCAGAATGTCCCTATTTTTTGTGGCTGAATAATATTCCATTTTATTTACATACCACATTTTCTTTATCCTTTCATCCATCGACACTTTGTTTCCATATCTTGGCTATTTTCAATAATTCTGCAATGAACAAGGGAGCACAGATAGCTCTTCAAGATCCTGATTTCATTTTTTTGGATAAATACCCAGAGGCAAGATTGCTGGATCATGGGAGAGGTTTATTTTTAATGTTTTAAGGAACCTCTATACCATATTCCAGAGTGGTTGTACCAATATACATTCATTCCAACCAACAGTGCACAAAGAGCCCCTTTTCTCCACATTCTCATCAGCACTTGTTAGCTCTTGTCTTTTTGATGATTAATAGGCTAAGAAAATTCTAAAAAATCATTTAAAAGTATATTCCTTGATTATCTTGGAAAATCGGAAGATCTGGTCCCCTGTGCTTTCTCAAATGTCAGCAATCACTGGCTGTTGCTGGGTAGTGCTGGCCCTGGACAGGAAGTTTGTATACTCTAGGTTCCCATATCTCTCACTATCGATCATTACCTAATGCTGGACCATTTATCATAGCTCTTGTATTCTTTTACTTTTTGTAGTAGAGAAATATCTCTTCTATACATATGTCTCTATCAAAATTTTGAAAACTGAATAGAAAACTAGAGGGCAGAATATTTCAAGGAAATTGATATCATCATCATCATAATCATCATCATCATCATCATCATCTTTATCATCATTTTCATACTATCACAAGCTCTCCTTTCCCCCAAAGTAGAAGCATAATAACTTTAGCCTTGAAAGAATTTTAGAACTCACTGATTATAACAGACCTTTTGTGACAGAATCTAAGTTCATTCCAAGCAGATTCTCTTTAAAAATATTTTTATTATAGTTAGTATACATTATATTACTTTTCAGGTGTACGACATGGTGATTCAGTCTAAGTAGATTCTGCTGGGCAAAACAGAATTCTCTTTTTTAAAAAAAGAAAAGAAAAAGAAATCTCCAACAATCCTAAAACAAATGTTTCAGTTGCTTAACTTTCTGGAAAGAAAATAAATGGCAATAAAGTGTGTTTGCATTAGTACAAAAATAGGACCCCCTCGCTCGGACTGCGATCTACAGCTGCTTTTTACTTGGGGGCATTCGCATTGGTGACACTGAGAGAAACAACCACAGTTGTTTAACCTTTCAGAAGGCCTGTGGGGCAGAATTTAAAACAGCAATGTTAGGGCTGCCAAAGTCTCACTCTTTAGAAGAGAAGCCGATCTTCTTGGGGGCTTCCCTTTAAAAAGAATTTTAAAGGCCCTCACTCAGAGTACCATGGATGGAAAATCTGAACTTCAATCAGTTGAAGCCTAAAATGTCGTGAAGGTGGCAGGGTGACCCAGAGGAAAGGGGACATGATGTGGATTTCATCAAACTTAAGTCTGAATTCCCACCCCTACACCCCAAATTCACATCTCCTCTAGGGGTTTTCTTTATTTCTCTGTTCTAAGTTTCCATTAATGAAACTTGAGTGACTTCTGCTTCACAGAGTGAATATTGCATGAGAAAATATAAACTGGCCCTTTGTAAACACTTTCAAGTGTTGGTTCTGATTCTTTTTTGTTCGTTTCCTTTATCTATAATAATGATAGCCACCATAAACTGGAACACTTACT
>NW_011888840.1:642319-658110 GCF_000151845.1 Pteropus vampyrus | reverse complement strand
AGAAGCATAATAACTTTAGCCTTGAAAGAATTTTAGAACTCACTGATTATAACAGACCTTTTGTGACAGAATCTAAGTTCATTCCAAGCAGATTCTCTTTAAAAATATTTTTATTATAGTTAGTATACATTATATTACTTTTCAGGTGTACGACATGGTGATTCAGTCTAAGTAGATTCTGCTGGGCAAAACAGAATTCTCTTTTTTAAAAAAAGAAAAGAAAAAGAAATCTCCAACAATCCTAAAACAAATGTTTCAGTTGCTTAACTTTCTGGAAAGAAAATAAATGGCAATAAAGTGTGTTTGCATTAGTACAAAAATAGGACCCCCTCGCTCGGACTGCGATCTACAGCTGCTTTTTACTTGGGGGCATTCGCATTGGTGACACTGAGAGAAACAACCACAGTTGTTTAACCTTTCAGAAGGCCTGTGGGGCAGAATTTAAAACAGCAATGTTAGGGCTGCCAAAGTCTCACTCTTTAGAAGAGAAGCCGATCTTCTTGGGGGCTTCCCTTTAAAAAGAATTTTAAAGGCCCTCACTCAGAGTACCATGGATGGAAAATCTGAACTTCAATCAGTTGAAGCCTAAAATGTGGTGAAGGTGGCAGGGTGACCCAGAGGAAAGGGGACATGATGTGGATTTCATCAAACTTAAGTCTGAATTCCCACCCCTACACCCCAAATTCACATCTCCTCTAGGGGTTTTCTTTATTTCTCTGTTCTAAGTTTCCATTAATGAAACTTGAGTGACTTCTGCTTCACAGAGTGAATATTGCATGAGAAAATATAAACTGGCCCTTTGTAAACACTTTCAAGTGTTGGTTCTGATTCTTTTTTGTTCGTTTCCTTTATCTATAATAATGATAGCCACCATAAACTGGAACACTTACTGTTTGTCAGCCCAGTGCCCCTTAAGCTGACTTCTAGTTTTCTCCTGTTTTTAAAGTTGCTCTAGTCCTTTTCTCCAGCATTTTAACACACTAGACCAATGATCATTCTTTTTCTGTAATGGGCCAGGTTAGAAATATTTTTATAGTTTTGACTATCTATCTCTGTGGTCAAAGGGCTCAAAGGTCAGGGGGCTCTACAGTCTCTGCTGTGATCACTCAGTTCTGCCTGCCACATAGTACGGAAGCTGCCATAGACAATCCATAGACCAATGTGTGTGGCTCTGTTCCAATAAAACTTTATTTACAAAAACAAACAGCTGGACCAGGGGCCATCGTTTGCCAACTCTTGCACTTGACTAAGAATCTTCAGCATCCTGTACATAGATCTTGCTATCCTAAGGCATAGTTAAAATTTCAGTTTGTTTTAGGAATTAGGGAGGGAGGCAAAGAGAAAAGGAGGAAAGAAATAGCAAGAAAACTCAAAACGACTATATGCTGTACACTATTATATTTAACTAAATATAAAGAAGATTCTTTTTCTTCTTGTCTTAAGCTATACACCTTAACTAGAACACTTACCACTTACTAGCTCTGTCATCTCTGTCAGGACTAGTTAACATTTATTGATTTTTTTTTTTTAATTCAGTGTGGGCCTTGTGTCAAGTGTCTTACATGCACTATTTTATTTAATCCTTACAATAATGCTGTCAGATGAAAATAATTTTTAAGCACCTGTTTTACAGGTGGTTAAATTGAAACTCAAAAGAGTTATATACTTTCCCTCTTGTCACAAAGCCAGTAAATTAGAGAGCTGGGATTTAAATCTAGGCAATTTGAACTCACAATTGCTTACCCTATTAGCCTCAATTTCTTTATACATAAGAAATGGATTATCCATCTACATTTTGGTTTTTTGGAAAGATTACAACAGTGAAAGTATCTGAAAGTGCCTGGCTCAGAATCAGGGAGCATTGAATCAGTTCTTTTTTCTTTCTCTACCCTAAAATTTGTCATTATCCAACAATTATTAAATATTTAGTGAGTACCCACTATTTTCTTGGGTTTGACTAATCTAGAACCACTGATTTCTAGGAGAAGGAAGTTTTAATCTTGGCTTTGCATCCAAGGATGTGTGTGACCTTAGGAAGTCTCTGGCTTTGGGTTTCTACAGCTATAAAATGACAAATATCTGCTCAGCCTTTCTTAAAGTGCTGTCTTATCTGTATCAGAACCCCCTTGATAAAATGTACATTTCCAGACCTTTCCCAAGACCAGAATCATCAAAATCTTCTGAGATGGGACTTAGGTTTCTGCTTCATTATCTCCAGTACTATTTTGGCGGGGGGCGGGGGCGGGGGGGGCGAGCATTAAACCTATCAAAATGTTAAAAGAATCATACAACAAATTCCCATTTACCTTTTACTACATTAACTTATTGTTACTTTTCCACAGTTGCTTCATAGATCTATTTCTCTTGCTCTTGTTCTCTCTTTTTCTCTCTATATTTGAAAGTCAGTCCATAGTTTGCCACATTTTCTTGATAATTCCTCTCTTTCTCCACTTGAAACTCAGTGACAAACATCATTTCATCCCTAAATATATCAGCACATACGTTCTAAGAACAAAGATGTTCTATTACCACAATACCATTATCACACCCAAGGAATTTAATTGACATTGATGCAATTATATTATCAAATATACAGTCAACATTTAAATGTCTTTAACTGCCACACACAAAAAAAGTCCTTATACTTTTTCTTTGATGATACAATCCAAAATCTTGCATTTTATTTTGTTTTTATGTCTCTCTAGTTTCCTTTTGTTTAGGAAATTCCACCCTGTGTTTTGTCTTTCATGAATTGACATTTTTGAGGAGCCCAGGCCACCTTGGTTTGTAGAATGCCCCACATCTGGAACTGCCTGTTTTCTCATACCTGGATATTTAGATGGTAGACTGGATCAAACATCTGCACAGTACTCTGTTCATCTTTATCGAATATAACCTAAGGACAAAATAAACTGCAAAGAAGTTTTGAACTTACTAAGTAGTTTTGTTGTTGGCATTGTTATTACAGTAGTAATAGTAATTCTAAAATAGTGTCTTTCTATATTGTTGGACATGGTAAATTGAATGAACATATTGACATTTTTGAAAACCAGAGTTCTCATATAATGAGAGACAAATAAAAAATAAGGAAAAGTAAGGAAGAACCTTACAGCATTAGATTTGAATTAGGGATATGAGTATGAAGTCTATCTTTTCTCATAGCAGAAATGAGCACGTCTAATCTCCAGATCTTGTTTTAAAATAACATTTCACACTAAAAGGAACCGGGGCTCCTTAAGGAATGGCTGATCCTAGGGATAGGCAGATAACATACATGTTGATTCTGGAATAGCTTGTTATGCCAGAAAGCAAAAAGTAAAAGGAAAATGTGTTTAAAGGCAGTAGGGACTTGTCAAAAGAACACTGAAGTCAGCTTGAAGAGGCTCATACTGGACAAATAGGTACATCTAAGCAGAAAAAAAACAATGATAGTAATGGATTTTAGCACCTTAAATTAGAATCTATATCATAGTGAAATGAAAAGACAACAGCAACAAAAATAATTATATAGAGAACAAAGTTTCTCACTTTAGAAGTATGTCTGCTAATAAATGCAGAAAAATTATTGAATTCAATACCTGTCTTTTTAACACGTTTCTTAAGTGGTCCTAATTCCCTCCAAAGTTTAGAATCAACTCACTACTAGATGTGCCCTTGAAGCTCTTTATTTCCATAATAGCTGTAAAATCGTAAACATCGCCCCTGCACTGAAGAAATTAATACTTAACAGAAATAAATGAAAAATAAAATTCTAGTCAGTCTGTGAGAGTTTGTTGTCTCCTTTAAAATACTTCCGAAAGTATTTTTCCTCACTGTCTTCTACGCCAGTCATTTGGGCTACTCCTGCAACTTGCTATTCCCTTCTAGTGTGGTCCTGGGAGAATCTCTTCCCCCTTATTTCCAGCATCCCTTGCTTGTGCAGTGCAATGTATTTACGCCCCTGGAGATGGGAAAAAGAGGCAGCTGCCTGATTGTCTCCAGGTTCTGCCTTTTGCTTGCTCTAATTTCTTTGTCTTTTTACCAGGCAGTCTAGAGCTGTGGGGCATCGATTACCTCCTTGGAGTTTAGTCCAGTGGACGCCACGTAAATACAGTGTCTTATGATGCCTCGAAGGGCTTGAAGTTTCATTTCAGAAGTAGGGCAGTGGCCCTTTGTCTTTAAATGTGTTTTCTGCCTCTGGACTTCCAAGTTTTGCAGTTAATTTGGGCTATTTTTATATGGTTCTAGTTTAATTATGTGTAGAAGCAATTCAAAAGTTAGCTAGTTATGAATTACTCTGCCCATAATCAAGCTTCCCTTTGCTCCCCACATCTAAATCTATTGCTAGGCCCTGTCGATTCTGCTTTCAACACTTTTAAGCATCATCTTTTGATTTTTTTGTTTTTCTTGGTATCATTACTAAAGAGCCACTGCTGTTTTCTCCCTAAAATTTCTCCCTTGATCACATTAGACTCTAGTCTAAGCAAATGACACCAAAATGCCCTTATCCAGGCCTTTAGGATATTATCTGTTGCTAGCTCTACCTTTCTCTCAAACTCAACAAATCTAAAATGACCCCATGCCACCTCTGGATGAGTTCTGCCACCTTCTCCCTGGCCACCGAAGCTCCTACCTAGTAAACTGTAACAATTAAAAAGCCCGAGCTTTGCAGTCAAACAAGAACTAAGGGAGAACTAGGCTTGAATCCCAACTCAAACACTTATAAGCGGTGTGACCTTGTCGAGCTCAACATTCTCATCTGTAATATGGGATAACATTACTTATGTCAAATGGTTGTAGTCTGTCACCAATGATATATGTTACTTACATACAGGGCCTAACGTAGAGTAAAGATGTAATAAAAGCTAATTATTATTTTGGCTTCTCTTTCTCTTCTTACTTCTCTATTTAGTAAGTTATCACAATCTGTTCAATCTTTCTTTAAACTGTCTCTTTTATTTCCACAGAAATAAAGATTCCCTCCCTAGGCTGTTGAACAATCTTTCTACGCTATTTTCCTGTCTTTAGTACCTCCAAACACTTGCGTTCTTATTGTATGCAAGAAATCATGCTAAAGCACTTCATCTTTCTCAACTAACCCCTTTCTTATTTCATCAAGAGATTTACCTTCCCCTTTATCTTTTTTTTTTTTTTTTACATTACAATTGTCCTTTGATTAGGAAGAATGAGAGGCTTTCTAGTACCTTTAGGATAAATGCCACAGATAGGGTAGGTAGGTTCCAACCTATGTGTGGTGGAGAATTATCATTTGGTCTGGCTCAGCCCTCTTCCTTGTCTTGCTCTGGTAAATATATCTATTTCTTTTGGTGAATTGCTTATCATCCCCATTCCAGCGATGGGGCTATACTGGGGACTGCCAATCGTGGTATCTGTCTGTGGCCACCAGGGTAGATATGTGATACAAGCTGAGCCATTTGAGTTCTTTCTTCCTTTGGATATTTTTCTAATTGAGATGAGGGGAAAAGAGCTGTTTCCTTCCTAGAAGCTAAACTGGGTACCATGAAACTTAGAGCCGCCAGTGGCCATGGTTTGGCCTTGTGAAACAGAGAGAATAAGGTATGCTAGTGTCAATCCCAGCTGTACCTGAGCCTAGCCATTCTCTTGCCTTCCACAGGTTGATAATGTGAGCTCATGCATTGCTCATTTAATGTTTAGTGTTGGTTGGGATTTTCGCTTTTGGAGCCAAGCATTCTGACTAACAATACTACCCTCTCTCCGGATCTCTTTTTTTTTTTTACTTCTTTCCCAAACCCATCTAAGCTGATCAACCCACCCTACAAGGAAGATAATCTGCACTTCCCTTTCTTCCTGCTTTGACCAAGTCCTTTCCCCTGCTAGGAATGTTTGTTCTTTCTTATCTCATTCTCCAAAGTCTGCACTTCCTTAAGACTCAACTCAAAACCTTCCTCTTTCACGAAGCTCAGTTTGTCTTCCACGAGCACAAGCTCCCTCAGCTTCACATTTAAACTTTAGATTCTAAAACCTAAAGGTATCTGATACTTATTTACTAATTAGGTCATTAATCCTTGCTATTTCCTACTTATCTACCAAATTAGAATAAAAGTTCCGGCTTCGACTAAGGTCTAGAAGTGAAGCGACTAGTTCCAAATCACAAACCCAAGTAGCTGCAGAGCACATTGAAGTTTCTTTAAAAATACTCCTGTCTAACTGAAGATAGTAGAGGAAGGCATCGAAAAGGGGAAAACACGAGCCAGTAGCTTAAATCATCTAGAAATGTCTAGATTGTTAGAGGTTCGAGGGAAAAGACAGAACATAATTTGAAGAAAGTGCTAGAGTTTGCTAAATGCTGGAAAATGGAAGACCGTAAACATTCCGTGATCTAGAAATATTACTAGGCATCCAAAGTGTTGGTGTAACCTCTGAGAGACTTTCAGAGCAGTCAAAGAAAGCGAGGTTCTTGCCAGAGAATGCAGCAGGATGGGAGATGTGGTATTTGAGAACTAGCCCAAGTTTCAGTTAGAATTAGGGACTTGAAGGAATGGATGAGAATTCAATCTAGGAGAAAGGATCATCTGTACATAGCTATACTGACAGGCTAAGAGTTCAGTTCGAAGGGTTAATGGGGAGATTACCTGGGCTAAACTGCTTCAGTGGGAGAGAATAAATTGAGTGATACACAAAAATGGGCCATCAGGCTGTGAGGCAGAGCACGGGAGGAAAGTTCTCATGGATCAAGGCAGAGTACACAGACGTCATTCCATAAAGGAATTCAAAATGGTGTGGAAATGAGTTAGACAGAGTTTCCCTCACATATAGACCTCTGCTTCTGAGGATCCCAAAAGTCAGTTAATAACCAAGCTCTTTTGGAGTCTGAAGGGATAGCCTAGCATGATCCTGAAATAGTTACTTGAAATTTCATATCTACTTCATTTCATATTATTTTAAAGATGCGTATGGGAGAAATTTTGATTTCTTCTTCCTCTTCACCCTCTCACCAGGACATCTTGTGTGCCTAGTTAGGATAACTTGCTAAAAACGTCCTAGAATGGGGTGGTATGTCTTGTTGACCAGGATTTCAAAGAGCCATTTTGTTCAATGTCTTTCCTATGGAACCTAACCTAAGCATTCTGCAGTTTTAAAAGAAAAGATCAAATGTATAAACCTGTAGTAAACATGACTTAAATTTATGTCATAGATAATGAAAGACTGGTATAAGGTTCGTTTCAACAGCAGGCTGTTAGGGAAGGGAATAAAGAGAGTGAGACTCCAGAAGAGAAGGTGGAACATGAACATCTAAGTACTTTTCATTCTGCCTCGGGCTAGTCTGATCCTGGAAAAAGTCCCCACTGCAACATTCTAAACACAGTGAGCAATCAAATAACTCTCACTTGAACTACCGGCTGGCCGATAGTCTAGGTAGTGGTCTATCTAGTTTATCAAGGACCCGCCCAGGTAAATGCCAGGTACCTGCAATATAGGGTGCTTGCCAACCCATTTAAAAGTGATGAAGTAATTGTTAGCCCACTGGGACACACCAGAGGAGAAAGAACCTGCTCCACTTTCTGTTCCTGTGCCATCCCTCGGTCTCAGTGCCTCATCTTTAGACTAAGAATCACTAACCCAGCATGATGACTTAACAAGAGTGGGCGGTCCATAAGCATTTGGTCAGTATGTATTTACACGGGGCCTCGTCCTAGGAGTTCTGCATTTCCAGCATCCCTCCTACTCCTCTCTTATTCTGTTCCCTAATTTCTGTCCCCACCCCAGATATTCAGGAGCTCTCCACGTCCTTCTCTTCACTATTCACCTTGTATCTACTATCCATTCTGTATATTGGATAATCGCCTAAAGATGCTCCGCTTACTGTTTAGGAAACAGTGCCAAAAGCACAATGATCATATTTTCCAAACCTGGACATTGGAGCATGTGCTCTAATCAGTAAAAGTTTATTCAGTAGGTACCAGGAAGTAACATTTGACGTTGAGACTGTCCCTGACAATCCACAATGTATGGCTGCTGAAGCTCGAAGAAGACGAGGAAGATGGTCTGTGTTGCGATCCTCCAGGGCCCCACCTGTGATCCGGTCCAGCCTATCTCTGACCTCCTCTCCTGCCTCTTTCTTCCTCCCTAGGCTGCCCCAGCCACCCTGACCTCCTTTTGGTTCCTTGAGCCAGACAAACTTGGTTCTGTCTCAGGTGCTTCTCCCTGGGACCTTCCTCCTTAGACCTTTGCAAGATTCCTCTCTTCCTATCATCCCCAAAGTTACCTTCTCACAAAGCCTTTTCTTCATAGCCATCACCCCCAGGTGTCCCCTAGGCACTCTTGATTCTATTACTGTTTCATTTTTCCGCTTAGTATTTACTTCTCCACGAACGTCTTATGCTTGCAGTTTTTCTCTACCTCCACCCTACCAATCACGACAAGTAAGCCTCATGAGGCATGTCTCTGCCAGTCTGTCCGCACCTAGAACAGCGCCTGGGACCCAGTAGGAGATGCACGACAACACTCTGTGGAATGAAAGGATGAACACTGCCCCTTTTGCCACATGCTGCTGCTTGCTCACGCATCTTCGGTTCTGTGGACCTGCTCTAGTAAGTCTAAGTCCACCCAAACGTCCGTAAGAAAATGAGAAAATGCACCTCCCGCAGGAAAGGGGCACAGACCGGAGGATCCCAATTTTGGCTGGGTGGGAAATGGAAGTCAAAAGTTTGGGATAGAAGGAGGAAATATAACAGGAGACAGAGCTAAGCAAAAGAAATCTGGTTAAAAAAAAGTGGGGGGGCGGGGGGCTTGGGTGTAATGTCTGAAATACCGGAGTTGGACTGTTAGTCATGGTAACCCAGTTGCAGCTTTTCCACAAACTCCCTGTGTGGCCTTGGGTCTCCCATTGCTCTACTCTGAGATTCAAATGTCACGCTTATAAAATGAGGAAGCTGCAAATCTCTTCGGTCCTTTCTAGTGACTGTTCTCTGTAAAGGGGACACTTAGGAAAGTTTAATCTGTGCTCATTTTAAGTATTAAGGGGCTGCAGTGCAGTCGACACACGTAGACGAAGAAACGAGGTTAATAAGGTTTACCTTTGAGAGTGAGCATTACTAGTCAGAGGCCGGGTATGCAGAGCTGTCTGAGGGATGGGATGGGGCTTCTAGGCCAGCAAGACTACAGGAGTCGCCAGGTTCAATGTGTTAACATGTCTAAAGAAAAAAAAAATGGTTCAGTTAGGGGAGGGCGGGGTATTCTCTAATCTTGGAGAGAAGGAGAGGCCAGACTCAAAAGCTGGCTGGAACCTTTTACATGTGGCCTAGAAGGGCCTTCCCCCTCAGGGCTTCCCTCGCAGTGGAGAGAATGGCCTCAGTGCAAGATGGACATTATGGCTGACAAGCTCTGAGTATTTTTAGAAGAACGTAGGACAATGGTGGAGTCCAGACTCTTCAAAGCTGGCTTCAAACCCGATTGCCATTTACTAGCTCCATGACCAGTACTACAGGAAACAAGTTGTTAAACAAGGATCTCCACTTTCCCACCTGCAAAATGAGAGTGATGATAATAGTAAATATCCCCCCAAATTTCTCAGAGCATTAAGTTCATATGAATAAAGCATTTAGAATAGGGGCTGCTATTATAATTATACTGGCAAAGCCATCTCTGGCTATCACACATGCCTCAGTCCTAATGATATGAAATATTTGTTTCCCTTCCTTCTGATGCCACTTTCAACAAGCAACCTGCCCCTTCCCACGTAGGTTTGCTTACATAGAAAAACCATGTTTATCACAGAGATTCTGAGAAATCCCCACTGCACAGCCTGTGATATCTTATGCCAGACTGATAAATTATTTCAAATTATTTACTTGCCCATGGAGGCCAAAGATGAAGATGCAGGATTTTGCATCTGTCTAGGGGCAGATCTGTTTTGATTTCTAAATCATCACACGGGCATTCTGGTGCCTATCTCTAGCTTAGTGTGTTGGGTTAGAACGTGGATGCTCAGGCTCTGGTCTCCCTGAAGAATGACATGCCTGAGTCCTCAGTCACTAAAACGGAGGAAAGTCTCAGCTGTTTTTCCCACCCAACAGTGGTATCACCTGTATCGGCTCCCTATCTGATCCTGTGCACAGCGGCTGCCGTCCCTGTTGTGAGCACCTTCACATGAAAGAATAAAGAGCTTTTGGAAAAGTGGTGGGTTAAAAATGTAGAAAAGAAGGATGCTGCAAGCAGACGCATTAAACCACAGGTTTCCACTGACCTGTCTGCAGTGATCATTGATCCTCTACCTAAAAAAAAAAAAAAAAAAAGTTCAGATATTTTCATTTCATTCTGCGACCCCGCCTGGAACACCAGCCACTCTTTAGAGATTTGTCTGTTTTTAAACATTCTCAATTAACAGTGAGTCATTCAAGAAGGGTTAGAGAACTTTCAATGATGATACACCTCAGCAGAAATGTGTTCAATATTTCTTCCCTCCTGACACCTTGCTGGATTAGGTTTACCTTTAGGAATTCACAAATTTGTGAATTGTTTTTTTGGAGAGAGGAGAGAAAAGGTGGAAAGGGAGGTAAAGGAGAACACAAAATACTTGGAGAGGTCCCTGAGATCTGCTTAGGTGGCGGGCGAGGGGGCGGGGAGAGAACTCGAGAGGCTCAAGGACCGGTAGGCCTCTGGGAGGTTGAGCTATGACATAGGGTATGTTGGCATTTCCGGATTGACCTCAGAAGGTAACCAACAAGGATAAAATATCGTTTCCCTAGAAAAATGCTGAGCTCCAAAGAAGCAACTTGTAAAGGAAATTTTGAGATACAATCCATTGCCACTGAGTTCTCAAATGATGACTTCCTAGCGTAAATCTTGGAAAGAAAGCCCCAGGGACTATTTGAGAAAAAACGACAGGTGAGAAGAACAGAGCCTATAATGTGTCAGAGCTGGAAGAACGCTTGTCTCTGGGGGCTGGGGCAGACAGTGACCTGCTGAAACCCTCGCCAGCAGACACGCCTTTCCAGAGACCTGGCAGAAAGATATCCTGCAGTTAGAGAGGAAGTTTGGGACACTTGGGTTATGCTGACGTTCCATTCTCGGTTCTTGGGACAGCCTTCCCTCTCCACGCTCAGGGAAGTCTGGGCCTCCGTCTGAGTCTACCTGAGAGTCCATGTGGTGAGGAGTGACAGGTAAGAGCTCAGCAGGAGACGCCGAGCCTCGGTTTGAGGAAGCCAGAATGAGGAGACCTGGATCTAGAAACAAGTAGGGGTTAGGACCGAGGGAACAATGAAACGGAGGCTGTGACAGGGAAAGGGGGCTCAGGCGCATCCAGTGAGGGGACCAAGGCGAGACACTCAGACCCAGCAAAGGTGCCGCGCGGGAGCCCGCGAGGAAGGCAGAGTCGAGAGGAGAGGGCTAGGGCGGTGCGGAGAGAAGGCGCCGGGGAAGCTGTCCCCGCGGCGACGTGCGCCGGGGGAGGGAGGGGGAAGGTCTGAGCCCGCGGGCGGCGTGTGACCGCCGAGGCAGCGGCGGCTGGAACAGGTGAGCGGCGGGTCCCCGCCCTTCCTCTTCCCGGAGACCGTGCCTCCCGCCGGCTCTCCGCGGCGCTCCGCTCTTCCGCGGCTCCCCTGGGTTTGGGGTTTTGCAACTGGCAGCTGGCTTTTTTCCCCTCCCCTCCCCTGTTTCTGTCTCTCCTTCTTCTTTTAGGTTGCTCCACCCCGCCCAGGATCCGGCGAGGGGGGGACCAGCTGGGCTGCTGCTGCCAACTCGCGCCCAGCGCGTCTGCGAACTCCCGGAGCGGCGTCCCGCGTCCTGCCTGCTCCCCGCGGGGCGCGCTCTCCCCGGGTCCCCGGGCCCCGCGCCCTCCCCGCGCAACCCTTCCCCACTTTTCCCCCCTTTTGCAATCACATGGCATTTTAAGAATGCCGGAAAGATGGCGGTAGCGGCGGCGGCGGCGGCGGCGGCGGCAGCTGGGCCGGCGGGCGTGGGAGGCGGCCGGGCGCAGCGGAGCGGGCTGCTGGAAGTTTTGGTGCGGGATCGCTGGCACAAAGTTCTGGTGAACTTGAGCGAGGACGCCCTGGTTCTGAGCAGCGAGGAGGGCGCTGCGGCGTACAACGGCATCGGCAGCGCCACGAATGGCTCGTTCTGCAGGGGCACCCGGCACTCGGGCGCGGGCGGCGCGCAGCCCCCTGACTCGCCGGCCGGGGTCCGCACCGCCTTCACGGACCTGCCCGAGCAGGTGCCCGAGTCCATCTCCAACCAGAAGCGCGGCGTAAAGGTGCTGAAGCAGGAGCTGGGCGGGCTGGGCATCAGCATCAAGGGGGGCAAGGAGAACAAGATGCCCATCCTCATCAGCAAGATCTTCAAGGGGCTGGCGGCGGACCAGACCCAAGCCCTGTACGTGGGCGACGCCATCCTGTCGGTGAACGGAGCCGACCTGCGGGACGCCACCCACGACGAGGCGGTGCAGGCGCTGAAGCGCGCTGGCAAGGAAGTGCTGCTGGAAGGTAAGGGGTTAACGCCGCGCGGGCCGCGCCGGGCGCGCACACCCACTCGGCCTCGCGCGGCGCCCGCACTCTCCCCCACGTGCCGTCACACCCCAGGGGGCTGGGGTGTTGGGGACGGCACGGAGTTCTGACAACTTTTACCCACCTAGGGGCGACTTGTCCCCACCCTGGAGTCGTTACAGCCCTTGACGTCCCGCAGAGGGGTGTGAAAAGGGTAGGCCCGCAGGGTTTCTCGACCTCCTACTGTGTGCCAAGCACCGGGTCGCACGCTTAGTACACCTTTTACCTCTAGATAATCCAAGCGTGGTGGAGGGGCTGGGAAGTGGACCTGGAAATGAAACGTAGACACACAGCCACCATCCACGTTAGGAAGTGAGCTCACTGAGGAATCGCAACTCTGATAGTTTTCTGCTTGGGCACAATTTCTTCCTCAAAAGCCTGGGCAACCCTGCTAAGAGGGTTGAATCGTAAAGGGGCCAGAGCGGGGGCAGCGTTTGCATGCTAGAACTCCCACCACCCTTCTCGACTTCGCTCCTTTCAGATTGGAAACTGTGGTTGTGCCTGCGGAGTTGTGCCAAGGGCTGGGAAGTGCGTTGCAGCTTTATGCAAAAGTTCACTTCAGCTGCCAGGCGTTGGGCCGGTCAGTCTGGATTCCAGGTTGCTCTGGGTGCAGGGCTGGCGAAGTGGCTTTTGTGCCCGCATTTTCTGGGGATTTTTTTCCGGAGGGGTGCGGAAACAATTTTGCATTTGTAAACAGTTTCCCCCGCCTGTGAGGCATCTTAGAAATGACTCTCTTGAGATGCGATGTCTTCGATCCCCTAATTATTGAATGTGAATACAACAGGTAGTGAGGTTTGGTATCTCGGCGGTGGCGTGCCCAGGGGAACGGCCGTAGAGGAGTAAGCCGAGAATACGTTTTCTTTTCCCACCACAGCTGCGTTCCTCACTCGATCTCTGCCTCTCTGCCACTGGGCTGCTTTGTACATACCTCTGTCAGCACTAATACTGTGTAATTTTTAAATTTATTTTCCCAGCTTCCCCCCAACTGTAGATTGAATTGTCCGGGGTCTTTTATTTGATTACTGGTCATCTTCCTTGAGCTTAGGTGCTCAATGACGTGCTTGCTGAGTGAATGAATAAATGAACCCATAGCCACTGAAACATAATGTTCTACTGAGACCTTGTAAACCGGTGGTAAATTTAAGTCCTAAATTAAGGACTTAAGTCAATTTCCTGTTCAACAATTGTGGTGCTGGTGTGTGAAACTGAGAAAGTTCAAAGTTGGGAAACCAACTTCCTTAACTGCGACAGCAGATGCAAACTCTCTGCCCACCTCCTGGCCTAAAATACGGAGGGATTTTCTCCCTCTTATTTGTCTAGATGATTTGTGATGTCTTCATATTTAATTGCTACCTTGGATCCAGAAAGCGGAAGGCTATTTGCTTTGGCTTGATGATTAACATAAGTAAACAGAAAAAAAAGTTTTCTTGTCTCCAGTGTGTGTCGGTTTGTGTGACAAGGGGCAGGTGGGATCTGGGACAAGTGTAATTTGGACTATAAACTGTTGGACACCTGCTCAGCTCGCAATATTTACCATAAAACATCAGGGGAGAAAAGGCAGGTCATTTTTATCTCAGGCACTGCCCTTCATCATGTCCCTTTCTTTCTTCTTCTTGGTTTCATTTTAATGAATAATGACTTAGCAAAGAGGTAAAAAATCTCACCCAAAAAGAGGAAGAAAAGGTGACTCTCTGCAGTTGAAAAGAAACAAAACAAAACAAAAATCAACTGGTTATGTGACTTTATTGATGCAGCAACTGAAAAGTGACTTTTATAAAAACCTCAAACGTGACATTTTACAGCACGTTGTCATGTGTCGCAGGCAGCATCTCTGGGGGAGACCTCTGGGCCTTCTAGACAAGAACCACCTGGGCTCAGGGCAGCAGTCTTATTTCCAGGCTGAGTTTTCAAAAATTGACTGCTATTAAGGGAAGCAAGTAGAGGCCCCATTCAAGAGGGTCTCCTATTCTGAGGCAAAATATTGGTTTTAGATGTGGTGAGAGTGATCTTATACCATCAAATCAAGTAGCAGACATCCTCTCTTTTGTAGCTTGGCCTAGTACAGAAATTCCCAGCTGAAGGGGTTTATTAGATCCGCTAAAATGCTTTTTAAGACACATATCTACTTGCTCATATTGTGAAATGCCATCTTTATTCCAAAATTTCTACGTAGGAAAGGCTTTGCAGGTGTAATCTCATTAAACGAGAGGGCCAAGGGAGATGTTTTAAAGATGTATTTATATGGAAAATACACTGTTTTTTAATTTAGATTGCTTTTTTTCGATTTGTTTGGTTTTTGGTGGGGAGCTGGTGGAGATTAGTGTAGTCCCTCAATCGCTGCCAATACGGCACCCCATTAATGACATACGCCGCCTAGTGGAGAGTCACGATGTCTACTTGTGGAACACTGAAATGAAACGCTGAATAGCAAATTTCAATGCCTGCCTTCTACCCTGAGCCTCCGTGTCTCCTGAAAAATGAGAATGAAGACACTGGCCGGATCTACTTGCTTACTTAACAGGGCTGCTGTATGGAAGAGCACTCTGAGAATAAAAGAGAAAAAAAAAATAAAAAACATGTATCAAATCCTGCTCTGATTAGTTGTTTTCACAATTCAAATGAAATGAAGAGGAAATCGCCTCTTCTGAGGGATAATCCTTCCCTTTTTCTTTACTAGAGTTTATATTTTTAAATTTTCATTCTACTTTAATTTGTACTCTAAAACTGTAGTGGTAGGAGATCATTCCCATGGGGAAAGAGAACCATTATAATAGCTAACATCTCCTGAGCACGTCGTGTGTGCCAGGCTTTACTCGGATTGGTTCATGTCACACTTCTAGTAATTCCGTGAGGCTCGTTCTATTGTTGTTGATTTTACTAATGAAGAATCTAAAATTTACAGACAGTAGTTTATTTGCTTAGATCAACATAGCTAAGAGGCTTTCAGGTCTGTCGGACTTAAAAGCTCACACTTGTAACCTCTAGGCGAGGCTGATACCCTGAGCTTCTAGGTGGGACTGTGTGCTTGAGTGAGCGGAAGCATCATCAGTTATTGAGCTCAAGGTGTCCTTCCCCACTTCTCAAAGATGCTGAAGTGCTTGGGACAACCCTGAGCTGGAAACAGAAATGGTGTGGGCTACTCAAAAGGGAGGGGCAGGAAGGAGAATTGAGCCTTAAAATCCTAATGCACCAAGTGTCTGGCTATTAAGAGAGAGCTGCTGTGGTATGTCAGGGCCTCCATAGTTGAACACATGGCCAGCAAGGAGAGTAAACTGTAATTCAAACTTGAAA
>NW_011888840.1:629015-640574 GCF_000151845.1 Pteropus vampyrus | reverse complement strand
TTAGTGTGTCTGTTTCCCAAATGAGAAAACTGAGGCCCAGATTGGTTCAGTCACTTGCCAAAGACACACAGTGAAGACGTGCAGAGGCTAAGAACCAAGCACAGGCCTTATAGCCTTTGATCCTCATAAATAGCCTTATAAAGTAAACAGACTAGGGACACTTATCCTCAGTTTGTTGATTAGGAAAGCGAAGCTCCAAGAGGTGGAATGATTTGTCCGAAGCAGGTCTTCTGCTTTCTTGTCTGAAATATTAGTTTGCTACTGCCGTCAAAACAAATCACAGCCGTCTCCCCTTATCTGTGGTTTCTCTTCCCTTGCTTTCAGTTACATACAGTCAGCCGTGGTCTGAAAATATTAAATGGCGAATTCCAGAAATAACAAGTCATAAGTTTTAAACCGCGCACTGTTCTGAGTAACACAAATGACACCTAATAACATCAGGATTTACAAGTCTCAGAGCACTTTCACGACGGCGGTCTCATCTGTTGCTCTGGTAACCCTGTGAAGGTTATTATCACCTTCATTATAATCATCGTCACTTTCATCATCACCATCATCATCATCTCTATTTTATAGGAGATAAAGAAACTCAGCGCTCATAGAAATTGTGACCTAATTGTGGTCAGCGTCTGAGTCAGGACTTATAGTTGTATTTGACAACCACCCAACTCAAAAAGGGGACTCTATGAGAACAGAGCACAGAAATGCCGAATGTCGGGAGTGACCGAATCCAGGTCTTTACTCTCTCCGCTCTGCCTCCTCCCCACTTGATGGAAGATGGCCATCAGCCGGTCCACGATATCTGTTCCCTCAACATGGGGAAAAAATGTCTTCCCAACAATTACCATAATTCTCCTTATCTGCAGATTTTCTTTCTGTGGCTTCAGTTACCTGTGGTCAGCCATGGTCCGAAAATATTAAATGGAAAATTGCGGAAATAAACAATCCATAAGTTTTTGAGTAGCGTGATGAAATCTCATGACATCTGCTCCATCTGGCCCAGATGGGGACGTGAATTATCCCTTTGTCCAGCATCTCCACACTCTAGATGCTCCCCACGCATTAGCCGTCCAGGTTATCGGATTGTCTGCCACGGTATTGCGGTGTTTGAAGTCAAGTCACCCTTATTTTACTTAATGGTGCCCCAGAAGCACAAGAATAGAGATGATGGCAATGCAGACATGCCAAAGGGAAGCTATCAGGTGCTTCCTTTAAGTGAAAAGGTGAAAGTTCTCAACTTAATAAGGAAAGAAACAAAATCGTATGCCGAGGTGGCTGGGATCTCGGGTAAGAACGAATCTTCTATCTGTGAAATTGTGAAGGAAAAAGAAATCCATAAAGTTTTCCTGTCGCACCTCAAATTGCAAAAGTTGCCTTCACAGTGCATGATAAAAGCTTAGTTAAGATGGACAAGGAATTATATTTGTGAGTGGAAGACGTGACTTCATCGTGGCTTGCTGCTTCTCCTTCTGACATATTGTTAGGTCAGTGGTAGCCTAATGCTACCTCACAATGCCGCTAGGGCAACACACTTATGCGCTGCGGCTGTAACTTGGTGTGGCCAGGTGGGCAGAATGTGACCTTCAGACCTTGCTGAGGGGCAAGAGTGAAGTTGGCAAGGCTCTAGTGAAATGACCCGGCTTCCTGCACACCCCCGGCCCCAGCAGCCCTAGTACCCTGCCACTTGACCCTGAATTATACTTAGGAGAGCCTTTCTGGGCAAAGCTTAGGTTTATAAAGGAGCTTCACTTGCATTATGATTTTTGTCACCAGGTTCACCCTCTGTGAATGTTTGGACTGGTGTTGTGATCCCGTTTTCTGTAGGAGGAAATAAAAGTACTGGAGGTTAGGTGACCCGTCTGAGGTTACCTGGTAAATGAGGGACCTGGACTCAGGTTATCTAATACCCCATCCAGCTCTTCCTTCTGCATACTACACAAACTCAAGACATCGTGCAGTGGACAGAAAGAGGTCTGAGAGGTATCAGGCATGGCCTCCGATTTCAGGGAGCTTATAGTAATTAATGAAGTAGGGCTTTCGTGGCTGATTGTGACGTGCTGAGCAATACAAATAGTGTGATTTTTACCCTAGCGTATATAGCATAGTACCTGGCACATATTAGGCTGTTAAAATGTGATAGAAAGGAAAAAAAATAGAAGGAAGAAAGAAGAGAAGGAAGGAGTAAGGGAGAGGAAAAGAGAAGGAACGGAAGGGAGGAAGGAAGGGAAGGAGACGGAACAGAGGGAAAGAATTTGGGGATTTAGTGACCTTTTTTTATGACTTCCCTCCTCAGCCACTCATGCTGTTGGACCATGGCGATAAACATTTGGCACCAGTAATGAAAAACTACCTTGCTCTGTAAAGATGAGAAATAAAGAAGTGACTTTATAGACCTAGGAAGCACCAGTCTTGAAAGACAGTTGACAAAAGAGCCAGGTGTGATTTTAAAAGTTATTGGAAAATGTAATTATCCTTTTAATGTTATATTTATAATCTTTCCTTTGCCCTCCTGTGGCTTAGGGACCTACAAGTCTAAATATGTAAGAACACTTTCTACCTGAAGAGATGAAAGCTGTCTGCTTAGATGTTTTAATTGTTTCTCTTTTAAGCCGATGTGCCAGCCCGAGCCTTCAGACCCTATTCCTTAAGTGAAGCTGATGGGAACCGTCCTTCGATTCTTTATTTCTGCCATGGTGGGTAATGCTTTTCACGTTCAGCGGTGCGTTTTTGCAGCCGCCCCATGGAGTATGTATTAAAAATAACTCACTGCACGGGGCTTCGCATTGGTGAAAAGCATCTAGCTACCAGTGGTCTGTTTGGTGGAAGGGAAATGATTCTCTGGCAGCCAGTGGCCTACTAAGAATTCTATTTTAAATGATGCATTTCCAAGCAGTTAATGTTAAAGAAAAGCCAGAATTTCCCCCTGCATTTATACCAAGTGTTTTATATACCAAACCTCATTACCCACTTCACTGGCTTTGATCTATAATAAGGCTTGCCTTCAGCTCTGGCCTGCAGAGTGAAACTTAAGAGAAAATACGTAATCCACACCACGAAGTAAATGTACTAACAGACCCATGGAAATGAGCCCCACTCCCAAAGTGCGATAGACAAAATGGAAAAATTCACGATTAGGAGTGATTATGATGGAAATTAAAATGATGACCCCATACTTTAGCTCAGTACTTTTTGAGACTCCTTTTTCTCCCTGTGGTTTGAAGCTTCATTCGCAGTGTGGATAAAAGTGTAAAACCTATCTAAACTTTGACTGGTTGCTAAGTATTATTGCAATTGACATATTCAGTTTATTTTGCATTGCTGTTCAGAGTGCTATTGTTTCTTCCCATCGCAAGTGTTTTTCTCAAAGCAGTACTGTACAGTGGGGTAGAGAGTGCCCAAGGCCCCACTCTCTACCCCACTGCATACTTTTAAGTGCTTGCTTTTCACCAATGCGCTTAAATTCTTGTTCTGTCTCTTTTTACCTGTGTGATCTTGTTCAAGTTCCTTAATTTCAAGCCTCAGTTTCTTAATCGGTAAATTCATTGTGAGGAGTAAAGTGTTTGTGTATGTAAAGCGGTTAGCTCACTTCCTAGAACATAGTTAAGCACTAAATAATTACTAACTATATAATATGTCGCATCTCATGCTTAGCTAAGTATTGTTTTCAGAGAGAGGGTTCAGTCATGTAAGATAAATGAAGGGTTCAATCATATGTTATAGGAAATCATTTGGGGGCACATGGGACGGTTTGAGATTTGCCACTTTAGGGAACCCAGTGATGTTAGCTGATGGCCCACGAAAATTCATTTGCCATGTAGGGGGCTGAACTATGATCTTACAAGGGTGTATTTCATTGATGATTTTTACTGGCATCAGATGTTTTCCATCAACCAAACCAAAGTGTAGGCTGCTGTGGTTTTTGGTGGGCAAATGTGAACTATGTCTTAAAATGCTGATCTGCAGGAACATACAGAAAAGTGTTTTATAAAGGGAAAGCCGTCCAGTAAGGATGTAACCTACACAGCAAAATTCAAAATTCTTTGAAACATTTTCTACTGATTATAGGAATGTGGAGCTCTTACTAGCCAAAAGACATCCTAATGTTTCTTTTATTAAAAAATGAAAAATATTTACAAAACTGTTATGAAGCCAGCATTATATTTTAGTTTTTTCTCCTGTTGTTCAGTATTGTATTTCATGGAATTCAAGAGATCATCCAGTGGAAGATATATCATTGTTTATGTACCCTTAAGAAAGAAAAATATTTTTAAGATGGGGAGTCTAAAAGGATATTTGCCTACAGTTGGGACACCAAAGGTCTATCCCTTCTATGTAGAGATAAATAAAAAATAAACCTACCACAAGGAAAGGGAGCACAAAGGAACTCACAGGTCTCCAATTTGGTATAGGTAGGGGGAAGAAAAAATATATTCCCTAAGATTTTGAATTGCCAATGTCGATATGAATTTAAAAAATAATTAGGCAAATAATCTGAAGCGCTGTCAGGTTGGAAAGGCCCGGATGAATGATAGAAGCAGGTGTAAAGACTTTCTCTGCAAGAACTTGGCTTCCATCCAGGCCTCCAGAGATTTCAAGACACATTCCTCAAATCACAGGAGATAAAATATGAAAAAAAAAAAAAGGCAGTTTGAATTGATGAGATACAGAATAAAATAGTTATTAAAACAATTTTTCTTTTAATGTTTGTAAGGTCAGACCTTGTTGGTACATCGAAGCAAGAAAATCTTTAGAGGAATGAGATCAAATTCCTATTCTTCTAAAATAGAACACTCCAGAGAGGAGGCAGGTGTTCCTTAATAAATTACATTTACATAAATTACAAATCAATTTTATTATAAAATAGTAGTAATAGTCCATTGTAAGGAAGTAAATACTGTATCAGAACTTATGGAAAATCCAAAGGTACTAAGGATATGTGAAGTGGCTGTGACGTATACAGTAGGGCTACACGAGCAAAGTGAAATCTAAAACAGAGGTAATTTGGCTGTATCGGGCCCTGCATTTCAGCTGCTTTCATCTGAAACATCCTTTCATTGGCAATGAAAATCAAAGGTAATGATTTTTTTTGCTTGAAATACTCATATATTGTCCTCTGTTGTCTACTTCATTTTTAGAATGTGCCTAAATCAAAATAACATATGCCTACAGCATTCCTTTGGCTATCCTTCCCCATACCATCTCTCCTGTTTCCCAGAATGTTAGAATATGTATTCTAACATTAAAATATGTACTTATTTTAATGTTAAAATATACACTAATGGCAGGATAGGCATATTTATAATATTAAATATACATCTAACAATTATTTATAGTTAAGTATTAGAATATATTCTAATATTCTAAATAATATGCCTACACTGATGTCTTGGTATATCAATTTTAGCCACTATTGACTAAATCAGCTTGCATTTATAAAATTATGATTATGTCAATATTGTTTCATTTTCCAGCCAAGTAATATTCTATGACCAGGTTTCTTGCAGTTACAAACAGCTTCTTTTGTTTTCATTTGCTTAGTTTTCTTATACCGATCCCAATTTTGTTTTCAAAATGCAGTACTAGATTTATCAAATTTCTAGCATATTTTTTTCAAATGCTCATACATAAATAATCCACCCATTCTGCTAGTTTTTTTTCCTGGAGTTCTGCCACTCTGGACTGGTTCTGTCTTGGCCTGGTGCATGGCCATCTTCTCCAGGGTGTCCTTGGCTTTCTCTCGTGTCTGTTTTCCTATATCCACTGTCACCTTCACTTTTGGTTTACTCCCTAGTTTTGCTGGAGCACATTCTTTAGTAGCATACTCAGAAAGACTATTTGGAAGGTAAATGTGTGAAAATATCTATTCTCTCATTGGATCGATACTTAGGGTAAAATAGTCTAAGGTAGCTGTCATTTTCCCTCAACAGTTCTCAGAGTTACTAGTGAGAAGTATTATGCCATGCTTATTCTCCTTCTGTATGTGTGACCTGTTTCTTCTTTCTGGAAACTTTTAATTACTTCTTTTTAATCATTTAGTCTTAGTTATATATAGTGATTTGCCTCCATGTGGAGCTTTTGTTAATCAAGTTTCTAAGCATTTGATGGGTACCATTGGCTCAAGTCATGGTTCTCAAACTGTGTGCCCAGTTGCCGTAGGGTGCCCCAGTAAACTCATAAGCATGCCTTGGAATATTTTTAAATTTCAAGAAAAACATACCAACATCTGTTCAACACCAGGGAAACCATTAACTCAAGTTTCAATGTTAGATTGCTACATTCCTTCAATGACATTAATATCTTTGCAAAGCTGGTTTTTTTGCAGTTATTGTGATTTTTAAAAGGTACCACAGGAAAACCAACATGGAACAGGAAATGAGGGTGGCAGTATCCACTAAGATTCAAAGATTTGAGAAGTTGTATAGTGTCCAACAGATGTTTGTATGATATGAAGACATACTACGTTGTTTGGTCTTAAGTATTTAGTAAACTGAATTGGTAGATATTTGCGGGGGGCCTAGGAGTGTCATGAAAAAATAACCGAGATATTAAGGGTGCCATTTACTGAGTAGTTTGGGACCTGTGGTCTGAATACTCAAATTCTGGAACATTTTCTTGTATTATTTCTTTGACAATTCCTCTCCTCCCTTTTCTTTGCTCTCTGTGTGTGGAAATCCTTTTAGGTGGCTGTTGGACACACTGTATTGACACTAATAAACTGATTTTTGTTGTTTTCTGATTTTTTCTCTAATTGTCCTCTTTTTGTTTTTGTTCTTTTTTCATAGAGAATTACTAAATTTTTATCTACGATTCTCGTATTGATTTTTTTGCATTTCAAGAATAAGAATGTTGTCTTGTTCTCACTGTTCATTTTTTTTTACAGCATCCTCTTGTTTTTTGGATGCAATATCTTTGCCGATCTCTTTGAACATAATAATAATTTCTTAAAGATTTTTTTGCACCAATATTGACTCAAATGTCTCTAAGTTTCTTTACTTTCTACTTCATTTTTCAGTGTGTTATGCTTATCCAGTAGTTTCATCTATTTTGAGATTTATTCATTTTTGTGTTCCCCTACAGGCAAAACCTGAGATGAGGATCTTAGTGTAAGAAGTTTATTCAAGATGTAATCCCAGGAAACGCTGGTAGTGGAGTGGGAACGTTAAGTGGTAAAGGCAGTGATTGCCCTCATTGTGAGCCACTTAGTCACTCAAGCTTAGCTTATCCCAGCTGAGGGGTGAGGAAGCGGGTAAGACTCATTCACCATGAGAACCCCATTTCCTAATTTTAAAATGATTCCTAATTTAAATCATGCTAGAAGATATACTGGGCTCAGGCCGACACATTTTTATCCCAAATCTTTTGTAAAGGCTGGTTCAGACACTATCGAGATTGAGTATATTATCTTTGGGAAGACTTGAAGAGCAAAATTTTGGCCACTTAAACCTGATTTTTAAATTACTTCAATGTGTGGTTAACAGAGAGTCTTACGGATCCAGTTAGTTGATGGCACAGTTCCTGTTGGTAGGTTATGCACAAATTAGATTAATTGAATTGAAAGGGAATATTGTGTTCTCAACCTCAGTACTATTGACATTTTGGACTAGATAATTCTTTGTTGTGTGTGTAGGGCGGCGGTGGGGGGGAGGGTCTGTCTTTTGTAATGTAGGATGTATAGCAGCATCTCTGATCTCTACCTGCTAGATGCAAGAAGCATACTTTCTCCCTAGTTGTAATAGCCAAAGATGTCTTCAGACATTGCCAAATGTCCCCTGGAGAACAAAATTGTTCCCAGTTGGGGGGCACTGGTGTACCACTGGTTCTCACATTTTGCCCTGCATTAAACATACTTGGGAAGCTTTAGAAACCCTCATGACTGGATTCCTCCCTCAAAGATACCGATTTTATTTAGACAGGGGTCTGTTCTGGGCATCAACTGATTTATAGGCTCCTCAAGTGATCCTAATGTACAATTAGGGCTGAGAAGCACTGGCCAAAAATATCTGGTCATCGACTGTAAAGTAGTGAAACAGCCCGAGTCTAGGGCAACCAGGAGTGGTGGGGCCTTGGTGAGCTGGAGTGATCAGATCTCCTCTGAGGTGGGCAGCTGAAGCTTTTGCTGCCATGTGGAAGGGATCTCTTTTCTGTTTCACGTAGAGTCTCGATTCTGTGGGTCAATTTTCCTTTTTTGTGCTTTGGAGCCCACAGAAGACATTAACAGCACACTTCTCTTTTGATAACGCTATTCCTGTTATGACAACAAAGGAACAATGGAGTCACAGAGTGACAGTCTAAAACTTGGGCTAGGCCTGAGGCAAGTGGGCAAACTCGCTTTGTGACCTTGGGCAATAGCTTTATCTGTTTAGAACTCAGTTTTCTCATTGATAACAGGAAGATAACAACAGTACTTTCTTTATAGGGTTGATGTGAGAATTAAAAGAGTTAATCTAGAACTTGGTACAGTGTCTGGCACGAAGAGATTAAAATGTGTTGGTTATTATTATGATATATTTGTCTTCCTGCTATAATCCTAAGAGAAGGGTCAGATCTTGTCCATATTACAAATATCAGTGAATTGAACAGAATTGACCCATTGCAATTGTCCATTGATCATTAGCCCTAACACAGCAGGATTTGTACAAAAGTAAGAAACAAGAGGTTTTGGTTGGTGAGATTTACTGACTGCAAAATAATATACGTGACGTTGAGTCAACAACTCAAAAATGTCTCTAGGTGATAGGTCTTTATTATGTCAATCCCTGGTTGAAAGACGGCCTAAATTAACAAAGCCAGACGTGCTATCCTGATCCTTCTAAATTGGAAAATAGAGTTTCCAAATGACTTTACTGGGTTTCAACTATTTTAAACACTGTAAAATTTTTATATGGGTACATTTTATTTAAATGATGACTCATGTCCCAGAATTATCATTTCTCATTTTTCTGGAAAATGTACTCTCCAAAAATTTATCTTTGCCTCAAAAGTTATTAAATGACAGCAGACCATGTTCCCAGTATGGCATGCTTATCAATCTGTATTAATTAGGGGAAAAAAATGAATATAACTTTATAACTGTTCCAAGTACTGAATAAATTGTGTATCCTTTGAAAATGCCCATAAGGCCTGGAAGAATTATCTGAAAGAAGAAACTTTTTAAAGACTGCATCTCAGACACTGATTTGTAAAATTCCATTCTCAGCTGCTTAATATTTTTAAGTGTGTTCATATTTATACATTTGCGTGCATGTAACATAAAATATGCACACAAAATGTACTTTGGGGAAAATTGAAAGCTTACCTAATATAGCTGTAGAGACAGGACATACGTGGAAAACACACCTGACACAATATGACAGCTTTGCTAAATGAGCGTTACAGGTAGGACGTGCTATGCATATAATGAGGGAGGAATCCTGAGAGCCAGAGACAGTAAAGGACGCTTCTGTAGCACAAGGGCCTAAACCGGACACAAAGTAATTCTTTCTTGCCATGCAGAGCAGCTTTAACCTGTCTCCTCACCAGTCCTTTCCCACCCAGGTGGCACTCTTGGGGACAAGTCCAGGTCCCTGGAGCCTCCCGCTTCACACGTTATTCCTGTCAGTTTTCATATCCAGAACGGCTTTATTGATTTTTGACTCTCCTCTCCAGTCTTTCTAACACGTTTACAGATTTTGCCCCTTGTTATTACTTGATTGCTTCCCCTCCCAATCCATATGTTGAAGTTCTAGCCCTCCAGTACCTCAGAATATGACATCTGGAATAGGGTCGTCACAAATGTCATTAGCTAAGATGAGGTCAGCCTGGAGTAGGGTGAGTCTCTGATTCCCGTGTGACTTGGATCCGTGTGAAAAGGGAAAATTTGGATACAGACACACACACACACAGAGAATGGAGATCCAGTGATGCTTCTACAAGCCAAGAAACTCTAATGAATCGCCAGCCAACCACCAGAGGTTGGAGAGAGGCACAGAACTGAGTCGCCCTCACAGCCCTCAGAAGGAACCCACCCTGCTCAATTTCTGGCCTCCAGAGCTGTGAGACAGTAAGTGTCTGTTGTTTGAGCCACTCAGCAGCAAGTGCTGCTTTGTTATGGCAGCATTAGCAAACTGATACACCTCCTGTGGGAGGCTTTAGAATACACTTCATTGAAATTTGGCAAGGAGTTTAAGGAGTGAGTGTATCGTAAGTGAATTCTAGCACATTTTTTCTCTCTTTGTAGAATGTCTAATGCCATTATTTGTCTTTAGTGTGTTCAGATCAATTCATCACTTCCAGGTGTGTGAGTTAGCACCTGGAGGGCTGGGCAGTGGCAAAGGTTGTTGCAGGTTGGTCTGTGTTCACGCGACAGGCTGGGCCCAGCTCTCTGTTACAGTGCCTGCAGCGTTGCTAAATTTTGCTTTTGTGCGTGTTAGCCTCACCATGAGCACTGTTCCTTGGGAGCAATTTCTCTACTTTCTGGATGAGTCAGAGCCTGGCTATCCATGCTACAGAAATCATTAATGTAGTTTCCCAGATCTTCACATGTAGAGTTGCTGGATAAAATAGAGTTATTTGATACAAATAATTTTTCTAAGTATGTCCCAAATATTGCATGGAGCATACGTATGCTGAAAAATATTTGCCATTTTTCTGAAAGTCAGATTTAACTGGGCATCCTGTGTTTTTATTTGCTAAAGCTGGCAACCCTATTTACTTGGCTTTCGAACTTGTAGCCTGCAGCTAGCCGGTGACAAAACCTCGAGTCACTAGAGATGGACTGATCAGAGGGTGGATCACTGGAAAATGGCTGTGTAAAGATGAACATAAATGAGGAAGCTGCCTGTGGCCTTTCTGGGGCCCTTCTCAGCAGAAGATAAGAGCAGCAGATGAAGGGTGGGAGTCCTTCTCCAAAGCCCGCTCTTCATCCCCAGTTTTAGAGGGACCAGAGTTTGGAGCAGCAATTGAGAAATGGGGGCGACAGGAAAGGACTAAGATGACCGTAAATCTAGTATCAGCACTGGTGGAATTACTAATAAAAATCAGTGTTAGCAACGTGACCTGAAGTAGTTATCATCTGAAAATGAAAGAATTGGCATCTTGATGCTGTAGTTGCAAAACTGATTAACGAGATTGCTATTAATAACAGCTCCCTCTTAATATCTTTACCCTGCTTTCTTTCTAGCAAGTCATAGTACATATTTATTATATTCTCTAATATACACATATGTGAATATACTATATATTGTTTATTGGTTTCTTGTCTGTTATCCTCTGTTTAAGGCTATCTTTCCAATGCCTAAAGGATTACCTGGAACTTAGTGGGCACTCAATAAATACTAGCTGAATGAATGAATGAATGAATGAATGAATGAATAGCTTTCTTTAAGTAACCTAAGGCTTTATAGAAGACCTTCTAGTTAGTCAACTTGAAAGAAAGGCCTTACACTCAGCTTTCTATGTGAGGTCTGAAGAGTTTCTGCTGTTGTAAATTAACTTGGGCTGGTGGGGGCTGAGAGCAGTGGTGGGAGAGGTTTAGAGAGGGAAAGATCCTTTTCTAAAAAATTTCCAGCATTCTCTTCCAAC
>NW_011888840.1:618953-628965 GCF_000151845.1 Pteropus vampyrus | reverse complement strand
CTGGAAAATGGCTGTGTAAAGATGAACATAAATGAGGAAGCTGCCTGTGGCCTTTCTGGGGCCCTTCTCAGCAGAAGATAAGAGCAGCAGATGAAGGGTGGGAGTCCTTCTCCAAAGCCCGCTCTTCATCCCCAGTTTTAGAGGGACCAGAGTTTGGAGCAGCAATTGAGAAATGGAGGCGACAGGAAAGGACTAAGATGACCGTAAATCTAGTATCAGCACTGGTGGAATTACTAATAAAAATCAGTGTTACCAACGTGACCTGAAGTAGTTATCATCTGAAAATGAAAGAATTGGCATCTTGATGCTGTAGTTGCAAAACTGATTAACGAGATTGCTATTAATAACAGCTCCCTCTTAATATCTTTACCCTGCTTTCTTTCTAGCAAGTCATAGTACATACTTATTATATTCTCTAATATACACATATGTGAATATACTATATATTGTTTATTGGTTTCTTGTCTGTTATCCTCTGTTTAAGGCTATCTTTCCAATGCCTAAAGGATTACCTGGAACTTAGTGGGCACTCAATAAATACTAGCTGAATGAATGAATGAATGAATGAATGAATGAATAGCTTTCTTTAAGTAACCTAAGGCTTTATAGAAGACCTTCTAGTTAGTCAACTTGAAAGAAAGGCCTTACACTCAGCTTTCTATGTGAGGTCTGAAGAGTTTCTGCTGTTGTAAATTAACTTGGGCTGGTGGGGGCTGAGAGCAGTGGTGGGAGAGGTTTAGAGAGGGAAAGATCCTTTTCTAAAAAATTTCCAGCATTCTCTTCCAACATATTGGGTGAGGTCAGGCTTCAGGACGTTGCAAGATCTAAAGAACTTCTCAAAGACTTTAGTTTCTTGCTAATTGGTAATGAAATTGGCCTTCTTCATACTGAATTCACCAGCTGTTTGCTCATCCCTCCAATTTGATCCATGAAGGGGATTGAAGAAACATGGGAAGAAAGCTTCATTTTCTGGATCTTACCTTATTAGTGTCATAACTAAATCAGTTGCAGGATTTTTTTCTTTCCACAGCATAAAAAAAAAATTTGTAGAATGTCTAATGACATTATTTGTCATGCTTGACCTATATTAAAAATAAGTCGAAGCATTCATTTATCATTGAGAAAGATACTGCGAGCTAGTCACACTTACAAAAGTTCTTTCATGTGCTTCAAATAACAAATATATGAAGATGAAAAAAAGCTAATAATTTTTTCTGTTCTTTGGCAGTAGCATTAAAATTCAGATTAAATCTTTGATTGTTAATGTGTTCTAGAATCTTGTAAATAGGATTTTTTTTTTTTTTAATCACCTTAGAAAAATCCGTATTTGACTAGTTAAAACAATGTGGGGTTTGAAATTAAACAGGCTGTTTGCAGTTGCATAACTCCTTGGACCTGAACCATCCAAATCTTTATAAGTCCAGTTATCAGAAGCTCAGGACTCTGGAAAGAAAAGTGTTTTTGAACTGGAGTTCGTCCCTTGAGTGGAACGCTTGATAGATTGTATGCTGATAGATTGCATTTGAAAACAGCATTTCTTCATGGGCAGCCTGTGTCCTCTCTCTTAGGTCTCAACTTGCCTTATCTTTTGAGCAGCATGATTAGAAGTGTGGTTGCTGCAATTGCTGTGGAAAAATTCACCAGGAGGTTATCATATTTAATGTTTCAGAAAATTTCCTTTTGAAGATGATAACAGTGTTTCTTAATCACTGTGCCTTTGGGCAAGCACAGGTGTGTTGCATACCGTTAAATCACTCTATCCTTAGGACATAATGTTGTTCGTTGAAAGTATTTGGCTCTCATTCCTCCTCTTTTGCCTTCCACTCCCTCATTATGCCAAAGAAGGCACATTTCCCAGACTTACTGTCCACACCCAGCAAGATATTCGTTCAGAAATCTTGAGCGATTTTTTAAAATTCATTTCACCCTAGTTGCATCTCCAAGCTCATGTTGCATGTTTCATATTCAATTCCAGTCTACGGATATTGTATATCTCCTGTGTTCTGAGCATTATAGCAGTTTCCAGAAATAGAAGCATATTAACAAAGCACCAGTCCTCAGGGTGGGGGAAAGACCTATAGAGTGGCCACGTTCTCTTTTCCTCCATTAGAATTTGCCTTGCATTGAGTCAACGAGAACCATGGTGTCATGGATAGTTCAATCCTAGTAATAAAGAGTGGGTTGGAATTGTATTTTAGTCAATTCTGGTTACATTCAAAGTATAAACTGTGAAAGGCATGCAGTGGAGAAGCAGAGGACTTCTTGATGTGCATCCGTTAAGGAACATGTAAAACCAGCTATCTTTTAATTTTAACGGCAGTGTAAAACCTCAGGTCATTGGTCTGCAATCAAACCTGCTACAATTTTAGACTCAACCTACTTTTCTTCTCCCTACGTGAACACTATGCTTTAGGTATATTCTATTTCTTACCTCCTGAAAATACCATACAATATAGAACCTGCCATGGTACTTGGCTAATAGCAGGCAATTAGTGAGGATTTGGAGAATGAATGAATGAGTGGTTATGAATGAATGTATTTCTTTTTCCATGCTATTTTTAGTACTGTTTTTCATAGCATTCTATGCCAAACATATTCCAATTCCAAATTCCTTAGAGAGAGGGAATCTGACTGCTGTGACTTAGGTCAGGTGTCTCTTCTTTGTCCAGATAGCTGTGTCCAGGAAATCAGAACAGATGGCTTGGTGCTCCTTCATCAAGGATTCTGAGCACACTCTCTGGGAAGGGTGTCATGAGTATGACATACCTCCGAATAGCTTAAGGAACAGAATTTGTTGAAAGACTGGAGGGGTTCAAGTATCTGGAAAGGACAAGAGGGAACAAAGAGTTTGCTGATTTTTCTTCTTTACCCTTGAAGTTGGGCAGAGATTGAAGGAGTGGCCAGAATCGAAAAGAGTTACGAAGGAAGTGGTATTTTCAGGGGAAAGCCAGGCTTCCGTCAAAGCAAGTAGGAGGAGGAAGGAGTGTTTGAAAAAAGATTAAAGATAAGGAGAAATAATTTTTTAAATAAGTAAATATAATTCATTTTACTTTATGCTTTAATTATGGATATTGACATCATTTTTTTTCTCATTATCTCATTATGATTGGATAGGCATGTATTGAACACCCAAGACCAAGTCTACATTACTTTTGTAACAATACTTTTATTGTAAATGATGCATTCCAGTTCCAGACAGTATTGTTAGAAATTTAAGGAAAGTAATCCACTTTTAGGTTGGGATTTACCCATAATTGTCGAATGACTCAGTGAAAAGTGAGTGAGTAAATGAGTGAGTTAGTGAAAACAGATAAACTAAGAGTGAGAAATCAGTGTATTTAGAAAATTATCAGCTTTATATAACTTACTTTCATGAGAAATATTTGCTACTCTCGAGTAGTCTGCTGCCAGAACTTGTTTCCAAAATTAACCCAGAATACGTGCCCTAAGTTAGATAGGCACATTTGCAAAAGTTTTTAGGCTAATATACAATCGCATATTATAGAACTATGGATTAGATAGGCCTAATAAGAGGAAATGTTTCCTCTTTTAAACTTCCCATGAAGTGTCCTTGCTGTAAAGATCTGTACAAGAAGAGCTGACTAGAAATCAAAAGGAAACCTGTTATCTTAGTTCTTCTGAGTGAAAAGCAAAAGGTAAATATCATGGTCGAATGGAAAAGTAAATTAGATTTTAAATTTTTATGTGTTTCCCAGTTTGAGGTGTTCAGACTTCAACTGTACGGTTATAATTGACAAGACCCTTTAATATATGACATAGCCACTTAGGGGTCGAGCCTTTTAATATAGCTATTGAGTGAATACTTTTACATTATTGGATGACGACTTTGTTGTATGACATTTGCTCTGCTTATAGCATAACATTTCATATACATGGTTAGGTATAAATATATATTTACTTATTTATAATTTAAATTATCATTACTTCCTTTGACCCTAAAGCATCCTAGAGTATACATTCATTTAGGGGAGATAGTATAGTAAGCATTCTCCGTTTTATTTAGTAGAAGATTTAAAAATAGTTAAATGTAAAGTGAATTGCTAACCAACAAATCTTGTTTTCCAATTGATTTTAACTTTTAATGAATAGAAAATCTCCAGTAAACTGTAAATGTTTAGGGGATGGTTTCAAGGACTTGAGCATCTCCTGGTTTCATTGGCTGAATCGTGTCTCTCTACCCAGGTTATTATGTTGAAGTCCTAACCCCCAGTACCTCAAAAGGTGACCTTATCTGGAAATTGAGTTATTGCAGATGTAATTAGTTAAGAGGTGATCATACTGGAGTAGGCTGAGCCAGTAATCCAGTATCACTGGTATCTTTATAAAAAGGGGAAATCTGAATGTGCAGCCATGAATTGAAGGAAGACCATGTAAGAGACATAGGAAGAAGTCAGTTACCTGCCAGGGAGAAGGCCCAGAACAGATCCTTCCCTCATAGCCCCTCAAAGGGAACCAACCATGCTGGCATCTTGAATTTGGCTTCCGGTCTCCAGAACCTAGAGACCATACATTTTTGTTGCTTAAGCCTCCCAGTTTGTGATACTTTGTTATGGCAGCTCTAGCTACCTAATACACCTGGCTATGTAATCACATCAGCAGTGCTGGCTGTACAGAGTACCATGGTGACTCCCTCCCTAGAGGCTGACTTTCATTTTGGAAATTTCCATTCGATACCCCAGCTTCTGGTATGTTCCTTCCTCTTCTCTTTAACATCAGACATTTATAATGTCTAATGAAGCTGAGTTGTGATATAATTACTATCCAGGAGGGGCTATCGTATAGTCTGAAAATTCCTGAATAAGAGTGAATCTGTTCCTTGTTTTATGAAATTCATAAAAAAGAAAGAGCTCAGGAGTGTGTGGGTAAAGTAGAGACCTAGTAGAGGAGCCGATTCTTGCTTTGGCTCTACGCTCAGTGGCCTGGGGCTACCTGAGGCTCAGTCTTTTTATTCACCACATAGAAGATATTCTGTATGTTTTTGTGACTTTGCGAATATAAGTTTAAAAATCTATGTTACATAAGACAAAGTAAGAGTACATGTCATAATAACACTAAATCGCTTTTTTTCCACTTTCATCTTATCCAGATGAACACGCTGTTGGTTAAAATAAATTGCAAAGTACAGAACTCCTTATAATGAAAAGCACAGTCTCCTGCCTCAGCCACTCCCACCCTCCTCAATCCCCAGTTCAATTCTCAGAGGAAACCACTGGAGCAGTTTCCATATTTAGCTCTTTTAGTGGTCACCGCCCTAACTTTAATACTATGCGTAAGCTACATTTCCTTGATGATCAACTCTAGGCATTATCTCTTCACTCCTTACCATTTACTAGATTAGAAGAATCACTGATTCAGCAGACCTTCCTGATGCCTGTAGGTCAACTGGCTTCTCTAGGCGTCTCACTCTCTATGGATCTAATTTGAGAAAAGAGCTTTGGCTTCAGTCAAAGGGAGACAAGGGTTTGATGATGTCCACAGGGCATAAATAGCACAAGACAATGAGAAAACGTTTGGTTTAATTACCTAAGCGCGCAAATTGGGCCAAAGTGGTTTTGTTCTTACTCTTTTCTATTTTTCTGTCCACGTATGTTTATTTTAAATGAAACACAATAAAACAAAAACTGAACTTAAAATATTCTATGTTCTTTTTATAAAAAGAGAAAAATATCTATCCTGTTAGCTCACAACTTTAAAAAATAATAAGAAATACTTAATAGGTAAGATGCTTTCTTCTTCGATCTGAAATACAAACCAAATTGCTTTAAGGTTATCAAATGATGTTCATTTGTGGCACTAGCTTGATTTGTTTTTTCAAGCTTTCTCCTTCTGGAAAATTGCAGTTGGTTACCCAAAGAATAAGACATGGAGTTGAAGAAACATTACTGTTTCTCGGAAACACTGATTTCTGCAATTCAGATTTTTCTGAAAGTGCCATTAAGTCAATGACTTTGACTTACGATTTAGAAAACCTCTTTATCACCCATGAGGACAATAAAATATATTTGACAAAGGTTTTCATGTTGACCACATGATGTTCCTTTGATCCAATCCAAATAATCTGACACATGTCTGCTGCTCATTTTTACCTCTTGATCACATTGGATGTTCACCAAAGTGGCAACCGAAAACCCTGATTTTAGTGGAGTTTTGGATTTAACTATTATGTTAACCATAGCCATGGATAAATATTAAGGCAATAGCTTAGATGGAGATGTTAAGGGATGTATCTGCTAATGGGGCAAACAAATTTAGTGGTAGGATGAAAAAAATGTAGAAGGGGTTGTTTCAGTGCTTTTTGTTGCTTACCAGCCCTCTTTCTGGAAACTCTCTTGCTTTGTTGACTTCATAATAGCACCCTTTCCTAGTTCTCTGCTGCCGCATACCCTTTTTCACTAGATCATCATGCCCCATATGTGTCTAAGAGGCTTTGGTAGGGTCCCGTCTGTAATCTACTTCTTTTGTACTTCCAAAGTTTAAACTGTCACTTATTCACACATAACTTTCAAATTCCTTTCTCTAGCTGTTGCCTCTATCCTAAACTTCAGGCATGTCCACTGTACATTTCTCCATGGATAACCCAGAAATGTCTCAAACTTGACATGCCCCAAACCAAAATCATCTTTCACTTCTCTGCTAAAAGGTACCTCTTCTCAATGCCCCTCACTTGGGTAGGAGACCCGTGCTGTATCTACTTGGGCTCTGTGCCTGCCTGCCTCTCAGAGTTCTGTTCATTCTGCTCATACAGTTTGCAAATTGTTATGCTTCTCTCTGTGCCCACGGCTCTTGTCTTAGCCAGGTCTTACCATCCTGTTTCTAGACTGTGGTAACGTCTTCATAGTTGAGCTGTCAGTCACCAGCTTCTCTAATCCTCCATTTAAAAAATTTATTTAGGGCCAGAACTATTTTACTTAATGGAAGTTGAGATCATGTCATTTGCCTGCTCAGAAATCCTTGGCTAGCTCTCTAGTGATTTTCAGGGTACAATCAAAACTTCATAGCCTGACATCTGCCACTTTTTCATCTCCACTGGGCTTCATTCACTATAATGTACCCGTGGTCTCATGTGGAGCCTGGCACATGGTAGAAGCCTGAGGAATAATAAATGAATAACGAATAAAGGAATGATTGAGTAAATGAACAAATGACTCAACAGGTACTAAGCCTGCCAAACATATGCACATTTCATATTTCTTTCTTCTAAAATGAGTGAATCCTATTTAATAGGTCATTTTTGTGAAGTTTTTTCATAACTATTCAGTCTCAATCAATTTCCTCTCAATTTATAATTTGGGACATTTTATTCATACTACAGTCATAGCGTTAATATATATCTGGGTTCTTTACACGTGTGCTGGGTGTTTAGAGACTAGAATCCTTCACGACAGTGAAAACTCAGCCCCCAGCACAAACCCTGACACACACACGCACAGAAAGTCAGTTCATATCTGAACTCTCATCACCACTAATTTCTCAGTCTCATTATTTCCTCCTGAAGTTCTACAACAGTTTCATAAGTGTTTTCCCCACTTGCCTTCTCTCATCCTAAAATCCACTATTCACAGCACCACTAGATTAATCCTTTTGTCCTGAATATGAGAAGCTTGCAGAAATGCCAGAACATTGATGAAATTGGGAGTTGGTCCTCCTGATTTTGAAGTTGTTGAGTGCTTTGAGATCTGCTTTCCCCCTTTTTGGTGACTCTCATCGTTTTAGAGTTTTAGGCACCCTAGGTTGCAAAATAAATAGAATATCATTTCACGATATACAGGAGATCTTTCAATAAATTTTAGTTTCTTAACGATTTCATGGTCGTCGTTCTTTGAGAGTAAATATAGAGTCAGGAAGAAATGTTCTGGGAACAGGAAGGAGACACATCTGAGCCTCAACTGAACGTACTAACTGTGTTTTCTCTGCTGACAGGAGTCCTGGAAACTACCTGAGTTGTATCAGATAAATACAGTTATTGCAGTTTGACTAGGTTATGTTCATGTGCACATAAAGTCTGGATGTGCCGGAAGCCAATGACCGGACGTTTTTAACGGAGCCGTGGTTGGCAAAACAGCTAAATAAGTTTTAGAGTTGAGACACAGAGAGAGATGAGAGAAACATCAGCTTAACCAAACTGTTTCTGCTGCTGCAGCAGATGCCACAGTTAATTGGAATTGCTTATTACTTCGCTTACTTTCAATAGTGCTTTGGGGAATACGGTTGCCTTCATATTGCCTAAATCTGTCCCTGCCACCAGTGACTGGACAACCCAGGGCATTTTAACAGGCAGCCTATTACCTGAGAATAGACATCTAGTTTTCCGTATTAGAAGTAGACATTTCTCCTGGGATTTCACCTTCTGTTCAAAGTCTGAACCACTTTGGTAGGAAAAATGTGGTCCTAATAACGTTTGCCAGTCACCTGTGGCTTGCAAAGTACTTAATGCTTATTGACTCATTAATCCTCTCCATGAACCCAGTGAGGAAGGTAGATGTCAGGGTGCGTTTTCTTCCTCCCAAGGGCAGTGAATTTGAAGCACAGATTTACACAGGCTGTTTGGGAAAATCCTGGAAAGTAACCTAACCATTTCAAAGTATTTGAAACCAGTGTTTAGCTGCTGATTCTTTTTTTTCTCCTGTGAACTCCAAGATGGCTCTCCACTCTACAGCTGCCAATCGAGGTCCTCATGGGTAAAGCTAACAGGAGACTTTGGCTGAAAATAAAACTTTGAGAGCAGTAGCAACTGCTCGGTTGGTTTGGGAGTAGATACTTGTAACATCAAGACATGAACTTGGGGTTTTTCCAAATTCAACGTTTGTCGGTTTTTTGAGTCTTCTATTTTCCCAAGGAATAAGGGTTTACTTAACCAACTGTCTTCTGCTAATTCCCTTGAAAACACTTATGAATAAAACCATGGCAAATGCTCTTTCAAGGAACCACTCTCCGGCTTCTGGAAAGTTCTATCCTTCCTCATTCCAAATTTGAATAGTAGAAATGCATCCTAGTTGAAGGTTGGTATTGGATGCTTAGAGCAGAAACTGGAATATTATTCCCACTTCTAGTTAAGAGTCTCATTTCTATCCCTTTGCTCTACAGATAAAGGGTGATTTCTGAGGACCTGCCCAGTCATAGGGCCTGACTTTAATCGACATGCCTCTCACAAACCATATTGCCATCTTATTATTTTCCTAATGAAGTATGCGAGGCCCGAGGATATGCAAGCTCTTTAGTCATCTGCGTGTGCATTTATTTATCTAGCCGGTACTTCTTTATTATCCGCCACGTGACAAGGATATGCCTAAGCTCCTGGAAGATCTAAAATGACCAGGCTTATGAAGGAAGAGCAGATGGGCTATTTAGTCCTAGGTTTCATACTCATAAACGGCCTCTAATTGAGACTCTTGACATTGTTCCCAAATGAAGTTTCATTTTGGTTGTAAATAAAGATAATTTGTGAAATATAACCATTTAAAATTTTATGAGAGTTATAGTAATCTTACTTTGGTAGTTCTTAACTTCATAACATACTGGGAGTTACAAAAGTGGAAGTGACTTGGGCCCCATACCACCTTTGAGAATTTGTAGAACTGGCTAAGATACCCTTCCTGTGTCTCATTACCCCATAAGAGATCAGACATCCTTCCCCCGAAGAAAGAAAGAAGGTTACCACCTTATGCCCAGAAAAGAACATCTCCATGGAATATAAATGTTGGAAGGGGCCAGAGACAGCCTCCAGTTACTCCCTCATGTGTCAGTTAGGAGAATAGACCTGAGAGGTGTGGGACACCCTAAAGTCCCACAGATATTTTATGATACAATCAGACTAGAATGGAGCTTTCTTAATCTAATGTGCTCTGCCCTTTCTCCCTGAGAACACGACCCCCAACAGAAGATAACGGACTTCACCTTGCTCCATGGTCTTCTGCAGCATCATCGCTCCTTGCGACAGGCTGACTATAGTTTCATTCTCTTCTTTCTCTCACTCCCTCCCTCCCTCCCTCCC
>NW_011888840.1:607885-618212 GCF_000151845.1 Pteropus vampyrus | reverse complement strand
GAAACCTTGGATTCATCCGACACTCCTTCCTCTCACCGTGTTCTGTCAGCTCTACAACCTAGAAGTCTGCAAATCCAATTACTGCCTCCCCTCCACTCCCTACTCCCCACGGCTGCTGGGAAGATTTGTCTCAAATGCAGATCTGATTGTTCCATTCTCCTTACAAAACTTCAAGGACCCCCAGATTCAGAGGATCACCTCTATACCCTTAAACACGGCGTAACCACACGATGCTACACATCCTGGCTGCAGCCCTGGGGTAGCCCCTCTGCAGCCACATCGAATGTCTGACTATGCCCTCCTGGGGCATGCTCGTGAATGCCTCTCTATCTTTGCTCCTCCGAGTCACGTCTTCTGGAATATTCTTTCATAACCGTTCACATCCTACTCTTTCTCCTAGATTCAGCTGAATTCTCTCCCCTTTGATCAAGTCTTCTGAGGCCTCCTAATTAGTTTGTGGCTTCATCCTTGTACCTGGAATATGGCTTACTAGAAAGAACATGGGTTTCAGAGTTAGACCAAAAAGGTCTTGAGAATCTGTTCCTCTCTGAATCTCATGGTCCTTGTGTATCACATCAACGCAGTGCTATCTTCGTAGAATTATTGAGGGGATTAAGCAAAATAGCACTGTTTCCAGTAAACATTAGTGTCTTTCCCCCAGTTAACTGTACAGAGATATCACACAGTGCTTAAAAGAATATGGCCCTGAATCCAGGACACGTCACTTTAAAGCCCAACCCCACCACCCATATCAGAGGCCTTGAGAAATTACAGTCGCTCGAGCAAGTCACTTTTCTTTCAGTGTCCACATCTGGAGGATCGTAGTACCTGCTTCACAGGGTGCTTTGGAATATTAAATGAGATAAATTGTAAAGGTGTCGTGTTTGGCACACGGTAATCATGCCGTGGATGTTGCTGTCATCATTTCCAGCCCACAGAAACTGTGCTGCACTGCAGGTAACACAGCCCAGGCTTCCTCCCGGATACTGCCCCCATTCTCATTTCTATGCCAATCATCCTTTAATACCCATTCAAAATAGGCTTCTCTAAGAAGCTTTTCTCCATATTACCCCAAGTCTATTCAGATCTCTCCTTTAAATCTCAGTTCCTGTTGCTTTACTCGTTTTAAAGAACTTCTTATTATTTTGTGTCCTCCGTGAGACTGCCGATGTGTCCGTGTTAGGGGCTGCTTTCCTTCCTGGTCTGTGAGTGATGTTGGTATCACCAACAGTGGCACATGTGGGGTGCTTTTCATGAAAGCTGTTACTATCAGGCTGCCTCTTGTGGCAGTGGCTTTCTTTCCCAGGCCCCTTCCTTTTTCTTCGTTCCCATTCCCCTCCAGGCCCCCTCCAGCCTTGAATGAAGGTTGTTGATCGCAAATTTAGACTAGAGAACTTCCATTCCTGCTGTGGACCCCAATCTGGCATTTTGAGGCTTGTTCTCTCCTCCGTCCTGTCTGTGGCAGACACACACGATTGGGGTTTCCCCCATCCTTATTTCATCATCGTTGACTCCAGTGGTATTGCATACTGGGAGACGTTTGTCTGCCTTCTTTGCTGTACTATATATTTACAAGAAACTTGTGTCCTCACCCTTATATCGTGAGGCAATCCAGAGGGTTCTTGATAAGACAGACATAAAACATGTCTTGTAACGTTGTATCCCAACAGAGCTGAGAGCAGCAAATTTTGGAAGATTTCTGTTAGTGGGCCTACATTCTTTTATAAACTTGCTTAGAGAGCTTGATTAAAGCTCTACATTTGGAGTTAAGTTTCAAAGAAAAGAAAGTATGGTTTTTATTTTGTTTTAAGAATGTTTTCCCCATTGTTTCAAATCAGACCTTCAAGCTGAAAACGATTCTTGACTGGGAAGCAGACAGAAACTAATTAAGGGCTTCTCCAGTCCACATTGATTGACTACTAGAAGGAAATACAAGCCTATTCCACTTACATTTACATAATTTTAATTTTATTCACTTTCTTAGCGAAGACATTTAAACACTTGTGATCTAATAGAAAAGAAGTGACTTAGAAATTTCTCCCCTAGTTCTGTTCTTTTCTTATTTTCGTACAGACACAGAAAATTTTCAGGTGCATTTTCCTGAAGAATAATTGTTTCTTTACTCTTCAGAGAACAGATATAATGGACACTAAAAGAGAACACCACTTAAGGGGTTGTTTGTTTGTTTGTTTTAATTCCTTTCTTTCTGATCTTCTTTCATCTTATTCCCCAGATTCTGAGATTCTAAGTTTTGACTGGGTCCCTGGGCTCTTCTCTTTTCCCAAAACCCTGTTCACCTCCCTCTGGGACAGGGCAGTTTCCTTTCTTGGGGATATTGGACTGCTGGCCCTATTTTTTTTTTTTTTATCATGGATCCCACGTCACTGAGCTGTCAAATCTGCTTAACTTCCCCACATAATGCCTTCTGCCACCCTTCCATTGAGTGAATAATCGGGAAATAGTTAATCCAAAGTGATTCTTCCTGTTAAAATTCTAAGATCATTATTTCATACCTCTGCCTGTTTTCCCCATTCCCCAGATAAATCTAAATGTAGGTAAAGATTGGTAGCAGAAATAAACTGCTTAAGAAAATAAGCATGCTCTATTTAAGTTAGATGACTTCATAGTTAAGAGTCTGTATTTTAAGAGGTATTCCTTACAAACAAGATTTATATTCTCCATTTTAATATCGAAGGCTAAATTGTTGTAAGGTCCAGTTTTTCAGTAAGCATGCAAAATCAGTCTTAGAAATACCCTATTGTTAGGTGTGGCTCATGTCATCAAGGCAGGGGTGGGTATAAGGAAGGAGGTGAAGGAAGCTGAGGGGAACATCCACACTGACCTCACTTTCTGCGGAGTGAATGGTTGATGTTTCTCTTGTCTCTTTGTGTCAATCCTTCCACCAGGATTCATGTTCATTGAGAGAAAAAGCTACCTGGCAATGCACAGTAAATGGAATGGCATCACAAGAGTGATTACTGTAGAGTTAGATGTTGAAATAGTTATAGACCTAAACTGATAGGAACAGAGATGGACAGTTCGGATGCACAGAAATGCTTCCCATAATATGCCGTGGCTGATTATAACCAATTGTCCACTGATTAGTGAGAATAACTTTGTGTGGCAGAGAGAGCACAGAGCTGGGAGTGCAGACCCGCCCAACAGCAAATTTGCTATGTGAGTTTGGGTAAATCACATAATAATAACATCAGATATTAGGAATATATTGAGCATTCTGTTAGGCAATTTATATATGCTGGTTATCTGGTGTAAAACAAACCATCCAAAGCTTAGTAACTTGAAAAAAAATTCATTATTCTCTTTTACAATTCAAGAGGTTGATGACGCGCTCAGCCGAGCAGTTCTCTTTTGAGTTCCTCCATTAATTGCAGTCCAGTTGTTAAGCATCTGAAGGCTTTAATCACATGTCTTCAACCTGGGTTGAGATGGCTGGATCAGCTGAGGATTTTAAGCAGCTCTCTCTATGCAGCCTCTCCCCGTGCTAGCTTGGGCTTCCTCACAACATGGTGGACTCAGGTAGTCAGATGTCTTACAAGGCTACAGGTATCCCCCAAGCGAGCATTCCAAGAGAAAGGAAGTGGAAGCTGCCAGTCTCTTAGGCCTGGGCCCAGAAACTGGCACAACATACCATTTTTGCCACATGCTCTATAGGTCAAAGCAGTTCCAGAGCTGACTCAGAGAGAAGAGGAAGAAAAATTGACCCCATCTCTCAAACGGAGAGGGTCAAAGAATGTGGTGGGATGCCATGTGTCCATTAGCCTTGGCTTTAGGGTACCAGCACATGGTCAAGGGGCTAGTGATTGATGTTGTTTTTCTGGAACTTGAGCAGCATGAGGACAATGCGTTCTGTCAGGGATGGTCTGTGATCATGTACAGGTGAAGTAGTCTCGATCCCAGATTAATTGTCCCTGGCTTGGCTGCCATTTTCTAGGGTGAGTTTCACAGACAGAAACCCTTCCTTCTTTTCTAGCAGAGCATTTAGAAAATCAAACGATTGTCTGGCACTTGGGAAGATCAACAAACCAACTGAATGCAGCAGCAGTTAAATAATTCAGGTCCCAGAAAGGTACTGCCCCTTGGCTGAGTTGTGACCATCATCCCACAATGATCCCAGCAGGACTTCTGGAGAAGTAGAGACCTAGCATCTCTCCTTCCATTCATTTGAGTCCTCATTCACAATTTATCAAGAATGAGAGAGTTTAATGCTGTAAAGTACAGAAAGATGTAAACTACAGTTACTAGTATACTAATAATAATGCCACAGTGCTCCAGAGACAATGAAGCCTGATAAAAGCCTAGTAATCAAAGAAACTTTTTATTGAGGTACTTTTGAAAGCTATTTAGTGTTTCATCACACTGAAGGCTCAGAACAAGCCTTTGAGGAACTATTATCCCCATTTCAAAGATGAGAAGGCTGAGACACAGAGATGAGATGGTAAGTGGTTTGTTCAAGATTACATAATAATGGACCAGAGGCCAGATTTGAACCCAGGTTAGAGTTTAGCTATACGGCCTGTGTTCCAAACAACTATACCACTAGATCCCTTTACTGCCTTTTTGGTTTTTGTTGTTGTTCACATTTTCAAGGTCTACAGAGTGGATGAGCAAGCCACGTAATGCATCTAACATGCATGCTGTTTGTATTATTGAAATATATAAGCGTGGTGTGTGTGTGAGAACAATATGTAGGCACTGTGTACAGTTATAAAGTGCAATAGAGTGGGAACGGATTTTAGAAGCAATTTATTCCAGCTTCCCACCCAATGTAGGGATCCCCAGAGAATCATCATCCTGCCTGTCTTGAACTCTAAGGTCAGGTGAATAAAAATACTAATGGCCAACATAAGAGCTGATGCTAATAATTGCTGTAACTATAGAAACCAGCCAGCATACAAAGGACAAAGAAGGTTCTTAAAAGAGAAAAAAAAATATATGTAAGGTAGTGACTATGTCTGGGAACCCAGAATTAATAAAGGATGAATAATGGAGGTGAGTGGAGGTGAGAGACATATGAGCACTAAATATCTGGTCATCTTTAGAATATCATCAAACACTTTTTTGTTTATTTGTTTTAATTAGATAAGCAAGATATTTTTGTGTGTGCAAAAAAAACTCTATGATAATCATTCATATAAATAAAAATTGAATGCCTGTCTTCTAAATGGCTATAGGATATAAAATGCAGATTATACAGAAAAAGAAATAGTGGAAAAGAAAAAGCAAGGAAACAAACAAAAAAAAAACAATAAACACTAAAGTGTATGCATTATGGCAAATGCATAGGTTTAAATTCTTCTATTAAAGCATAAAATATTTTAAAGTTGATTGTAGAGCAGTATGTAGTAATTTGCATTCATTATCCAATGAATATAAATAGTCTAGTCAATTATTGCATTGTACAGTATTTTATTAATATCTTTTCTAATTACCTTGAAGACAGACTTTATTATGTCTTATTCACTTTGGTATTTATTGCCTGTGTATATTTGGTGTTCAAATATATGGTAAATTATTTAATAATAAAAAGATAAGTAGATAACAATATGAGGAAAATAGTATTTAACCAGGAAGTATTACACATGAGAGAGTGGATGGTTTCACATTGATAAATGGCATAATCAATGGTGAAGATATAGATTTGAAATTTTATGTGCCAGAGAGCATCGTTTTAAAACATATGGAGGAAAAGCTGTCAGAAATGCAGAGATAAATGGGTGGTAAGAGTATAAGCTTTGTAATCAGTCCTACCTGGATTTGAATCGCAGCTTTGCTATTTATTAGCTAGGACCAGTTATTTATCTTTTTTGAGCCTCAATTTCATCATCTGTGAAAATGGAAATAATCTAATTGTTGTGAGGATGAAGTGAGGGAATGTAGGTCAAATACTAGCCCACAGTGGCCAGCCTTCTCCCCGCACCAGGTCCTTTAACTTTCAAAAGAAAAAGAAAGGAAGGAAGAAAAGGAGGGAGAGAGAGATGTAGGGAAGGGGGAGCCCTGTTCTCATTAGTTATTCAGCAGTTGGTCAGTAAGCATCCTAGGGCAAGCATCATGTCCTTGTCACTTCCACAGTCCCCCAGTGCCAGTATAGAACCTTATTAAAGTAGATGTTAAGATGTACCCTGAATACGAAATAATTTTTAGAAAGAGTATATCACTTAAGCTCTATTTGCTTGCTTAGTAACAGAGATCTATCTGACTGTAATAGCTTTAAAAATTAGGGATTTATTTTCTTACATAAAGTCCAGACATAGGTGGTCCAGGAGTGGCTCCATGAAGTTGTCAAGGACCCAAACTCCTTCTCCCCTTTAGTTTACCAACCTTAGCACTTTCCTTTCATGCTCAGGCTCACAGAATGGCTGCAGAAGTTCTAGCCATTATATCCACAGTCCAAGTCAGAGGAAGGGAGAGGCAACAATAAAAGATACTTCTCCCACATAAATTATCTCTCTTTAAAAGCTCTCCTGGAATCCTCACCCACTGCTTATATATCTCATACCATCCGCTATTCCCTATAATAAAAGGCAGGGAAATTGTGTGTGTGTGTGTGTGTGTGTGTGTGGGTGTAAGCTGGGTACTTGGCCAGTCCAAGTAAAATAGAGGTTCAAATATTAGTGAAGAAAGAGAGAATTGATACTGGGGAGGCAACAAAGGGACTGTTGGTTTTCTTGGGTGGAAACTTCATGCTTCACACATGAAACTCTATTCTTACATGTTTTATTGCTCTAACTGGGTAGGGCCTGGGGCGAGGTCCAGAAGTGACTATGGTGCTTCCCTTTGTGGGTTCTATATGATATATATTCTCTAAGAGAGTGAGTTTGGAGGTCGCAAGGCTATTTAGGTTGGCTAGGGATTACTGAAGGTTATTTATTAATTTGACTATATGAAAGACATGGGAAAAAAACTCAATAGGTACAAAAGAAGTACAAGTGAAAAGTAATTTTTCCTCCCACCCTTGGCTCCCAGGCACTGAGCACCTTTCCAAGAAGCTGCCATTATTGCTAACCACTATTAGCATTTTATATAGATTTCTGGATATAGTTTTTGCATTTACATACACATATGGGTATGCATTCTAGTTAAAAAAAAAAATGAGACCTTACTAGATACATATTAACTATTTCACTTAACAATATTTCTTAGATAGTGTTCCAAGGCATGCTGAAGAAGCTGCCCCATTCTTTTTAACTGCTTCCTACTATTTCACTGTGTGAATGTCCTTTTGTTTATTCTCTTGAATAATTTATTTAACTACATACAGAATTTATTTAACTATGCCTTTTTGGATGGACATTAGGTACTTTCTAATATTTTGCTATCATAAACAAAACTGTAATGAATATTCTTAGAAATATGTCACCTTGTATATAGGTAAAAGTACTCTATGAATTAGAATTTCTCCTGACTCGAAAGGGATATGTTCATATGACTTTGAGAATATTGCCAGATTACTCTCTAGAAGAATGCTCTGTCTGCCCTCCACTAGCAAAGTGCTGAGCATGTATTTTTGCTCCTCCCCTTGCCTATTTCATTGTGTTATTAAACTTTTTGATCTTTGTTCATTTAATCAGTGGGGGGAAAAAAAACAGCAGTGTAGCTTTGATTTGCATTGCACTTATTTTGAGTGAGGTTAAGTATCATATTGTAAGTTTAAGAGCCTTTTAATGTCTTTTCCTGTTTATATTCTCTGCCCATTTGTGTTGGGTTGATTAACTCTTCCAGGTGTTCTTTATAGTTTAAGGAAATTAGCGTCTCTTTAGTTGCAAATATGTTTCCGATCTGTTTTTTGACTTTGTTTAATGCTATTTTTTATGCAAAAATTTAAATTGTTTACATAGTTAAATTAATTTTTTTTAAAAAATGAAATTTGGGTTTATGTCATATGTAGAAAGACCTAGCTTAGCTTATAATTATTTTAAAAGATCATTTGTTTTCTAATATTTAATGATTCTATTATTTAAGTTTATGTCTTGATCCATCTGTAATATATTTTGTTGAAGGTGCATTGTTTTAAAATGACCTATAAAATTTATGTACCAAAAACAAGTTGTACTAATAATATCATCCCTTTTGGTGTCTAAACCAAATATATAGGGAGACTAGGAACTAGCACCAGGTATCATCAGCCAGGTGGTTGTCAAAAGAAGTACAAAAATATATTGTCAGTGCTGTTAGTACAAAAGACCAGCCAAACTACAAAGGTACAAGGAAGCCGATTTCCGCTTATCCAGGAAGAAAGAACATTTTAACAATTAGAGTCCAATAATGGAGTCAGCTCCTTATAGAAGATTTCTTTGTGGTTTAGTAAGCTAATCATTTTTCTGAGTATTCCAGGAAGCCTGCATTCTTTATTTCTGCAGTCCTCTGTTGTTTTTCAAGAGCTTTGCATTTTATGATGAGCATCATTACCAAGCAGTTCTTGGAAAATAAGCACATATAGTAATGGGATATGTAGGACTCATACCATCTAAATATCAAAAGATTTTCATGGGAATCATGTACTTCGCTAGAGGCAGATAGTTCAAGGTAATGCTAAGAGTCAGCGTCAGAGTTAGAGGGGGCTGTTTCAGTCCCAGCTGTGTGCCTGGCTATGTATCTTACCTCTGAGCCTCAGTTTCTTCATATATAAAATGGAGATATTAATACTACCAACTATAAGGGATCATTGACAGGTGTTCTTGAAAGTTTAAATGCACAATAAATATTAGCTATTTTTAATATCCTGTTTAGGAAAAATTCCATTGCTCGGCATTTTTTGCTTTCAGCAAACATTTATTGAGTGCCCACTGTATACTAAACAAAGAATATCAAACAAGGTATCTATCTCCAAAGACCATAGCCTTAGGTTGAACAGAGGTATGGGGATGAAATACTAATAAAATCCACAATAAGGCCAAAAGCACTGTACAAACTCTAGATTATAATCTAAACTAGACAATGAATGGCACATGCAGCCAAGTAATTTATGTTGGCAACAAGCCTATGAATGAACAGCAGCTGGATTGGAAAATCAAGTAGAAGCTTTCCCTGCACCCCCAAACCCAAACAATCCCCTTCTTTCATGCAGGTAATGAGAGATGACAGCACAGGATCAGGTCCTAATGCACAGCCTTTCATGAACCCAGCCCTTCTTTTCATCCTGATTAGGGGATAAAGGAAACGGTTTCCTGGCCGGTCTCATCCGGGTAAACATTTTGCCTGTTTTGCAGAACCACCACCCTAGTTAAGTGCCATTTGCTGGACAGCAGGGCCTTTGTCAGTGAATAGAGCTATAGTGACAGGGAGGACATTTATAAAAAAGCTGGTGCGTCTCGTGCCCCATGCCAGCGGGTGTTATTAGTGCTCTTTTATGTGACTCTTGAAATTCACTATCATCAATCCTGAAAGTAAAGCCAGGGCATAATGAGTAATCAAATTCAGTTGTCTGGAATCTATAGTAGTGGTGGCTTCTAAACGGGGCTCTTGTCCTATCGAAAGTGGAAAACTTCTGAGAATGTGGACAAAAAAATAGGTGGAGAAAAAATATGTTGTTCTTTAAAACATATCAGAGATATTTTTGTAAAGAATTGTTTGGGTTCTTTTCTAGTGGTTTTATTTTTATTAAGAACCAGCAATCCATGGGCCGAAGGACATGTGTCTTAGTCTGTTTCGGCTTCTATAACAAAATATCACAAATTGGGCACCTTGTAGACAGCAGACATTTATTTCTCAGAGTTCTAGAGGCTAGAAGTCCAAGATCAAGGTGCCAGCATGGACCGGTGAGGACCCTCGCCCAGGCTGCAAACTTCTCATAGTATCCTCACAAAGCAGAAAGAGGGGCCTAGAGAGCCCTCTGGGGTTTCTATTATGGAGGCCTCCATTCATGCAGGCCTGACCTAAGCACCTCCCAAAGGCTCCACCTCTTAATCTCATCACCTTAGGCATTAGGATTTCAACATATGAATGGTGGGGGGCACCTTCAGATCATAGCAACAGGGGTAGCTGGCACCCAGCCTTTATGTGAATCCTGTATCTTGGTCTGAGTTACCATTTTGGTAAAAAAGAAAAAAAAAAAGAAAAAAAAAGAAAAAGGCTTCCATTAAAATTCTCTAGTTGCTTCACATACCTGTTCTCCTAGCCCTATTCAAAATTATAATTATAAAAATTGTACAGAGCATGGAAAATGTCTGGGATGTGATGACTAAAAGAGCCGACTCCAGTTGCATCTACCCTATGATCACCACTACCCTATGTTCCTGGACAGGGATTGGAAGAGATCTCAGGTCACCCATCATTCTCCTTTGTGATCATAGTCTCTGCCAGTTTTCCC
>NW_011888840.1:596947-605790 GCF_000151845.1 Pteropus vampyrus | reverse complement strand
GATTTTCAATTCTTAAGTTACCAACAAGTACACTGCTTAGGGGAGAGAGTGGGCTCATTTATCAAAAAAGTATCCGAAGCAGACTACCAACCAAATCTCAGAAAGTGATGACCAAGGACTGAGGAGAATATTGTAAACATTTCATGTAGAAAGGGAGCTAAACCACAAACTGTTGAGCTCATGGATATGCTGAAATACAGAGTGGGTCTGCTGTGATGTGCTTAGAAAGTAGGAACCTTAGAACTCTTGGCCATGACTTGTTATATAAACTCTTTCAGTCCTTGTTGTTATGTATGATAGCTGTAAGACAGCAGAAACACTTCCTTCTCTTAAGTGGGTTGATGTCGAGGTGGGTCTGCGTGGGCTTGTATAATAAGATGGGCGCAGGCCACAAACAGATATAGAATCTGGATCTCCTCATTCATTCAAGAGTCTTTAGGTAAGAGAGGTGACCATGTTAGATTCTTGGGTCCCCTTTGAAGGCCATAGTATTAAGGTCAGCCTACTTCACGACTGAGTAGTAGTCTTGAGTCTTTCTGGTTATGTCCCCAAACTGCAGGCCTGATTGTACACTATGCCCTCTGGGCATCAATCAATTTGTTTCCCTGTCTCTCACTTTCTTCCTTTCTTCTTTCCATCTCTCATTTTCTCTCTTCTTTTAAATTGGCTTTCTCCACTTGGTAGGAAACACAGCCACCAGGAACTTCCCAAGCCCACATATTCCTGCTTCACAATTAGAAAAAGGTTAAGATTTATTCTTTATGTTTCCCATGGTCCTTGTGGGGGCAGGGTCCGGGAGAGGTCCGACTAGCTTAACTGCAGTCTAGTGTCTATACCTATGGTCACAGCGGCCAGCAAGGAAGGACACATCCACTAGAACATTGTGGTTGGAATAAAGGAGAGTTTTTCATAGAAGAAGAGAAGAATGTTAGGCTGATGAAACTAGAAACGGACATTAGAGACACCTGGGGTGACTGGGAATGCTTCCATAAATTAAAACTGAGTTTTACCCTCTGAATTTTATTTTCTCTTGAAACACAAAATGAATCAACTCTTACTTCTCTGTGACCTTTCAAATATTTAAATATGCCTTTTCTATCTGGCCACTCGGCCTATTATGGCAATGTCCTGGCCTAGGTCTCCTGTTTCTGAGTTCCCTTTCACTCCAGTTGGACCCTCTTGGATTTGTCCCTGCTTTTTTCCTTCGGCTGCCTTAATCACCCTGCCATTCCACCCCACCCTGCTCCCCTTAATCACTGCTCAGTAGCCTTGGCAGCTGCAAGACCTGTTACTCAGTATCATGGAGGAATGCAGTCCTTTCAGTAGAAAACAGGTTTGGGAACCCGATAGATCTGTTTTGATCCCATCTCTCTCTCACCGAGTAAAAGTGTGACATTGAGAAATTGATTTAGGCTGTTGCAGTGTTTTTGTAATGATTTCTGACTACCACTGAGCACCTAGTCTGTAGCCCAAGGCCTAGCTTATGGGTAGGTGCTCAAAAAATTATAGCTGTGGTTATTGTCATTATTGTTGTTGTCTCAGTTCCTGACATCCCCCAGGTAAGGGACTTGTGGGTACAGACCTTCTGCTCCAGCCTGTGTCCATGGATAAAAAGATGAGATTCCTCCTACCCCCACCCCCCAGAAAATCAAACCAAAACAAAACGGAAACTTGAAGATGTGGCCTGACTCTATAGGCGGGCAGTAAATAGACCTCGAGACTTCAGTCCAACACACCCCCACGCCACACCTCCACAGGCCTTGGATTTCAATCTCAGCACTGAAGCCACTGGGAATTAGCCGTTGATTTTCTCTTGTTTTCTACCTTAGGTCTTAAGTCAACTGTCTTGAAGGAAATAAAAGCCCCATTATCCCAAGCTAGGGAATTGGACAAAATGTGAATTCCATCTAGGTCAGCTATTAGAGACCCTAAAGGTAGAGATGATTCTTCTCTGGGGCTTTACTGAGAGCACTGGCTCAACTACTTCGACTCAATGGAAGAAAGATGGTTTTCATACTCTTACTCTGGCTAAATGTCCGGACGTTTGAAGCTGTCCAAATTTTGGCTCTACTTTGCCTGCTTTAATTCCCTTTGCTCTCTTGTACACACCTTCTACCCATTCAGATAAGGTCATTTACTGTCCCCAAAGCCCACCCTGTGAATAAACACCTCTGAAATTTTCTTAACATCGTTACTCAAATGAGTGTCCTACACCAAACGAAATCCATCTTTACCACCTTATTCATCCATCCATCCATCTATCCATTGAACAAATTAATATTTGATCTAGTCTATTCTTCTTCTTCTGTTCCAAGCACTGGGGTTACAGAATTGAACACCCTGCCTGCTTCTGGGTGGGGGTTTCTATGTAGCAAAGCATCTCCTTCACTGTGATCTATTGATGTGAACTTGTGTGAACGATATCAAGTTCATGGCCTTGTGAGTTTATATTCTAGTAGAAAAAAAAAAAACAGAAAACACACGTAAATACTTTAATGCCAGATGTATTAAGTACTGTGTTAAAAATAACACAAAGTAAAGAAATAGAAAACGAAATAGATGTTGGGGATGAGCAGGGTAGGGAATGACGGTGTTAGATAAACTCATATGGATCCTAGAATCTTAGTGATTTGGAGGGTCAGGTAAAGGAAAAGTCATCTGGTGCAGAGTACCTCCTATATTAGGGCTCTCTTTGATAGCATCTCTGAAAGATGAGTAACCACAGAGACAATGCACCATTGCTCATAGGAGCATGGCCTTGGAGTTGGATTAGCCTGGGTTTGAATTCCAGCTCGACCACTGTTGCCCCTAGCTACAATCTCAGAGATGTGATTTCTATATTTACATAGAATAAATATTATGATTAATATATGTTTGTATTAATCAATCATAATATTTATTTAAAATTCTATATACTACATATATACATATTTGTCTATATATATAAATTTTTTTTTTCTGGGATCTTTAACTTAGGTAAGTTACTTGACTGGAGATCAAATTGGATGTTTCATTATCCTTTTGTCTAATAAATCAAGTAAACCTGCTCTTCTATTAGGCATGGCTTTTGTTAATTATCTCTTTCGATTTCATGTTCGTCTCTGATTGTGTATATCATTTTTAATGAGACAAATACATGAAGCAGTGTTTTGGGAAGGTTTATAGCAAAAAAAGAACAAGGCCATCATCAACAACAGGTAGCAGGTTGTAATGCCAAGACTCTCTCAAACATTTTAAATGACGTGCTGAGCTGTGTGCTGAGCTGCACCATTTGTGGTTAACTGCTTTAAGCTAGAACAAGGCAAACAAGTGAGAATGGGTTGGAAAAGCTACCTGATCGTAATGGCTGTCATTTATTGGGCAGCCCTTGCGTGTAGACACTGTGCTCAACCCTTATATGATGTTTCTGTTTATTATCCTCGTGTTACAGAAAATGAAATGGGAGCGCACAGAGTGTAAGTAGGTAGCTCAAGATAATATAACTAATAACTGGAAGAGCTGCAGAGTTGAGAACTTTATTATTATTTTTTTATATAAAGTAGTTCATTGGCCTACCAAGGAAGAAAGCTTTCATCATGAGCCAAACGCAAAAGGGAAAAGAAAAACGTGCCAGCTGTAAGACCAGATGTTTTCTTCCAGTGCCAATAACAATATTGTCACCCCTGCAGGTAGAGACATGATAGTGGGGACAGACTTCTTGCACATAAAATCTAGCTTTTAAGATTTAATTTGTATGGATATCTGAAGGGGCTCCATAAAAATGAAGTGGAATTAAACACATAAAAGAAGTGACTTGAGGGGCTTCATGTCCCAAATTATCTCCTCTACCCAGTCGTCATGTCTGAAGTTCCTTCATCAGTGATTAATATCCTTGCATAGTTTTCCTAAGTGTCATCTTGATGTGGGTAGCACATTCATAGCTTATCAAGTTGTATCGAAATTCAGAGTTTGTCGTTTCACATTCACTTTCCTATTTCCTACCCTGAGATAAGTCAGTGTCCTCACTTGACCTTTTGCTTATATACCGAGTCTCACTTTATTGTCCCCTCCATCAGAACTCCATCCTGTGCCTCTGTCCCTTGCTCCTTTGTTCTCTAAAGCTGACAGAGGGTGATAATGGGCCAATTATTAGATGGAATCCCTTAGCCATAGACAATATGATTTCTGTCCTTAGAAAACAGTGCTGTAATATTTAGGCAGCAGACTGATTCTGTGAGTTTTGAACATTTGGGTTGTAGTATATTAGGTTAGGAGGACGGTTGAAGGAAGGAAACAGGCTTCTTTTAAATTTGCCAGGAACCTTTCTACATTCTTAAATCACAATTTCCTTTGCTTTTGCATAAAGCTGGTTTTGCTTGTAAAATGGAAGCCAGCCTTTCATTTTCCACTTGACAACTCATGACAGATGAAAATGGCCCTTCTGCTTTCATTCTTATCTTTCAGCATCCTTCTTCACTGAACAAATGAGCATTTGTGACCCTTAGTGAGTCAATTCCATTTAAACAGAAGGCCAGACACACCCCAGTCTATTCAATTATTTTATAATCAGTTCCCTTTTTTGCAGCATCTTCTTTCCAAGGGTCAGAGAGCACTTTATAAACTCTATTGGCAACATTATCACAAGCTGGGGCACAGTGACTGGCATCCTAGGGTAGTGATTTAGGAGAGAGTGAATATGAAAAGACGAATTTGATTTTGATCAATGAATGATAAACACTTTGCACGTTACCTACATAAGGTGACACCTACAGAAACAAACTCAACAAATAAATCACCATCGACGGAATTTTCGGCAAGCCAGTTGATGTTGAGGGCAGTTAGGAGCCCAACAAGTCTTTTCACATTGTGGATACTTAGTAAATCTCTATTGAGTGATTAACCATATAAATGCGTTAATTCAAAATATTTGTTGAGCTCCTGCTGTGTGCACTGGGATTAGCCCTGGGGATGCTGCCACAGGGTGCAGTAGTGAATGAATATACCACAGTGCTTGCCTTCGAGAAGGTTACATGAAAACATAAAAGACAAATAAATATAATACAGATAATTAGGAGAGACACAAGAGAATAAATAAGCACAATGAAGATGAAATCTACAGATCAGAGGTTATAAATTGGCATATTTATAATGGTCTGCTCAGAGTTTAAAAAGTAAATCTTTTTTTGAGTCAATATTGAAAAATTGGGAGATCACACACACACACACACACACACACACGTGAATACCTACACCTGTACATACAGACACCTGCACATACATGCACATACATACTCACACATAACCCGCCTTGCGTTTTGAGCTTCTTTTGAGTAGCTCAAATCTGGTAACATTAGGCCTCAATTCCATTGTAAGAAAGAGCTGAAGCTCAGTACACTTTTAGGAAAGGCGGTTGGTCTCCGATTAGCCACAGCTTCTCCCACCCCCATGCAGGGCACAATACAGATACGTTCATTTATACACAGTGACCCTCTTTTGCATATATGCCTCCTTGCCACTCTAAGCATTTAAGTTTGAAAATGCTGCTGTAGGGTGCAGTGGGAATTAAGGAAGGAGGTGTTAGTCCTATTTTGAGAGGTGTCAAGGAGGAAGTGACTCTTGAGTGTTGTTAAAAGCTGAAATGTTTAATTAGGTGGAAAATGGTAGATGGACGTTCCATGCAGAGGGGATAGAAAAGGAAAGGTAAGCAGATGTATGAACTATTAGGGGAACTTGAGTTTTTTGCCTGAAGCATAGTGTTGGGGAAGGGATTGGAGAGATAGGCAAAGGCCAGATCATGGAGACTTTGCTTAGCAAGCTAAAGAATCTGTTTACATTTACAGCTTCTTTCTCTCTGCAATGCCCTCTATCCAAAATTAAAATTGCTACAACGAATTAAAATTCTGAAAATGAGTTAAAGATAAAGCTACTTAGTTACTAAGGCCAGAATCCTGAGACCATCCTTGATTCTTTTGTCTCTACCCCTTCACAAATTTATTATCATCAAGCCCTGCCAATTCCTCATTCTAAATATTCCTCGATTTTCACTCCTTTCCATCCTGATCTTGCACCTCTTTCTCTCTCGTTCACTGCATTCCTTCTAAGCCCTTCCACAGTTGCTAGATGTGTTTCTTTCTTATCTCAGGGCTTCCTACGCACTGTCTCCCTGCCTAGACCTTAATTTCCCTATGGCAAGCTCTTGCCCATCCTACATATCCCAGCTCAATTGTCACTAACTCAGAGTACCTTGCCCTGAATTGGCCATACTCCCTATTTCTTCTTGCACAAGATTAGGTTTCCTTGGGTAGGTTCTCAAAACATCCTTATGCTTCTCCGCCATAGAACATATAACGATTTTATTATTTGTGTCATTATCTGCTCATTGGCTCTTACCAGCATTCAACTGTAAGTTCCAGGAGAGCAAGGGTAGGTCGTGTACATCTTGCCCATAGTGTCACCTGCCACCACCTCAGTCGAGTGGCACAGTTAGTCGTATTATCATTAAGGAGTAATACTTATAAAAATATTTATTTTAAAAAAAATCAGAATAATACTGTGGAGTAATAATTACTGCCATGTTATTACTGTGGACTAATAACAGAATGACTGGCTGTATGAGCAAAAGAGACCTTATTTATTCAAACAGTGTGTATTGGAGGCTCATTATGTGCCTAGTATTATTTTTGGAGCTAGGGATAGAGCAGGCTTCGACTTTGTGAAGTGCCCACCGATTTCAGCATTCATGAAGGAGGCAAGAAAGGACAAACAGGAAAGAAGGAAGCAGGGAAGGAAAGAAAGAAAAATGGGAAGAAAGAAGAAAGAATTATTAACCTAAATAATGGAATAATTTGTCTCCGGTAGAGAGGGCTGGACTTGAAAGATTAAATGAGCTTTCTTAATAATGGAAATAATCAAGCATACGATTGATCCAATCAAGAAATTAAAAGTGGAAATTCCTGCTCCCATCCCGTGATTGCTAGAGGTTTATAAAGTGAAAACTTCAGAGTTTGAAAAGAATCAGGTAATGGCTTTGAAAGAAAGACTCGAATAGTCTGTTCACCCCAAAAAAGAAGCAGAATCCAGATTCCTGAGGAGTTAGGTGAGTTCACAGAAGGGCGCTTTAGCAGACAGGGATTTCAAGACCAGCACAGACCTTTCCATACTAATATTTCAAGCCAACCCAAGTGTCACCACCGCCGAGCCACACCCAGCTGAGCTTTGGGTAGAAATGGAGAGACAAGAAAGATATTTGGCTCCTAACTCCCCTAAGTCTGTTTCAGTTTTCTTTTTTGCAAACCTTTATCAACATTTTTTTACAACACTTTCATAATCACCAAGAAAACTCAATAGGCAACCACAAGAGAGGGGCTTGTGTACAGACAACCACAAGACACTACTGGAGAAGTGAAATAATATAAATGTACCAAGTAGATACATAGAGGGACTGTGGTATTCTGTGTAGAGTATATTGATCCAACTCCCACACATGGAAAAATCAATACATTTAAGTTGTCTTACAAAAGGATTTGGCTTCTCAGGAAGCAGTCTGATCAACTGCTAGCATACAAGGGAAGGAATAATTGAAGACAGCCTTAGTCACAACAAGATTTTGCAAATATGTGTGGGAGAAAGGGAATGCTTTCTCTTTTTTACTTCCTCTTGCAACCAGAGGACTGCTGGAGGTTTGCCCTCACAGGTAATATAAAAAGTTGAGAAAAAACAGGTTATTGGAAAAACTAGCTCGACATAGGCTCTAACCCAGACCTCCTAGTTAATTTGTGGGAGGCTGTCCTCTAATTTTTTTTCAGATCTTCCTCTGATTCAGAGTTTGAAAAATCAGGCAAATTAGATTATTATTATTATTCTAATCAGTGTTTGAAATAGTGTTTTTATTACTTTTATCTATACCATTAGTAAAATACCTTTACTTTTATTATTTACCATAACATACTATTATCTTTATTATTTCCTTTCTGGGTGTCAGGCACTGCACGGCTCCTTAACATATGTCATTACTAACAATAACAAAAATACTATAAGGTCGGTAGTATTATTTCTGTTATTTTTAGAAAAAGAAACTAGAGGTCCTAAGAGGTGCAGATGATGTATGCAAAGTCCTACAGCTGTGAAGTTACATGTCTGGGGACTTAAATGCTTGAGTTTGTCTGGCTCCAAAGCCTGGGCTATTTCTACTGCTCCTGGTTTAATAAAACCAGAATCCTGCCCTACTCAGTGAAACAAGGATATGTCATTAGCACCAGCCCTGTCTTTTGCTGGGTACTGAAATATGAACATTGCCCCTGGAAGAAATTTTTATAGTTTTATTTTCTTTTGATTCTGTGCGTTGAAGTTGTATAGTAAAGAACTTGTTTCTCCTTGTCTGGGCAGCTCCACAGCGGTCCTGTGGCCCCTTGGTGCAGGAATTTGACTTTCCCAGACAGCAAATCCCCTCGCCAGCCCCCTTCCTCTTTAGTCTTTACAGTTCCTGCATGTGCCAGATGCTCCAGAAAACAGATCTTTTGTATTGAATTTCCAGACCACAATTCCCAGACCACGGAAGGATGAAGACTAAATTTTGTATATTCCGTCATCTCTATTTTCGTAGATAGATGTATTTTTAGAGCAAGTTAAAAAGGCAGGGGAGGGGGAACCCACGCCCAGACAAACAACTCCGCGATCTAATACAGAGCATGCAAGAGTCTTCACGTTCAGTAGAATGGACAGGATGTCAACTGTTGCTACAACAGAGCTTGTTTGAATAGAGGCAGAGTGTAATTTCTCTTAAGAGAATGCCCAATTGCAGAGGAAAAAGGGGAGCGAAAGGTTTGGGTAAAATTAGAGAAGCCAACAATTATTCTTCAGCAGGC
>NW_011888840.1:593844-596382 GCF_000151845.1 Pteropus vampyrus | reverse complement strand
TATTCATTCTGGTTGGTATCCTGACAAATGGCAAAGCGATGTTGTAGAATAAATTTGTACACCTGACATTTATATAATGTTATTAACCAATGTTACTCCAATAAATGTAATTAAAAAGAAATATATATTAAGACTGCAACGTTTATTTAGGAAAATGCCTGCTTGACATTTTTTTAGTTGAGAAAGACTAGACCAGGAGTTGGTAGACTTTTTCTGTAAAGGGTCAGATAGTAGATATTTTAAGATTCGTGGTTCATGAGGTCTTCGTTGCAACTACTCAACTCTGTAGTAGTCCGAGGAAAGCCATAGATGGTGAGTATGGCTGTGTTCCAGCACAACTTGATTTACAAACACAAGTGGACTTGACCCATGGGGCTGTGGTTCGCCAACCCTTGGGCTGGATCCTTGGCATAGTCTTTAAGGATAAGATTGAGACAAAGGCAGAGCGGTAGTTCCTTGCAGGGTGTAGTAGCTTGTGCTTAGGACACTCTTGGTAGGAGGGGACAAAGGTTTGGAGGAGCTGGGAGCAGATTCTGGGGCAGGAGAAGAGGTCCGATGTCATGGCAGCTAGCAAGGCTTAAGGAGAAGCCTACCAGAGAGAAATTCCATATGATATGGGCGGCTGAATAAATTTGGCTGAGGAAATTCATCATGTCTTAGATTAATTTTAACTTGTTTCCTGTTTTGCTCCAAATAGGAGTCCTCCTCCACCTTTCTTGAGCCTTCAGTAAGATTTTGCTACATTGTGGTCGAGTGCTTTGGAGGAATGAGGGAGAATGTGGTCGAGTGCTTTGGAGGAATGAGGGAGAATGTGGTGGAGTGCTTTGGAGGAATGGCTCCATGGGTCGAATATTTGGAAAGAAGTGAGCATGGGCAGGGGCACCATGGTGAAGAATGTTTGAGAAATAACTTGGGAAGAGGAATAAGACCAATTGTGACAGGAGAATGTAATCTTGCTTCTCCCTGGAATCTTCAGAAGGCCTTGGGTAATGCTGGACCTCTCCCGGTCTGTGGCGTGGAGCTGTCTCACGAAGGGTCCTGGCAAGAAACAGATGGCATGCTGGAGCAGAGGCGTGGGCATGGTTAAGGGAACCAACCAAGATAGGGATGATCCCAGGACTGGCAACAGCAGAGGAGCCATCAGCACCCATAGACATGGGGAGGTAGTGGGGAGAGTGATGTCACCAGGAGCTGATGAGAGCTCCAGGAACAGGGGAGCCATGGAAAAGGGGCCCCCTGCTAGCACTTGTAGCTGTGTGCAGCCAAGATCAAGTGGACATCTAGGTGGACAGCCTCATCTAGGCTGTTAAAATAACCACTCTCAGACTTCTTTCTTCCCTCTGCTCCCATTGGCTGGGCCAATTGGAAGTCAGAGGGCAACGAGACTGGGTAATGAAATCCGCAGAGGTCAGTCTCCCAGGACGCTAAGGAGGGCAGAATGGACTTGGGGGCAAAGAGTTATAATGGAGAATAACCAGCCAGGTTATTTGGATAATAAGAGCAAGGATATCACCAGAAAAATAGAGCATTTGGGCTGAGTTCAAAAACTATCTGCCAAATTATTTAAAGAAAAATGATATTATATTATTTTAATTCTGTGTTTGTTTTTTAACCATGGCAACAATACTAGGTGCTTTGGACATAAAGGGAAAGAGGGAACAGAAGATACATATGTGATTTGCATTTGCTGCTTGCTTTTGTTTTGGTTTTAGGAGGCTGAAATGTGTCCCAAATTAATCTATGCTTGGCATTCATTCACAATTCCTTTTGTCCTGGAGAAACTAGCATTAAAAAGTAATAATAAAATATTAAAATAAAAGGAAAAAGTTGTACTCGTTCAATTCTCTGCACTACTGGCACTATGTTATATTTACCGGTTAAAAAAAAAAAATTGAATGTATGCCACATCAACCATATTAAGAGTAACTGAAAAGTTTAGTTTTGTTTTTTGAGGGTATGAGAATGGCCCATCTTCTCCAGGAGGGTCAGCCACCAGGGCTGATAGAGGCACGAAGACAAATGACAGTTCTTAGTCGTCTTCTTGTGTAACCCGAGGATTCTCTACATCTTTCTACTGCAGAGAATTGCATTGTTAGCATTGCTCTTCACTTAACTGGATCTGTTGGCTTTTAGAGGGAAGTTAGAGGTACTAATTTTTAGTGTGAAAGATGTAGACACACCTTCTTCCAAGAGTTGATTTAATCAGCTTTCCTTCCTAATGAAACCGGAAATAAATGGAAGTGAAGACATGAATTTGCCCAGCCCATTAGCTTTTTATAGGAGGGATTCCCAGGTTTAAAAAAAAAAAAAAAAAAGGCACAACGTTTTCCTTCACTGAGCCCTGTGTTATACCAGTAGTGTGCTCTGTGCTTTAGTCTGAGACACAGGACTTTAGGAACAGATGTAGGTTTTTTTTAGCACCACCTGCCAACATAATCAGGATGACAACCCACAACAGCTCCACCCCTCTAAAAGCACCTCAGTCACTAGCTAGACTACCTGCTGTTTATTTAATGTTTTATTCATAGATTACTAGAG
>NW_011888840.1:591860-593794 GCF_000151845.1 Pteropus vampyrus | reverse complement strand
AAAAAAAAAATTGAATGTATGCCACATCAACCATATTAAGAGTAACTGAAAAGTTTAGTTTTGTTTTTTGAGGGTATGAGAATGGCCCATCTTCTCCAGGAGGGTCAGCCACCAGGGCTGATAGAGGCACGAAGACAAATGACAGTTCTTAGTCGTCTTCTTGTGTAACCCGAGGATTCTCTACATCTTTCTACTGCAGAGAATTGCATTGTTAGCATTGCTCTTCACTTAACTGGATCTGTTGGCTTTTAGAGGGAAGTTAGAGGTACTAATTTTTAGTGTGAAAGATGTAGACACACCTTCTTCCAAGAGTTGATTTAATCAGCTTTCCTTCCTAATGAAACCGGAAATAAATGGAAGTGAAGACATGAATTTGCCCAGCCCATTAGCTTTTTATAGGAGGGATTCCCAGGTTTAAAAAAAAAAAAAAAAAGGCACAAAGTTTTCCTTCACTGAGCCCTGTGTTATACCAGTAGTGTGCTCTGTGCTTTAGTCTGAGACACAGGACTTTAGGAACAGATGTAGGTTTTTTTTAGCACCACCTGCCAACATAATCAGGATGACAACCCACAACAGCTCCACCCCTCTAAAAGCACCTCAGTCACTAGCTAGACTACCTGCTGTTTATTTAATGTTTTATTCATAGATTACTAGAGAGTCTTACATTATCATGAGACAGGGAATTACCTTTGTGCGAATCAGACTCCATTAGACCTTCAACTCCCTTCGCTGATGCAGAGCGCCTTAAACTCAGGCCTTCCCATGACCCTTCACTTGGCTTTCTGTTCAGATAGTCTGATTACTCCTGCTTGCCTTATAGAAGTCAGTTAACAAGTGTGATGCTGGCTGGGTATCAGAAACGTCAATCTAGAAGCCAAGGAAAGGGGGTCGAGCCTGTTGTGTAATTACCTCTGTGTTACCTGCAATATCCAGACTCCAAGTGATAATGAAACACAGTCAGACACTCGGCGTCTTCTTCAGATCTGTGTCCTCTGGAGATTAAGCTTCATTGGGATGGCCCTCACATACTTTGTCCCTGCTGATCAGAGGTTTCCCTTCAGAAAAGCGAGTCTATTCATTCGTATTAGGGTTATAGTAATGGAATGACCAGCAAGCAACAGGGACATTTAGACAAAGGACTTTACCTATCTTCCAAGAGCAGCTGAGAGTCTGGGTAGCTCTCCTAATGGAAGAAGGGCTCTAGGGTCCAGACAGCGACTCAGAACTTTTCGGCCTTTCCTTGAACAGTTTGTTGTTCTAAACACTTGACTATGCGTGAGAACTACTTCAGCAGTTTGCAAACACAATACCATGGAGAAACTCCTGTGCAGTAATTTTGATCTCTCGGGATTTTCGCCTTACGCTTTAGAACCAAATGCCAACCTCGCCCACCGTCTGTCTAGGATGAGCTTCCACCCGTGTTCAGCCGAGTAATTCTGTAAGCTAGTTGTGCGCACACTAATGGGCCTCCAGTACCTTGATAAGTTAGTATTGATTGTTCTCTTAGTGTGTGGGGGCTGCTGTAACAAAATACCATAAACTGGGTAGCTTAGAAACAATAAACATTTATTTCTTACAGTTCTGAAGAACAGTAAGAAAGTTCTTCCTAGAACTGTAAGTCCAGGGTCAAGGTGCTGGCCCATTCTGTGTCTGGCGAGAGCCGCGTCCTGGTTCACAGAGGGCAGTGGAGTTTTCTCTGTGGGACGAGGGAGCTTTCTTGGCCCCTTTTATAAGAGCACTAATTTCATCCCTGAGGGTAGAGCACCTCCCAAAGGCCCCGCCTCCTCATATTCTCATATGTTAGGATTTTAACGTGTGATTTCTTTTTTTTTTTTTTGGGGGGGGGGACACAAATATTTAGTCCATAGAAATTGTAAAAACAAACAAAGGTTTTTTAATCATTTCATTTTAAACCACTTTAGTTACAGTATTTT
>NW_011888840.1:587875-589810 GCF_000151845.1 Pteropus vampyrus | reverse complement strand
GAGGATAGTGCCTCATCGAAAAGGAAGAGAGCCATGACAAGTGGAGGTGGATGCACTCAACACCAAGAAGATGCATCCTTGTGTACAAACTTACTGCTCAACATTAGGGTATGGACAGAAGGCTCATGTTATTGTGCCTAGTGATCAAGAACATGATCTGTAGGTCCAAATTCTTGCTCTGCCACTGTCTAGCTGTGGTGTAACCAGTCTTAAATTCTCTGGGCCTCAGTTTCCACATCTGTAAAATGGCTGTTATAACTGTAGCCACTTTATAGTGCTGCTGTGAAGATTAAATGAGTAATTAGATTTAAAGTGCTCTGTGTCCAGCATGTGATAAATGCTCTATAACAATTAGTTATTATTATCGTATGACTGCAAAATTCTGTCAAGGAAACAAATAATGCTTTCTTGGGAGATCACTCTACAGAAGAAAGATGTGGAAGTGATCAGCGAACCTGAATTTGGATGCTTTACCCTACAAAAAGTATAAAATATAGCATGTGCCAAGTTCTTGACCATGACAGCTTCATGGCTGAGAAAGCAGAGAACGTGATCAGGGTAGTAGCCACTGTGGACTTCATCTTGTCTTCAGCCATATTTTATAAGTGGTACATCACTTCCAGGTCTCCTCAGATCACTACAATTAAAGGGAAAAAGTGAAGAATCCAGTGTCTTGCCTCTGGCAAACACGGATCACAGAAAGAAAAAAAAATTTTTTTTTCATAGAAAGAGGGCAGGCAACTGCTTTTCAATAGAATTTCGCCTAGGATCATTGACTGATGTCCCCCGGGTCTGGATCGGTTACTCTAGGACTATGGGTCCATGCACGACTATGTCATTTTCACTCATGCCAGCCCCAGTTCTTCTTTTTACGTTGTGATTTTGAATAAGTCACTTGGCGTTTATGGTCCTCCACTTTCTCACCAATAAAACAGCACGACTTCTCCATCTGGACACAAGGCAAAAATTTGCAGAAGAACTAGAGAACACTCTACAAGCCCAAGTGCTTCGTAAATATTTAATACTTAGTAGTTGAGGTAAATGTCAGGAGCGTGGAGCCCAACATTAGTCTTTTTGTTTTGACAGCTCTTTGGATGTGTTTAATTCCCAGCCCAAACACTGGGGACCTTGAACTCTTCTGATCCCTTCTCCATGTCTTATTTCTCTTCTCCCACGATGCCCCAGTATTTCCCACCCAACATCGAATAGCAGCAGTTCATTCTAGTTCCTCCGCAAAAGGTTTTAGCTCATTGGAAGTCCCCATTTGCTGCTCTCCATCTTGAGTTCCTCAATGCTTGTACGGAAAAACTTAGGCTTCATGGGGAAATTCCCCTTTTTTGACAGAAGTACTGCTTTGTGTTAGAATCAGACTGAATACCTTTGTCCCAGAACAGCCCCCACTGTTGAAGTCGCCTCTTCTCATTGGGCCGACGTATTTCCACAGATAGGAAGTAAAGTAATTTCTCTTCGACTTCACAACCCTGCCCGGTCCTGGAACCAGCCAGACCCTGCGTCTGCCACTGTCAGCAGGTTCAGTGAGTGAGAACGGGAGGGGTCTAGGTAGATTGGGATGGGGAGAAGGATTTTTTTTTTTAAACTCTTAATACTATATGGGGCTCTCTCTCCATATTAACTTTGCTCTTTCTCTTGAAATCGTAAGAGCTTTTCAGTAAACTCTTGTCTGGACAGTTTCACAAGGGAGATTTGCCACACTCTGAGGATAGCTTTTGCTTCTATTGTTCATTCCTGTGCCCATGTCACACCCACCTCGGCTGGCAAACAGAAGGACAATTCTTATGAACAATGATTTGTTTTGCAGTTTTAGTTTATTCTTAAATTGCAGAAATGGTTGATGAGTGAAATCTTCTGGTAACTTTTTATCGGAACAGAATGGAGCATAGATTTGGGAATTCCTGAGACTGGAATGTGTTTAGT
>NW_011888840.1:585412-587825 GCF_000151845.1 Pteropus vampyrus | reverse complement strand
AGCCAGACCCTGCGTCTGCCACTGTCAGCAGGTTCAGTGAGTGAGAACGGGAGGGGTCTAGGTAGATTGGGATGGGGAGAAGGATTTTTTTTTTTTAAAACTCTTAATACTATGTGGGGCTCTCTCTCCATATTAACTTTGCTCTTTCTCTTGAAATTGTAAGAGCTTTTCAGTAAACTCTTGTCTGGACAGTTTCACAAGGGAGATTTGCCACACTCTGAGGATAGCTTTTGCTTCTATTGTTCATTGCTGTGCCCATGTCACACCCACCTCGGCTGGCAAACAGAAGGACAATTCTTATGAACAATGATTTGTTTTGCAGTTTTAGTTTATTCTTAAATTACAGAAATGGTTGATGAGTGAAATCTTCTGGTAACTTTTTATCGGAACAGAATGGAGCATAGATTTGGGAATTCCTGAGACTGGAATGTGTTTAGTGAAAATATAAATAAAAACTTTGTCCTTTTTGCTTAAAAAAAAAAAAACCTCAATGATGATGCATGCAATTATTTGAGGCTAGATATATTTGTATTGAGCTTTGTGAGATGCATAGGACTTTTATGTATATTATCTTCTCAGCTTTAAAATATTATTTTTTGAGGCTTTTGGTTGATGGTATTTAGCGAGAGCTTTAGAGGACAGGGCTAGGATGAATGATAGGGAGTTGTAGTGGGGAGTATTATTTCCCAAAGGTCTCAGCTTCTCATATATAAAGTGGTGACAATGATAATACCTACTTCTTAGTGTTGCTGTCAGGCATTACATAAGGTAGCATAAAGCATGGTACATGCTAAACTCTCAACAAATATTAGCTCTCATGACTATTATGCAAATAAAACTTAGTCTTGAACTTATTAAGTTTAAGCTTCCTTTCTTCTCTGTTGCTCCTCTATTATTTTTATTCAGCAAAATATTTTGAATATCTGCTATGTTCTAAACACTGTATTAAGGTCTTTACATTCATTGATCTTATTTAATTTCTCATGATAAGCCTTGAAGTTGGTATTATCACTAACAGAACTATACAATCCTGAGGGCAATAGCCTTGAACAAGACAGATATTGTACCCTTCTGCCAGTGCTTACAGTATGGTGGGAAAGTCAGATGTTAAAGTGGTAATTACAATAAAATAATCACACCATCATGGCCCTCCTTGAGGCAGTGCTCACATCTCCACTGTGATTACTGGATCCTGGAGTTTAGAGTTTGCCTTACTATTGCCAAGTGCTGTATGTTGTGAAATTATATTATAGAACTTCTGCATTCATTAGGAGTCTTATCAATGAAAATCTTGAAAGCTTAGAGATGGAAGAGAAATGACATGATTGTTTGTGTTGGTCAGGTTAGAGCCGATTATTTGACATTATCTAGTAAACTAGAGACACAGACCCATTCCTTCTTTTCAGAAGAGACTAAAGGGCTTGGAATTCCTAGCCAGCATCTTTTCAGAAAGGAGTCGATGAAAGAAAAAAAGGTACTTGATTGGCTAAATGGGAGTTTAGAACAGACCTACTGCTTGAAGATCGAAGGTGACTTGCTGAACCTGGGCCCTGCAACTCCATGGAGCTGTATGCTGAACACAGAACTAACGTTTTAGGGAGAAAAATGATACAGGCGCCTATGCACGTATCACCAATTGCCAGCCACAGACACCTTTCCTACCCTTCAATTTAAAACCACAGTCAGATTTTTAACACAGATAGACATTCTTATTCATACAAAGTGACTCTTTAGGTATGATGACTCACTTTGGGAAGAGGAAGAAACAGACCACCCAAGGGTTCTGAAGTACATTATCGATTTTTTTCCACTTTGTGGATACTTCTCAGAAACTATATTTGTCTACCTCATACTTTGCATACATATAATTTTACTCCCAGTCAGAGCCTCTTGGGTAGAATTAGTTTTCTCTGTCACCTCTGTGATGTTTGTCACATGGACTAACATTCTTGATATTGCCTAATAGCTACGGTTCCCATTGCCCCTTACAATGGCGTGTCTGATATCAAAGTATAAACTCCTGAACGCACAGGCAGAGAGAGTTGACTTATGTTCATTATGTAAGCTGCTGTGCCCTATTTGGCAGCTGGCAAGTACCTCAAAGAAATGTTGTAAATGCTCCCAATTCAGAGAATATTTCTTTGTTCCAGATAGAAACGATCAGCTCTGAACCGAAGTACATGGTGTATTGATCTGAAAGCAAAAGAGAAACTTTTCATTCTCAAGAACCCAGAACCCACATCCTCACTGCGAGGTTTCTGCTTTTCTGGTTAAATGTGAGAAGTAAACGGAAAAGTCTATGAAGTATGAGTTCTGCGAGAGACAGCAAATATCATTTTAGATGTCTGTTTTTTTTTTTTTTTAATCAACTGCAAGGCTCTCTTCCACTCAGTGGTTCAAGGTTGCAGACATG
>NW_011888840.1:579464-584682 GCF_000151845.1 Pteropus vampyrus | reverse complement strand
TTTTATAAAATTTATTGGGGGGATTGGTTAATAAAATTATATGGGTTTTAGGTGTATAATTCTATAATACATCATCTGTATATTGCATCTTGTGTTCACTACCCAAAGTCAAATCTCCTTCAGTCACCATATATTTGACCCCCATATCCTTTTCTGCCTCCCCTACCCCCTTTCTTTTTTGGTAACTACCACACTGTTGTCTGTGTCTATGAGTTTTTGTTTGTTCCTTTCAGTTTTATATCCCACATATGAGTGAAATCATATGGTTCTTGACTTCTTCTGTTTGACTTATTTCACTTAACATGATATTCTCAAGGTCCATCCATGTTATCACAAATGTTACTGTTTCAAATATAAAAATTTAATGTAATTCCCATCAAAATTCCAATGACATTTTTTAAAGAAATAGAACAAAAAAAATCATCAAATTTGTAAGGACCACAAAAGACTCCAAGTAGCCAAAGCAATCCTGAGAAAAACAACAACAACAACAAAGCCAGAAGTATCATCCACCCTGATTTCATCAACTGCAACTGATTTTAAATTATGCTACAAAATGACAATAACCAAAACAGCATGGTATTTGTGGAAAAGCAGACACGCAGACTAAAGGAAGCCAGAGGTATCACACGCCTTGAGTTCAAATTATGCTACAAAGCAACAGTAATCAAAACAGCATGCCATTGGCAGAAAAACAGACACACAGACCAATGGAAAATAATCGAGAGCCCATAAATAAACCCATGGGCAAACAATTTTCGACAAAGGAGCCAAAACATACAATGGAGAAAAGAAAGCCTCTTTAGGGAGTTTTGGTCAAGATGGCAGGGTAGGTAAACATTGTGCTTGCTTCCTCCCATGACTGCATTAAAATTACAGCTAAATTATAGAACAGCCAACCTGGAGAACCACCTGAAGATTAGCTGAATATAATTCCGATAACTCAGGATATAAAGAAGTGGCCACATCGAGACTGGTGGGGGGCGCGTGGAGACAGAAAACAGGCTGGCCCCGCACCCGAATGTGGCAGTTAAGCGTACGGAAGGATATCTGGCTGCAGAGGTCCCTCTGGAGGAGCGAGGGACCCCAGCCCCACACAAGGGTGCCCCGGCCCAGGTTTCCAGCGCTGGGAAGAGGAGTCCCCACAAAATCTGGCTGTGAAAATCAGTGGGAATTCCAATAGACCAAATGAGATGGAAGGAAGCTAGAAATCGAGACATCCCCTTAAAGGGCCTGCACTGCACACAGACTCACTTGCTCACAGGCAGTCACCCTGAGTTCCAGTGGAGGGACAGCAGCTTGGGAGGTACCAGAGACATACAGAGAAAGTCTGAGTTGTATGGCTTGAGGGCAAGGGCTGGTGGGACAGTTGCCATTGTCCCTTTGTTGAGCCCTCCTCCTGTGCAGCTGCAGGCAGGCACCATCTTGCCTGTGCTGAGCCCTCCCCCACACAGCCAATTCTGAATCTGCATTTGTCTGTTGAGATCCTCTGGCTCCACCCCATGACTCCCTGAGGCCCCACCCAACTTACAAATTGACCGTGGCAACTTCATTGCGAGGCAACCAGCCCCACCCCATACAGGGGGCCCCTTAATCAGCAACCAACTAGCCTCAGCTCTCACATCTTGGAAGACTCTTTCAGTGGCGGGCAACCAGCTCCAGCCCTGGCTGCAGTATCCTAGCACTGGCAGTGACCAACTGCAGATTGCTTTGTACCTCCTACCAGGTAGCCTCATGCTGGTCCCAGGCAGTAGCTGAGCTTGGCCTGCACAGGAACCCTGCTCAAGGGGTCCCAGAACCAACTCTCCCAGAGGCTGGCATCACACCATAATACAGTACCACCTGATTAGCCCACAAGCGGCACACCCAAAGGGTGGTCTCAATAGGCACACAAACCCGCTTGGGCAAATTCCACTCTGTGGGGTCAGCCGCCATACAGCAGGCCAGTTCTCACAGCCCGTTCTATCCATTGATGTGCCTACAGCAAACGAAGCTTAAATATAACAGGAGAGCACACACAACTCACACAAGGGACACTCCTAGTGCGCCTGGCTCAGGTGATCAGGGAGATTGCACCATTGGGCCACACAGAGCCCTACTACATAAGGCCACCTGGCCAAGTCTGGGAGATGTAGCAAATCTACTTACACAGAAACATAGAGAGACAGCCGAAATGAGAAAACAAAGAAATATCCCAAATGAAGAACATAAGAAAAATCCAGAAAAAGAACTAAATGAAATGGAGGCAAGCAACCTACCAGATGCACAGTTCAAAACACTGATTATAAGGATGCTCGATGAACTTAGAGGATGAAAAGATATTCTTCGTGAGAATGTCAAAAAAGAGATAGTAAGCATAAAAAAGGACATATAAACCATAAAAAAGAACCAGTCAAACTGAAGCATACAATAACTGAAATGAAGAATACACTAGAAGGAATCAATACTAGATTCAATGAAGCAGAGGACAGACTGAGTGATTTGAAAGACAAAGTAGCAGAAAACACACAATTGGAACAGCAAGAAGAAAAAATAACTTTAAATAATGAGGATAGTTTAAGGGACCTCTGGGATAACATCAAGCATACTAACATTGGCATCATAGGGACACCAGAGGAGAAGAGAGAGAGCAAGGGACTGAGAATCTATTTGAAGAAATAATGATGGAAAGCTTTCCTAACCTGGCAAAGGAAATAGACATCCAAGCTCAGGAAGTGCAGAGTCCCAAACAAGATGAACCCAAAGAGACCCACACCAAGACTCATCACAATTAAAATGCCAAAGATTAAAGACAGAATCCAAAAAGCAGCGAGAGAAAGGCAATTAGTTACTTACAAGGAAGCTCCCACAAGACTGTCACGTGATTTCTCAACAGAATCTTTGCAGGCCAGAAGGGAGTGGCACAAAATATTCCAAGTGATAAAAAGCAAGGACCTACAACCAAGACTTCTCTACCCAGCAAAGCTCTCAATTAAAATTGAAGATGAGATAAAGAGCTTCGCAGACAGGAAAAAGCTAAAGGAATACCACCAAGCCAGTATTACCAGAAATCTTAAAGGGACTTCTTTAAGAAGAAGGGGAATTAAAAAAAAAAAAACAAACAAACAAAAAAAAAAACTCCTTAAATGTGAATAATAAAATGGCAATAACTATGTACTTATCAATAATCACTTTAAATGTAAGTGAATTAAATGTTCCAGTCAAAAGACGTAGGGTAGCCAAATGGTTAAGAAAACAATCCCATAAATATGCTATCGACAAAAGACCCATTTCAGATTGAAAGACATACACAGACTGAAAGTAAAGGAATGGAAAAAGATATTTCATGCAAATGGAAATGAAAAAAAAAAAGCTGGTGTAGCAATACTTATATCAGACAAAATAGACTTTAAAACAAAAGCTATAATAAGAGACAAGGACATTACTTAGTGATAAAGGGATCAATCCAACAAGAAAACATAACCCTAGTAAACATTTATGTACCCAGCATAGAAGCACTGATATATGTAAAGCAACTTTTCACCGACATAGTCGGGGAGACTGATAGTAATACAGTCATAGTAGGGGACTTTAACACCCCATTGACACCAATGGACATATCTTCCAGACAGAAAATTAACAAGGAAACAGCAGCCTTAAATGACCCACCAGACCAGATGGATTTACTTGATATTTTTACAGCATTTTACCCCAAAGCAGCAGAGTATACATTCTTCTCAAATGCACATGGAACATTTTCCTAGATCACATGTTAGACTACAAAATAAGTCTCAGGAAATTTAAGAAGACTAAAATCATATCAAGTGTCTTCTCTGACCACAAGGGTATGAAACTAGAAATCAATTATAAGAAAAAAACTGAAAACTACACGAACACATGGAGGCTAAATAACATGCTAGTAAATAATGAATGGATTAACAATGAGATCAAGGAAGAAATCAAAAGATACCTTGAGACAAATTGTAATGAAAACACGACTCGAAATCTATGGGACATAGTGAAAGCAGTCCTAAGAGGGAATTCATAGCCATACAAGCCTACCGCAAGAAATAAGAAAAATCCTAAATAAACAATCTAACCTTAAACTTAAAAGAACCAGAAAAAGAACAGTAAACAATGCCCAAAGTGCATGGAAGGAAGGAAATATTAAAGATCGGATTAGAAATGAACAAAATAGAATCTTAAAAAAAAAAAATCACTACAAAAGATCAGTGAAACCAAGAGCTGGTTCTTTGAAAAGATAAACAAAATTAATAAACCTTAAACCAGACTCATCAAGAAAATAAGAGAGGAGACCCAAATAAAATGAGAAATGAAAGAGAAGTGACAACTGACTCCACAAATCAATTAATGTGACATGCCACGTTAACAAATTGGAAGATATGTCATATGATCATATCAATAGATGCAGAAAAAGCTTTTGACAAAATCTAGCATGCATATATGCTAAGAAATCTCAGCAAAGTGAGAATAGAGGAAACATACCTCAACATACTAAGGACATATATGACAAACCCACAGCTAACATCATCCTCATAGACGAAAAGCTAAAAATGTTCTCCTTAAGATCAGGAACAAGACAAGGATGTCTGCTTTCTCCACTTATAGTCAACATAGTATTGAAAGTCCTAGCCACAGCAATCAGACAAGAAAGAGATATAAAAGGTATCCAAATTTGAAAGGAAGAAGTGAAACTCATTATTTACAGTTGATATGATATTATATAGAGAGAACCTTAAAGATTCCACCAAAAAACTGTTAGAACTGATAAATGAATTCTATAAAGTAGCAGGATACAAAATTAATATTCAGAAATTGCATTTTTATACAACAATAATGAACTATTAGAGAAATTAAGGAAAAATCCCACTTACAACTGCATCAAAAATGATAAAATACCGAGGAATAAATTTAAAGAAGGAGGTATAAGACCCATACTTGGAAAATTATAAGCCATTAAAAACAGAAATTGAAGAAGATAGAAATAAATGGAAGCATATGTTGTGTTCATCGTTAGGAAGAATTAACATTGTTAAAATGTCCATTCTACTCAAAGCAATCTATAGTTTCAGTGCAATCCCTATCAAAATACCAACGGCATTTTTCACAGAACTAGAACAAATAATCCAGAAGCTTATATGGAACCATAAAAAAAAAAAAACCCTAATAGCCATGGCAATCTTGAGAAAGAAGAACAAAGTTGGAGGTATCATACTAC
>NW_011888840.1:579037-579414 GCF_000151845.1 Pteropus vampyrus | reverse complement strand
AAAAAAAACCCTAATAGCCATGGCAATCTTGAGAAAGAAGAACAAAGTTGGAGGTATCATACTACCCGATGTCAAACTACAAGACCATAGTAATCAAAAGAGCATGGTACTGTCATAAAAACAGACACATAGATCATTGTAATGGAATAGAGAGCCTAGAAATAAATCCATCACCTATATGGTCATTTAATCTGTGACAAAGGAGGCAAGAATACACAATGGGGTAAAGACAGTCTCTTCAATAAACGGTGTTGGGGAAGCTGGACAGACATATGTGAAAAGATGAAACTGGGCCACCTTCTTACACCATATACAAGAATGAAGCCAAAATGGATTAAAGACTTAAATGTAAGACCTGGAACCATAAAACACCTAGA
>NW_011888840.1:576863-578987 GCF_000151845.1 Pteropus vampyrus | reverse complement strand
TATACAAGAATGAAGCCAAAATGGATTAAAGACTTAAATGTAAGACCTGGAACCATAAAACACCTAGAAGAAAACATAGGCGGTAAACTCTCTGACATTGCTCTTAGTATTATTTTTTCTGATATATCTCTTCGGGCAAGGGAAACCAAAGAAAAAATAAACAGATGGGGCAGCATCAAACTAAAAAGTTTTTGCACAGCAAAAGAAACCATCAGCAAAATGAAAAGACAACCTGCTAAATGGGAGAAGATTTTTGCCTATGATATATCTGATAAGTGGTCAATATCCAAAATTTATAATGAATTCATACAACTCAACATCAAAAAACAAACAATCCAATTAAAAAACGGGCAGAAGACCGGAACAGATATTTCTCCAAAGAGGACATACAAATGGCCAATAGACATATGAGAAGATGCTCAAGGTCACTAATCATCAGAAATGCAAATTAAATCCACAGTGAAATATCACCTCACGCCTGTCAGAATGGTTGTCATCAATAAATCAAAAAACAACAAGTGGAGCAAAGGAACCCTGTGCACTGTTGGTGGGATTGCAAATTGGTGCAGCCACTATGGAGAACAGTCTGGAGGTGCCTCCAAAAAGTTAAAAGTGGAACTACCGTATATGACCCAGCAATTGCACTTCCAGGTATTTATCCAAAGAAAACCAAAACACTAATTTGAAAAGATATATGCACCCCTATGTTCACTGCAATAGCCAAGATATGGAAGCAACCTAAGTGCCCATGAGTAGACAATTGGATAAAGAAGAATTGGTACGTATATACAATGGAATATTACTCAGCCGTAAAAAAAAAAAAAAAATGAAATCTTACCATTTGCAACGACATAGATGGACCTAGAGGGTATTATGCTAAGTAAATAAGACAAAGAAAGACAAATGCCATATGATTTCACTTACATGTTGAATCTAAAGAACAAATAGACGAACAAACAAAATGAAACAGACTCATAGATACAGAGAACAAATTGGTGATTGCCAGATGGGACAGGGGCTAGAGGGCTGAGTGAAAAAAGTGAAGGGATTAAGAAGCACGAATTGGTACTTACAAAATAGTCATGGGGATGTAAAGTCCAGCATAGGGAATATAGTTCATAATAATGTGATAACTGTGTATAGTGCCATGTGGGTACTAGACCAATCGGGGAGACCACTTCATAAATTATATAAATATTTCATCCCTGTGCAATACACCTGAAACTAATATAAAATATTTTTTTAAAAAAGAGAGATTCTCTTCAATAAATGGTGCTAGGAAAATTGGCAAGACACATGCAAAAGAATGAAACTAGACTACTATTTGTCACCATACACAAAAATTAACTCAAAATGAATCAAAACTGAAATATAATACCTGAATCAATAAAATACATAGAAGAAAACAATGGTACTTAACGTATGGACCTTGTTTTAGAGAGGATTTTATGAATTTGACCTCAAAGGCAAGGGAAGTAAAAGCAAAAATAAACGAATGGGACTCTATCACACCTATTGATTGATCCATTTCTAATGCTCTGCCACTATCTTTCATTCTCTCTGGATCTGGAACTCCTTCTTCGTTTTATGGAATGTGTGTGGTTCCAGAATATTCTAGTCGTATGGTTTCTGTACCCTACCTGGTGAAAGGAAAAAAAAGAGAGCTAAGTATTCCTGTTTTCCCCCTTGAGCAAAGTAAAACAGAGTATAACTTGACTTGGATTTATAAAACTGCGAGTCATTCATTTCACTGAAAACACCTGTACTTTTTCTCTTAGCTACTGTTTATTAAGCCAACTGTATGCAGACACTGTGCTCAGCTCTCCCTCTAGATATATGCTAATTTTTAAATTACAGGGAAAGACAGGTGTACCCATTTTACAGAAGAGGAAATTTAAGTGCAAAGATATTAAGTAACTTACCTAGGATCAGTTTGGCTTGGGATGGAACTGAGATCCCAATTTATTCCAGTGATCCTAGCCTGAGTAAATCACACACACACATATATATATAACATAAAGGTGTATAAAACACATTGAAGGTAAGTAGGTAGTAGTCATTTTTCCATTTGTAAAACACTTTGTTGCAAAACGAAACTCATTTTGAGGTCTCTTTTACGCTTAC
>NW_011888840.1:574300-576813 GCF_000151845.1 Pteropus vampyrus | reverse complement strand
AGTATAACTTGACTTGGATTTATAAAACTGCGAGTCATTCATTTCACTGAAAACACCTGTACTTTTTCTCTTAGCTACTGTTTATTAAGCCAACTGTATGCAGACACTGTGCTCAGCTCTCCCTCTAGATATATGCTAATTTTTAAATTACAGGGAAAGACAGGTGTACCCATTTTACAGAAGAGGAAATTTAAGTGCAAAGATATTAAGTAACTTACCTAGGATCAGTTTGGCTTGGGATGGAACTGAGATCCCAATTTATTCCAGTGATCCTAGCCTGAGTAAATCACACACACACATATATATATAACATAAAGGTGTATAAAACACATTGAAGGTAAGTAGGTAGTAGTCATTTTTCCATTTGTAAAACACTTTGTTGCAAAACGAAACTCATTTTGAGGTCTCTTTTACGCTTACCGCTTGAATATTTAGAATTCATTAGAATATTTAGAATCCCTGACGTCTGATAGAATCTCAGTTTGGTTGAACGAATACTTCGATTTATAAAAATGGCATTTATGTATGAAACACCACTGTGGGGTCGGTGATTGAATTGGCTTTTGAAGAACTGAAGCCACAGTTGTTGGCACAATGGCTCTTGGGACAACAGCCATTGTATTCAGAGTCCCAGGACATTTAAAAAATATGTTAGTGTAAAGAAAGATAAGATGTAACAGTTTCACTTCAAACACGTTTTTCAGTAGCACTGCTCTTTTGTGAGGGGGATGATGAGTTAGGCATGGGCCCTGCCCTGTTCCTTCAGCCTGCTCCAAAAGCAACAGGCTTTCACTTTGGGAGTCTTTGATAAGCACAGAATATGTAGGCAGAGCATGGAGCTATTAACCGTAATCAATAATGATTATAATTATAGCAATACAGAGAATTTTACTTTTAAAGATAATTTTGAATGTTTAATGCATGCATAGGGCATATAATTCAACAACGACCAAAGTCTCACCTCCATCCTTCATTCTCATTCATCCAGTTCCCCTCTCAAAAGCAACCAGTCTCTTCCAGAATATTCCAGGGATAGTCTAGACATATACGAGCATTTTTATATTTATGTATTTTCCCCCCGCAAAAAACAACACATTTCACACAATTCTCTACCTTGCTTGGCAAATAGAATTTTCTATAAAATCTTTAAAAAATGTCTAGCACATAGGGGTTAAAAAATGTTTTGTTTAACAAATTCTCAAAGGCGACAGGCAAGAGGGAGAGGATGGGAGAATGAATCATTGGATGATTATCCCATCGCACAGCAAAGCTCAGAAAGATTTTCCCAGGAAGCTGGCTTCTAATCTTCATTTGTTCCTTTGTGTTACAGTAGGAAGTGTAGCAAAAAGACCACAGGGCTTGGAATCAAACTCACACAGAATTTGTTAGCCACTTATTCACCCACTGATCAGCAAACTGAGAATTCTCATAGGGACCCACCTAGCCCAGCGCTAAGCACTCAGTGGATTTTACACAGAAGTGGTAGAAACTTCTGATGTCATGAGTCTCCTCTTCAATATGTTGGTTCTACTTCAACCTGGGTCTTTTTGCAATATTGTACATACTATGAAAAAAAATCTGGCAGTGGTTTTCCTCATCTCTGAAAGCAGTGGCCAGCATTTACTGAGTATCACTGCCAGGTGCTGCATGAAGCACTTTGCATATATGATCACATTTAAGGCTCATGGCAACCCTATGAGGTTATTACCATTATTTTTCAGACCAGAAACTGAGCAGAAAAGTAAAATAATGTCCTCACAATCACCCCTCAAATAAGTGGCTGCAACAGAACTTGAACCCTGATCTGTCTGACAACCACGTACATGCTCCTAACATGCTTGTCCGCATCAGATGGTTTCACTCTGTAGACACAGCCCTTGGTCATCACAGAGAAGAAATGAACTTGTTACCACCTCAGCTCAGTTCTTGGCTCATGTCCCTGAAGTTTTATTCAGCGTTTTCACTTGTTGCAGATACAAACAACAAGATGAGGCACACTTTGCCCCCTCCCCCCACATGTTATAGATCTCATATTACTCTTTGCTGTGTGATTCAGCAGGTAAAGGCACCTGTTTTGGTCAGTACATTTTTCTGGTCTCTCCTACTAAGGTCCTCCCCGAAACCCCTGTCCAGCAGAACCTTTCTGCTTCACATCTCTTTATCACAGCAGGCTCCATACGATTCGTGCCGTGCAATGCGAGAAGAAAGTGGGAAAAGCGTTGACCTAGAATTTGGGCAAACATTATTCAAGCCTAAGAGGAGTGTTGCAGATTGACTATTAGACAATTAGAGCTAGTAATGCCAGGATGCCTTCTCATCAGATGCCAGTTTCAGATCTTTCTGACTGTTTAATTACCACCACTATCCCACGTCGCCAGGATGTGTCTCTTCAAAATGCTACTGGAGGTTCATTGTCAATTATAACCTGCTACATGCACTCTCTACATTGTGCAGCTTTAATAGCTTTCTTCAACCATTGTCCCAAACAGTCCAATAGTGGCTCTAATTTTCCC
>NW_011888840.1:566486-574250 GCF_000151845.1 Pteropus vampyrus | reverse complement strand
GATAGTCTAGACATATACGAGCATTTTTATATTTATGTATTTTCCCCCCGCAAAAAACAACACATTTCACACAATTCTCTACCTTGCTTGGCAAATAGAATTTTCTATTAAAATCTTTAAAAAATGTCTAGCACATAGGGGTTAAAAAATGTTTTGTTTAACAAATTCTCAAAGGCGACAGGCAAGAGGGAGAGGATGGGAGAATGAATCATTGGATGATTATCCCATCGCACAGCAAAGCTCAGAAAGATTTTCCCAGGAAGCTGGCTTCTAATCTTCATTTGTTCCTTTGTGTTACAGTAGGAAGTGTAGCAAAAAGACCACAGGGCTTGGAATCAAACTCACACAGAATTTGTTAGCCACTTATTCACCCACTGATCAGCAAACTGAGAATTCTCATAGGGACCCACCTAGCCCAGCGCTAAGCACTCAGTGGATTTTACACAGAAGTGGTAGAAACTTCTGATGTCATGAGTCTCCTCTTCAATATGTTGGTTCTACTTCAACCTGGGTCTTTTTGCAATATTGTACATACTATGAAAAAAAATCTGGCAGTGGTTTTCCTCATCTCTGAAAGCAGTGGCCAGCATTTACTGAGTATCACTGCCAGGTGCTGCATGAAGCACTTTGCATATATGATCACATTTAAGGCTCATGGCAACCCTATGAGGTTATTACCATTATTTTTCAGACCAGAAACTGAGCAGAAAAGTAAAATAATGTCCTCACAATCACCCCTCAAATAAGTGGCTGCAACAGAACTTGAACCCTGATCTGTCTGACAACCACGTACATGCTCCTAACATGCTTGTCCGCATCAGATGGTTTCACTCTGTAGACACAGCCCTTGGTCATCACAGAGAAGAAATGAACTTGTTACCACCTCAGCTCAGTTCTTGGCTCATGTCCCTGAAGTTTTATTCAGCGTTTTCACTTGTTGCAGATACAAACAACAAGATGAGGCACACTTTGCCCCCTCCCCCCACATGTTATAGATCTCATATTACTCTTTGCTGTGTGATTCAGCAGGTAAAGGCACCTGTTTTGGTCAGTACATTTTTCTGGTCTCTCCTACTAAGGTCCTCCCCGAAACCCCTGTCCAGCAGAACCTTTCTGCTTCACATCTCTTTATCACAGCAGGCTCCATACGATTCGTGCCGTGCAATGCGAGAAGAAAGTGGGAAAAGCGTTGACCTAGAATTTGGGCAAACGTTATTCAAGCCTAAGAGGAGTGTTGCAGATTGACTATTAGACAATTAGAGCTAGTAATGCCAGGATGCCTTCTCATCAGATGCCAGTTTCAGATTTTTCTGACTGTTTAATTACCACCACTATCCCACGTCGCCAGGATGTGTCTCTTCAAAATGCTACTGGAGGTTCATTGTCAATTATAACCTGCTACATGCACTCTCTACATTGTGCAGCTTTAATAGCTTTCTTCAACCATTGTCCCAAACAGTCCAATAGTGGCTCTAATTTTCCCTCTGAGAACTCATAATTTTTTCCTTGTGTACCATGAAAAAACAAACAAACCTGTTTTCTTTCTGTTGAAGAGTGATTTTCCTTGTAACGATTATTGAAACAGGACACTTTCAAAATGTCCACCTCATCTTACAGGTTACCTGAAATTCATTTACAAATATATTTTGCCAATTGAATAATCCTAGAAATTCCATGTTCATTATCCGTGTTGGAAGAGGAGTTACACCCTCTGGGTAGAAATATATGGTTCTTTTACAGAGCAACAAATCAAATCTTTATGCAGTAAAATGTATACTCATGGCCAACAACTATCTAAGGATCTAGAGAATAGGCTCTGAGGGCTAACATCATATTCAGATTTTTAAGCTAATAGCTAATGACTTTTAAAGAAATGCATATATTAAGAAACAAATTTTCAAAACTGAATGAACACTGAGCACATAAAGAAGAGTGAGCAAAATAGTTTGGCTTGTCGTGCCTCAGTGAGCAGAAAAAACCTTGGTTCCTATTGAGTACTATACATGCTGCCAACAGAAGCCCTAATGGAGATGAGAAGGGAGTTTGTATAATGTCAGTATAATGAGCACTGAACGCACACCCTGACCTCCCAATTATCTAGCAGATTGATCAGGTTGGTTCATAACAAGTCAATAGTGATTTATTTTCTTTAGGCATTTGGGACTAGTGGTCTAATTCATTATCAGTTTTAATGATAATTATTAACTTCCTAGATTTTGTTAATGGCATTGAGACATTTTCACATAGCAACTTTTAAGAAAGTCTTCCCTGCCTGGGATGAGGACGTAGTTGCTTTAAGTTAAGAAAACAGACTAGTGTCCTAAAGTTCTTTGCAGCCCTGTGTTACTGTGATTGATATCGTATACTGTAGGACTTTTCATGGGCGTAACATCTGTTCTTTGTGTGTCGTTGCTGCTGCTGCCACCAGCTTCCTTCCTTCGATCCTCTTTTAGTTTGGGGTCCACTAAAAGCAGAGTCTGAAACCAGGACTTGGGTGCAGGACTTATCTGGGAGGTGATCTCAAGAAGCTGAAATGAAGGCAGAAAGATTGATACAGGGAAAAAATGGAACGTCCATCAGTATTTCAAGCATAATATTGAAATATCGAGCTGGTTGCCACTTTGGGAAATTGGGACTAGATCTCATTGGGGGCCCTTTGAGGAATTGTTCAGATTGCACCTTGAATAATTACACACACACACACACACACACACACACACACCCCACAGTAGTTTTGAAGGCTGTAACATCATCCACCAACTCCTCACCCCGCCCCTGCTCCCTCTCCTTACCTGCCCTTCCCCTGACTCATTAACTCCTCCGCTCTTGGCTGAAAGGGTTATGTAGCTTTGGAAAAAGTTTCGAGAGAGAAGCTGAGAAACCTTATGATGGGAGGCTCTCAGTCTCTAAAGGAACTGTCCACTACCTCTGGAGCTGAAGTCAGACGTGGATCAAGTCAGAAGTGGCTGAAGGGATGAGGCACGAAACCCCATTAAGAGCTGCTGACTCCTGTTCTAACTCCTTTTGTTCACTCACCCTTCGTCTCCACCTCCTCGCCTGCTTCACTGCTGTTCGCTCTCCGCTTTATACACTTTATACGTGCCACCCTGCTGGCTTCAGCGGTCTCCTGGCTTTTCACCTCATCCTCACTTCTTTCTGCTGCTTTGCTAATTCGACTGTGGAATTCGGCCACCCCCGTTTTTCTTCCTTTCTAGCTGGAGGCCTTAGTTTTTCTTATCTGCTTTTCATTTCATCAAAAGAGCAAAAGACCAAAAATGAAAAGGAAAAGTGATCTCCAAAGCTCAAATCTCACATTGGGTTAGAGATTGTATCAGATATTGTGAGCTAATTTGCATCTGTCTTTAAAATTTCGTGCTTCCTAGGCACCAAATTATTCAAACCTCATTCCTGCTCGCTGTTCCCTAGAAGGGAACTGCTACTGAAAATAGCTTTCGGAGTTTGAAAGCTGGAATGTGGTGTGGGCTGAGGAGTTCGGCTTGTTGGGGAGAGAACTTTATTCTGAGAGTTGGAGGAAACACACACCCCTGCTTAGCAGGTGACACGAAATGATGGGACTTCATGTTCTCAAGTATCAGTGAAGCAATGTATGCCAACTAGGATCAATTAAAGCAGGCAGGCCTGGGCCCACGGCTGTCACACTAAGCCCAGACTGTCTTGGGGTGTCCAAAAGCTCTGATTGGCGATATTCCCCATACGCATATACATGTTTTTGTTCAGTTATCGCCTGAAGCAGGACACCTTTGCAGGGCACTCAGGCTGAACCCGCAGTGTAAAGGCTGATGAAGCTTCAAAGCCTACTGTTCTCCACTGTCTTCTGTGGGTTTTCTCCCCAGCTTCAGGGACCCAGAATATCTTGGCAGAGCCTGAAGAGATCTCTTTCCTCCATGGTGAATGAGAAAGAGTTTCAGATTCCCTGGCTCTAACTCCATCAAGCATGTCTCCTTTGAGTTCCCAAACATTGTTGATGCTTCTGTAGCAGTGATGATGGGGTAGCAGTGTAATGTACCTGTTCACATGTCTGTCACCTTCCCCACTAAACTGGAAGCACCTTGTGCCAGAGAACATGTCCTAGTAATAATAGCTGCCACTTAGTGGACACTCAGTGTGAGTTAGGCATGGTACCAGGGCTCTATGCATTTTAATTTTCTTGACCATAGTCCTGCTGGGTAGGTATTATTATCTTCATTTTGCGGATGAGAAAATTTGAAGTTGAGCAAGGTCAAGTATGCTCAAGGTTATATAGCCTTTAAGGACAAACCTGGAACTTGGACCCAGTTGCTTGTGTGGCTCAGCCAGTGCACATGACCAGTGAGCTGCCTGGCCACCTCACTGCTTACGTACGTGTGTCTCTTCGAATGAAAGAATATACAGAATGGACTTAGTAAACCCCAGGCTCATCCTGCGCATTTCCTTTCTGTGTTTGGAAGGAATGCCAATCATCCTTCTATTCTGAGGAAATATCATGTTTCTTTGCTTTCTAAAAATAATTTTCATTGGATTTTTGTATAGTTTGTAGCATTTGGCATATGTACACTTTCAGCCTTTTCGTGTGTGGTATGCAGTGTGTGTACGTACAGCTGACCCTTGAACAACACAGGTTTGAAGTGTGCAAGTCCGCTTCTATGTGGATATTTTTCAATAAATGTAAATGTATTTTCTCTTTCTTATGATTTTTTAAATCTTATTTTTTCTAGCTCATTTTATTGTAAGAATACAGCATGTAATACATATACAAAATATGGGTTAATCGACTTCTATATCGGTCACCTGTGGGCTGTTAGTGAAGTTTCGGGGGAGTCAGAAGTTATGTGTGGATTTTTGACTGTGCCGACCCCCAGCCCCATGCTCTTCAATGGCCAACTGTCTGCGTGTGAACTGTTGTGTTGCATGTAGCTCACGTGAACCTGCTTCACTCATTTAACAGTGTAACACCATGGATATTTTTCTGTATTAAAATATCATTTCTGACATAGTTGGAACAAGCGTTGTGATAAAATAACCAGACTAGAGGGGATGTTTTGAAGTCACCACCCACCTTTATCTAAACCAGTATCTCCAACTTGTTTTTATCCATGACTGATTTTTTTCTAAATAAATCTATGTAGAACACCAATAAACAGCATAACTAAAAATGGCAATAGGGTTATAGTTGTTTGAATTTATTTTGTAAGTGCGGCTTTAACACATTTATTTATTAAAAAGCCAGCCAATTAGAGTAATAAGGCTGTTTCAGTTAGCCAGCACTTTTTAATTGGAAGTTAGGGATGGCAGTTTTAGTTTTATGTACACCTCAGCATCTTGTCCCGACTGTGTAGTGGTGGGAGGAGCATGGCCCGCACAGGTAAGTGTTTGTAAGTGGTCATCATTATTTAACAGATGCCACTGCAATCAGCTGAGTTTGTGCTGCAGGAGGAGCTTGATCTCAAGGTCTGTACAAAAATGAATGAAACTTGTAGCAGCAGTCTAAACCTTGGCGTGCTCAACATGTCAAAGTTTCATATAAGACATGTTTAAATACATGCACATCACTTTTTACTACTAGTTTTAAATAGTCAAAAGGAATTTTTTTTTAAAAAGGTAAATTTTCAGTAAGAAATGAAATTTTATTCAGATTGTGTAATTCCCTAAAACATGCATTATAGAAATCTAGGATTCCTTGACACACTAGGGTTTTCTGGAAATTAACTAGGAAATCACTGATTTAGCATCCCCCCAAAAGTCTAACAAATAAATAAGAGCTGAAAAGCAGGGTGGCTACTCAAGACTACCTCAGGAATACACCCAAGTATTTAGGTCCCCTAACTATGGCTGGAAAATTCTTCCTCATGCCCGACTCGAGTCTCTTAAGCTGCTACCTAAACTTAGCACAGTATATAGAAGGTTGTTGGAAAATCCTTGATGACTGATACTTGAGGTTCCTATGGACGGGTAAGATGATTAGTTGCCCTCCTTCTCACCAAATAAATATGATATATTCTCTCACCTACTCCTAACTTGGCATTGTGACTACCCACAATTAGGCAACATCATTTTCTGATTAGCCCAATGTCCTGCCGAAGCAGTAATGATTTTTTTTTTCTCACCTCTGCACAGAAAACATTCAACTCACTGTAGTTTCAGAGTTTGGGTTTGTTAAAAGATCCTGGATGATGCCCTTCTTAGCATCTTTGTGTGTCTCTGATATATCCTGTCACAACTTAGTCTGGGATAGAGATGATTGCAGTGGGTCGGGCAGAAAAGGAAAGCCAGTAATTTGACCTGTCCGCTTGAGTCAACTTGCTGTTTGAGAAGTTGGGTTCACTTGCCCCAGATAGGCATGGGAGATGGTAGGCACATCTGAGTAATAAGGAAAAGACACAGTTGTCAGAATCCAGTCGCAAGGTCAGAGAGTTGAGGGGACTTGACAATGGCTGGCTGTGTGTTGTGCTGAGGGTACTTAAATCTAGCCCATCCTCTCCGGCTCACGTCAGGCTTGCGTGGGAACTGGGATGCTGGACCTCTAGGCAGGAGCTAAGTGGGGAGTTGGGGGAGAAGAGAGCTTCAGAGTTTGGCCAGGAAAGGTCTAACGGGCTACCCCGGAGGGCGTGTGGGGATCTTCCCCTACAGTTTTATGGTACAGCGGCAGCTTTCCTGGACATGGCACAGCATGAGACAAATGAAATGATTTAGCGAGCTCCTCCGCATCTTGCTGCCTGCCCCTTCGTCCTTGCCTATGTATTTACTGCATCACCTATTGTCAGACAGTGTGGTGTGGGGGTAGCCCAGACGCATAAAAAAATTTGCTATCTTCTAATCTTGATGGTGAGTATAAAATCTTTATTGAAATTTGTGGATAGTGTGACATTATTTTACAAATGGGAGGAGAAGAGCATTTGACTGTCCTACTCATGTAATTGGATTTCTCATGAGAGAGAGTAAAATGGTCAGTCCCATCCCATGGTTTGAGGAACCAGGTGAGCAAGGTAAAATCTAGGTGACCAGTCGGTTTAGATACCAGTACACCATGCTGGCTTCGCTCCCTTCCTTGTCTCTCTCTCCCCACATCCTTGACTGTGCTGCTTGGAATCACTTCCCAAGTAAGCCAGCAGCAGCCAGGTCTTGTCTGGGGCTCTGCTTTGGGAAGAAGCCAAGCTAAGACAGCGAGCTCAGCAATGAGACCATCTTCTTCCCCTGGGCATGCCACAGCTTCCGGAGAGCACTCTATAGAGCAGTGATGGAAGGCGGAAGCTTCATCCGGCTCAGCCATCTCAACCTGAGTAACTAGAGAGAGACATGGCCCAGCCAGAGATCCATGAGTCCAAGAAAGTGGAAGTGCCAGGATCAGGGGACCCCTGCCAAGTGCAGTGAGTGGGGGTTGGGAGAATGGTTGCGTGGAGCTCAGTTGTGGAAAACTTGTATTACCAGGTAATGAGTTGCTTCTCTATTCAATTCCTCTCCTGTTGGACAAGCTTTTCTTTTCTCTGTTCTTTGCTTCTGAGATAGTGAGAGAGGTGGGGTTTGAAGCAGCTCCTGATCCACGACCTTCATTGCGCTTTCCTGCTCATGGTATCAAAGGAGTTCCGGAAACCCAAAAGCCAAGGCGGAAGAGAGTATTCTTTCCTCCTTTCCTGTACAGAATTGACACTTTTTTGTCTGAGTGCTTGTAACATTTGGAGTTGATTGGAAACCCTGGAGTGGGGTGGGGAGTGCTCTATTTTTATTTCTTCCTGGAGGTTTTAGTTTCTCCTAACTTCTTAAATGGTT
>NW_011888840.1:558675-566146 GCF_000151845.1 Pteropus vampyrus | reverse complement strand
TTTTATGGTACAGCGGCAGCTTTCCTGGACATGGCACAGCATGAGACAAATGAAATGATTTAGCGAGCTCCTCCGCATCTTGCTGCCTGCCCCTTTGTCCTTGCCTATGTATTTACTGCATCACCTATTGTCAGACAGTGTGGTGTGGGGGTAGCCCAGACGTATAAAAAAATTTGCTATCTTCTAATCTTGATGGCGAGTATAAAATCTTTATTGAAATTTGTGGATAGTGTGACATTATTTTACAAATGGGAGGACAAGAGCATTTGACTGTCCTACTCATGTAATTGGATTTCTCATGAGAGAGAGTAAAATGGTCAGTCCCATCACATGGTTTGAGGAACGAGGTGAGCAAGGTAAAATCTAGGTGACCAGTCGGTTTAGATACCAGTACACCATGCTGGCTTCACTCCCTTCCTTGTCTCTCTCTCCCCACATCCTTGACTGTGCTGCTTGGAATCACTTCCCAAGTAAGCCAGCAGCAGCCAGGTCTTGTCTGGGGCTCTGCTTTGGGCAGAAGCCAAGCTAAGACAGCGAGCTCAGCAATGAGCCCATCTTCTTCCCCTGGGCATGCCACAGCTTCCGGAGAGCACTCTATAGAGCAGTGATGGAAGGCGGAAGCTTCATCCGGCTCAGCCATCTCAACCTGAGTAACTAGAGAGAGACGTGGCCCAGCCAGAGATCCATGAGTCCAAGAAAGTGGAAGTGCCAGGATCAGGGGACCCCTGCCAAGTGCAGTGAGTGGGGGTTGGGAGAATGGTTGCGTGGAGCTCAGTTGTGGAAAACCTGTATTACCAGGTAATGAGTTGCTGCTTCTCTATTCAATTCCTCTCCTGTTGGACAAGGCTTTCTTTTACTCTGTTCTTTGCTTCTGAGATAGTGAGAGAGGTGGGGTTTGAAGCAGCTCCTGATCCACGACCTTCATTGCGCTTTCCTGCTCATGGTATCAAAGGAGTTCCGGAAACCCAAAAGCCAAGGCGGAAGAGAGTATTCTTTCCTCCTTTCCTGTACAGAATTGACACTTTTTTGTCTGAGTGCTTGTAACATTTGGAGTTGATTGGAAACCCTGGAGTGGGGTGGGGAGTGCTCTATTTTTATTTCTTCCTGGAGGTTTTAGTTTCTCCTAACTTCTTAAATGGTTCTAGGGGCTCCATAGTGCCTCCTACCCAGCCCCCTCCAATACCCCCACTTCCCACCTCCCAAATAATGCTTAGTCTTTCTTTCCCTTTCCTTCCCAGAAGCAGTTAGTGGGTAGGGGGTCTGTCAAAATCAGGCCCATTCCTAACATTTTCAGAGCCCTGGGCATGAGTACAAACAGAAGGAAGTCTCACAGTGTAGGCCCAAAGATTTTAATGTAATTAATTAAATTTATGAACATGACATAAAATCTGTTTGACCACCTCTTTTTTGGGTCATGTTTAGAATTCTCAGATACCTTGGCGTTCCACCCCCAGAAGCTAGCAGAGGGAGAATGGGTGCGACACCGGGGGAGAGGTGGCCCTGGCCTGAGGCCTACTCCCTCTGCTCTTCCCACCCCGGCTCCATAGGCACCACGACATGCTCTACACACATGCATGGATGCCCCAGCGCACACGAGCTCTGTCTACACCCTGCCCCTGCAAACGCATGTCCCTTTTGCCTTTCCAGAGCCTAGAGCCTTAGAGTCTTGAGCATTCTGTGGCTCAGTGACCCTCGAGGAAGGGATGCCCACATGCCCTGGAACCAGGCTTGGGGCCATTTAGACAGGAAATTCCAGGGACCTAAAGCGGGGCATTAGCTCTAATTGGGCACATCGCTTGGCCTAGAGGACTCCTCATCTCTTGTGTCAAAGGAGTTCTGGAATCACGGACGGCAAGGCTGCAAAAGTCTTTTTTTTTTTTTTTCCTCTTGTGTGGAATCAACATTCATTTCCTTGAGTGTCTGTAACATTTGGAGTTTCTAGGGAACCACCAGGGAGATATGTGGCTGGAGAAGGGCCAGAACACAGCCCTCTGAGAGTGGAGCTCTGGAGAGCGGCTTCTCTTGAATGGTTCAAAGGGGAGAACCTCTTAGGGCTAATAGATGGGCACATGCAACATTTTTTATCTTCCACCTTAAGCCTGTCTTCAGGCACCATTAAAGTATTCTCTTCTTTGAGCCACTGGAGGAAAGTGAGCTCTGTTTTCCATTCGATTTTTGTTTTCTCTAAAAATGCCCTGAAGTTTCTCTCTCTAAAAGTGTGGAGATTAAATGAGGGAGCAGCTTTGTGTCTGATCCAGTTTCTGTGTCTGGAGTACACAAGAGACGGTCCATCTTGACCCTTCCTGGCTCCCTTCCACCCTGCACATTATTCTTGGCCATTTACCATCTGCGCAGGGGGAGGAGTCCATTTGAAACACAAGCCAACTGTGTAGACTCCCTCTCTGCCTCTGTCTGCAGCAAGGCTGGAAACTTCCCTGTGCTGGAGAAGGGCGAACGTTGGTCCTCTGGAGGCTTAGCTCATTTGCTGGCAGAGCATCTCCAGTAAAACTGAAATCAGAGGGAATATGTTATGGCAAAGTTGGAAATAAAAATCAGGTGATGAGCAGGAGTTTTAGTCGCATTCCCTGGGCCACTGGAGACACCCAAGCATTCCTTTGGCTTAGCTCTCGACTCATGCAGTGGGAGAACAGTCTTAATATAGAGCAGGCCTGTTTGAATGGGGTTCAGTGGGATGCATTCTGGGCTCTGTGATAGCAGGTGATATTTCATATCATCTAGGCAGAACCGAAAGGAACATTAAACTGTTTTTCCATTGTCAGTGAGGTCCTTCGTAGCCTGAGGATCAGAGTTGGAACATTCTAATCAGTCTGCCTAAGAGTTTTCCTGAGCTGCCTCCTATAGGCCTATGATTAGTTTGTATGGGAAGGTTGAACCACCTTTCATAGGGAAAAAAGTGATCAACAAGAATGCCTGAAGACTGTCAAGCCAGAGGAAGAGTCAGCAACAAGTTAAAGGGCCTTGAACTAGGAACAAAAGGGTCGCTTATGGAGAAACCTAAGGATTTCTGCTGAAAGCATTGGCTTCCTTGGCTAGAATATTAAAATCTGTGAAAACTACTATAAGAGTATCAGTAAGGAAATTTCTATCCAGAGAAACCAAGACTCTGGTTGTCTTGGCATTTGCCCTCAGGTGAGTCACCAAAACTACTTCATAGTATTAACAAAAACTTTTATTTCCAGTGCTAAAATATTGAAATTTTAGAATTTCAGGTTGAAGAGCAGATCAAGGGCACCTAAACTGAAATGTGATGCTTGATGACTCTCCAAGGTGATACCCAGCAGACTTCCAGCTTCTGTGAGAAACCTCCAATGAGAGGGAGCTCACTGCTTGTAGCTGTGGGTATTTCTGATTATTAAAAGTATTAGCAAAATCCTGAACATCAGCTGTCCAAAAACAGAGACCTGTATCTTAACCTCTGGCATCCTCCCCCAAAGGAAAGAGGACGTGCATTTGCAAAGTGAGCTGCTGAAATAGATGATTACGTACAAGTTTGACCTTCATAAAATAGAACAGATTGCCTAGAATGTTGGCTAAGGAATCAGTTTTGTTCTGTGTGGATGTGTGAAGACAATAACATAATCTAACGTGAATATTTCCATAGGGATAAACATTTAAGGTTACTAATATGTGAAAACGCTTAGAAATATATTTTGAGTGGAAATTATCAATAATAATAATAATGGAAATCTGCAGATTATGTTCTTCATCCTCATGTAGTCAGTCTGAGGCAGATGTGTTTGAGGTAGGAAAATGTATTCTTCATTCATTCATTTATTACATTAAAAAAAAATTATTGGGCACCAACTATGAGCTCAGCCCTAAAACAACAGGAATGAATGACCTGCATTTCTTCTCCTGTGAAGGAGCCCAGAGTTTAATGGGAGAGATGATTTAAACCATTTATTATGACTCACCAAAAAGAGGATACCCAGGGTCCTACTAGGACTGAGGAATTGTACCAGGATTAAATCAGAAGGAATTTCCCAAGGTAAATGAGACCATCACAGATTAATGATTCTCTTCATTTCTTTTTTTTCCCTCAGAAACCCTAGGTCCTTGGTGAGTTAGAGACTTGGCTTTTTGATTAGCCCAGACTCTGATTAGTTTCTCCTAACGTTCCCCCTGCTACTGTGCAAGCAGGACAGTATCATGAACACAGAGAGTGCCTAATGAATATGAAAAGAGGCGGAGGAGGAGGAGAAGTAAAGAGGAAGAAGGCCACCTCTTTTTCTTGTCGTTTCAGCCTCTGGTCTGTGCCAATTAACTCTTCAGCTCATGACATGATCTGAAATCTTGCAGAGAAAGTTAATCAAGTTCTGTCCACCCTCTTTGTTTATCTTACCTTCCAGGAATCTTCTGTTGTTTATCATTCCTCTAAAGGGAACGTCTTTAAATTCTAAAACCTAAGTCTGTCTTTTTCTCTTTTTGACCACGTTTCTCCTCCAGATGCATAACTAACTCATGTGATACGAACGAAATTACTATAGTTTTCTGGGCTCTGTTGAGTAATCGCCAGCCTCACTTTTTGATGAGAACCAAGAAACTTGAGCATTGGATAAAAATAAAATGTAAACTCACTTAAATATAAGCAATTTATTCTTCATTAACAGGTAGGATAATGGACCAAGTTCCCTATTTCTGTCATAAGGACATTGTGACCCTAATGAGACCAAACACATGATTTTACTTTCATGCATTTAAGCTTAGTTTGTTTTGGAAAAATGAATGGGTTAAGTCGAGACTGAATAACCTTGGGTGTATCTTATGGAAAGGAAATGGAGCTATGCATGTAGAGGAAAATGAAAAGAAATTTATAAGATTGGATATATTTTTTACAACTTCTACAGTTGTGTATTAAAAGAGAATTCGACTGTGATGGGGATTTACGTCTATTGAGTACATGAAATTTCTCCAGTTTGTGCTATGATATAGCTCATCTTTTCACAGAAATCCAAGACTGCTGACAGATCAAGAGGTTTAACATTTCAGATCCTTTCAGCATTCAGCAAATGCAATAAATATCAGAGGTGGCTTGTGTTGAATATAAAAACAGATGTTGTTTCCAGAGGAAGCAGGATAGAAACTTACACCCACAGGCTTGCAGTGACTTTGAGGACATTTTCTTCTATACCTTACTCTAAATGTGACTTGATATTTTAATAAACTTTGTATATATTAATCTTTGTCTGTAGGGCATCATTCTTGCCCAAGCTGCCACCTCAGCACGGGGTCACTTCCAAAGCTCATCTGTTAGTCCAGTTAACAGAAGCTTCTGAATGTTTTGCTTGAGGGTTTGGAACTTATATTTACACCTCTGCCTGTAAGACTGGTTCTTGGGAAAACACTTTGGGAATGGTACCTGCTTCCCATTTAGATTTAAAGAGGATGCTTTTAGCGAAGAATGCCTCTGGGTGAAAAGAGAGGACTTAAGATATGCATCTTAATGATTCTGTTTTCTTCCAGAGTGTGGATTTATTTATTGTGGCCCAATCTCCTTCTGTGAAATGCAGGATTGGTATGAAATTTGTGAGTCCAAGCTCCAGTTCCTTTGGAAAAATTGAATTACACAGCTGGCCAGAACTGACAGAATAAGCTTTGGCTCCTGCTGAAGGCGTGCGTTATGGATGGCTTTACATGTGCAGATCTCTCAAATGTAATCTGACGTAGGTAGGCCTCCATCTCTGTGGTGGGCAAGAGGAAATATTTCAGAAATACACAGGGAGTGTCCTCCATCAAATTGTCTTTGCACAGCAAAAAAAAAATAATTTCTGGTCTGGAAGGATAAATTCAATTCACTTCTACTTCATGTGCCAAATATACATGCTTTTGTCATTGATGTCCTTAGACATATAAAGAATGTCATATGAGAGACACTAATAATGAACCCCTTTCTCCAAATATAGTCCAGCGTGGTAGATTTAGATATTCTTCCTCTGGGATCTAGCACTCTTCTGTTCCTGGGGTTCCTCTTTTGAATAATAATAACAACCACTTTTTTGGGTAAACCTTAAATAGGTTATAATATGCATTATCTCTTTTAACGCTTATGTCAAATTGTTATTGGGAATGAACTATTATTATCACTCACTACAACTTGAGTAAATCTCAAAAAATAATACGCTGAGTGAAAGAAGCCAGAGATACACAAAAAACTATAATACTGTATGATTCCACTATAGAAAATTCTAGAATAATCAAATCAGGTTGCTTTTCTGTGGGATGGGATAGGGCAGGCTGACTGAAAAAAGAGCATGAGGGAAACTTCTAGGCCAGTGAAAATGCTCTGTGTTTTTATTGTGGATTCGTCTAGACTCGCTGAATGAAACACTTAAGATCTGACCACGTCACTCAATGTAAATTATGTCTAAATATTACAAATTATGATTTCTATTGATAAAGATCGATGCAGAAGCAGAGCTCTAGGACTATGAAATGAGTTGTCCATCATTATGCAGCTGGAGGAGAGAGCTGTGCATCAACTCAGGTGACCCTAACTCTTAAGTCCAGGTTTTTGCAATCTAAAACAATTTCCAAGAAGGATAACATTTATATTACTCCAGGCACCTTCCTGGGAGTAGAGGTGAGTTTCTGAAAGGACGTGATCGGGTCCTGGGAAGAGCAGGAAGCAGGGGGCCAGCACCACTGATACGCAGCGTGTAAATGGTTAATGGCTAGTGCTGACATCATAAAGTGGTTCAGATTCCTACTCTGCGACTTAACTGTGCATATGATGTTGAGCCTTAAACCTGTCTGAGCTGCAGCTTCCTATGTAAAATGGGTTGTTGTGAGGCATACTTGTCATTCGTAGACTGTTAGTGAGTATCGATTATCAATAAATGTTTCCTATTATTATTCACAGTTTGGGTTAAAGGAAGGATAAATGTCCCTGGGGTAGTAACAGGTTTACTGTGTCGTGATATGTCTTACAGTGTGAAATCTTTGTCTCTGCTGTACCTTTCCAAGTGGCTGCATAATTAATTTATCATATTAGAGAAAAGTGCATATAAAGCTAAGATACAATCCCAGAATTTCTTTTTCTGACCTCCATGTTTTGGCAACAGGCATTGTTGAATAATTTAGAACTGTATGTATGTCATTCGCTGTGTGAATGATGTCATGTGTTTCTTAGTTTCAGTAGAAAATTCATTCCAAGTATAATTCACTTATAAATCTGCAATTCTATGAACTCTGGGTATGATTCACTGAAATATGTCTTAATGTTTGTAAATAATTGTAGAACTGGAAGGACTTATTTCTTGGAAGTAATTAGTATAATATGTAATTTAATGTGGGTGGACTTCCTTAAAACAGAATATCCATTTAAAAAGTGTTTGGGCATCACCCAAGGATTAAAAAGGAAAAAGAGTCTTATTATTATTATTTAGATACATGACAAACAGAATAAACTGCTTTAGTGGTAAGTTTGTTTTTCAGGTTCTGCTTCCATTAT